>NW_024070188.1:2150231-2235226 GCF_014754425.2 Oryx dammah | reverse complement strand
TCCCTGCTTCCTCCGCTTCGCCCCTGCCCCCTCCCCTTCTCCCCTCCCCTCCGGGGCACTGCTACTACGGCGATCGCCACCTCACGCCGAAGGAATGCTCGAAGTATGCACACGTTCCCAAAAGTAGACCTCCTTCACCGCCCGAGGAGCATACATCACCCCGTGGCAGCCGTCCACCTTCTCAGGCGTTTCGTAACCGAGTAAACTGAGAGCTGGGAACAGCCCTCTATTAAGGAGCCCGCGGCGCGGAGCCTCTTCCCACTCGACCGCGGCGAG
Organism: Oryx dammah; assembly: GCF_014754425.2. NCBI lineage: Eukaryota > Metazoa > Chordata > Mammalia > Artiodactyla > Bovidae > Oryx > Oryx dammah. The sequence goes on along the minus strand of NW_024070188.1, from coordinate 2,234,950 downwards.
CCGACCCAGACGCGTCCGCGCGCCGGCAGCTGCGGTCCCGGGCCGCCTCCGCCTGTCCGGCCGCGCTCGCCGCTCCGCCCGGGCTCCACCGCCTCCGGCTCCCCGGTGGCCCTGCGGCCGCTCCACCTCTCCGCGGCCGCCAGGTGCGCCCGGAGCGCAGCGCCGACCGCCCGGGCGTGCGCGGGGGGGTCACACCGAGCGCCGGCTTCCGCGACGCCGGGAAGCCTCTGTCGCCGCCGCTACCTCGGTCACCGCCGCCTCAGGTCGGTCTGGCTGCTAGCCTCCCCTCCTCGCCTCGTCCCTTCCAAAGATACCTGGGGAAACTCGCTGCGAGCCCCTTCCTCGCTCGGCTCCGAGCCATTCAGGAGCCCGAGCGGGGGCCGTTGGAACGTGCGCCTGGGCTACTCGGAGATGTTTTTGGGGTTCATGTGTAACATGAAGGGGGAAAGAAACGTAGTTTTTTTCTCAAGAGAGGATGCCGGGCGGCTGTGCGTGAGTAAAGCACCCCTCACTGTTCCAGCTGGAGGAGGCGTTTCGTCTATAGACGCGTGGTTGAAATTGACAAGGGGTGCGCGGGTCCTGGAGCCGCTGGCCTCGCGGCTGCCGGCGCGCAGGAAAGCTGACGCCCGGGGCGGAATTCTTTAGAGGGCCCGCCGACCCTTCGTCGAGGCTGCGCTGGTGCGTTTGGCATCTGGAGACAGATTCCCGGGCTGGTGTTCTAGCTCCTTCCTCCGCGTTTCAAAGCATCCCGCCGTTGGGGGTGGGTGGGGGTTAGTTCAGCTCTCGGGGACTTGGCTTTGGCCCGACGTTACCCAGCTTCTCCCCCAGGCTAGACGGGGTGGCCCTCCTCAGGGTCGTGGAACCTTTGCGCGAGTTTCCATCCTCTATCCTCGACAGTGTAGGAGTCGCAGAGGGTTTTAAGGAGCGGGGAGTGTAGCCAGGGAGCAGAAGAGGTACACCGCATCAGGCACCCTTAGGGGCCGCAGGTGGTCCTTGCGGGGCTTGCCGGGGACCCCTTTCCCTTTTCCTCAACCCGGATTCTGTGGCCTTCTAAAGCGTTCTGGCGCGCCGGGGAGGGATGGGGCAAGAAAGGAAATGGGCGCTAAACTTGGTGGTCCTTGGGTAACTAATGTCAAGGATTCAGTGGGTTAGGTCGGCGGTAGGTGACGCGCAGGAAATCTGGAGGGACCCCTCGGGGTGGGGGTGGGGATGCAATTGCCTTTTTAAACTTGGCAATAATTGGGCTCTTCCAGCGGAGTAGGGGGAAGGAACTAGTTGGCCCAAGGAGATGAATCCAAGTTTCCAGCCCCCCGCCCCCGCCCGCCCGACTCGTTTTCATTCATGAGTATGTGAAATGGCCCCGCTGCCACGTAGGGGCGGCCGATTTCAGACTTTTTGTGTCTGAGAATGCTCAATGAAGTGTTGCTAAACAATCAGATAAATGTTTGGGCTGAAAGGAGAGAGAACTTTTCTTTTCTTTCTTTCTTCTTTTTTTTTAAAACATGGGTGTAATGCCTGGCTGGCTGGATGAACTGACTTTATGTTCAGATACCGCGACGAGATAGGATCCATTGTGCCGCTGAGTTAAGACAGCCGATAAGTGGCGCTCTAGATCCACGATAGCCTTGCCACAACTTTTACAGCGAGTTCAGCGGTTTTAAAAAATCTGCACACAGTTTGTCGGTGGGTCGATTGTCAGCCTTTAACTTTTCTCGAGCACGTCTGCCAACTGAGTTGGAAATTATTATAGCGAAGTTAAGGCCAAATGATGGGAACAATGGACCGGTCTCACCTCTTGCCTTTTACTGATGTAGAAGAGGGTTAGACATGTCAAACAGTTAAGTAGGAAGAAAGAAATTGCTAGAGTCCTTGGATCTCCAGAGCAGCGGGAAAATTTTAATCTTGGCTTATAAAAAGGAGCTCCGGGCACTCTGGCAAGCCTGTTCATCAGACATTTAAAATGCAATTTACACTCGGGCCCAGGAAAGCTGCCCTGATACATCATGCCAATAATTTGGAAAGACACGGTTGGAGCTTGTCAGTTTCTTTTCTCAAAGAGGGCTCAACCTTTGGCTCCTTTTTGGGTTCCCAAGCATGACTTCGTTTTTCAAGAGGCCTGGTCTGTTGCCTTACAATAATTTATGTGTCTCAGAATCAACTCTCTTTTTATGTTTGCCTCTGGCAGTCTCCCACTTGTAAACTCATCGCTAGTAGCTTTTGTTCCTGAGTTGGACCTTAGAATAGTTTAGATTTCCTTCTACCAACATGGATTAGGCACCTACTTACTATGTGTTACTTGCCACAAAAGGTGAATAAGTTTCCTTGTCTTGAAGGAATTAATAGCCTAATTACAGAATCCGGAAAAATCAGAGTAGGATATATTCTCCTCTGGAGCATGTGAACCTGTAATCTTCTGGAATAAATGAACAGTTAAGTGAGAAGAGTAATTATTACTGAGAATTTTATTTAAAAAATCTTGGGAAAACAGACAAGAGTGCTTTGTTCCTTCTATTGCCTTTCCCTTTTTATTATGTATTTCAGAGTTGTTTTTTCCTCATCTTGAGTGAAAGATTTATCAGATGTGAAGACAACACAGCTAGCAGGAGGGTCAAGTTTCTCTTGGGCTGTACATGTTTCTGTATAATCCATTTCAGACCTTCAAGGGCTGCATATTTGTAGGCAGAACAAAATGAAGAAAAAAAGAGAGTAAAAGAGGTTTATTATACTTTTCCAAATTACCCTGAGACCACTAAAGTACAGTTAGCTAAAGAGTTCCGCAGCTAGGGAAAAAAAAAAACCTGGCCAAATAAAAACCCCAGCTGGAAGAGACATTTAGTTGACTTAGGGATAAGATGATCTCTGAATTAGCCATCACCCAGGCAGGATGAAGTCATGTGGGGCCTGGTAAGGCCCTTCACCGGGGATGCTAAGCAGGTCCGGCCTCCAGGCAAACAGGACCCTCTTTAAACTTCAACTCTCTCTCAGTGCCCTGATTGAACTGCTGCAGACGAACTTGACTTCTTCCACTGCTCCACAATAGGGCCCATTCTTTGCCCGGCTGGGCCCGGTGGTTATTAAGGCAGAGCGGGTCGGGTCCTGGCCCGGGTCCAGGCTCCAGTTCTAACCTGGTTCCAGGCCCGCCCGGACCCGGTTCTGATGCGGTCACTGTTTCCTCCGGCAGATCCCTTCATGTGGCTGTGAGCCCCGAGGCGGAGCATGCGGACCAGGCTTCCCCCAGCGCTCGCCGCCCTGGGCGCGGCCCTGCTCCTGTCTTCCATCGAGGCGGAAGGTAAAAGGCTTTTCCCTCCTTCTCCCCGTGACAAGGTAGAAGTCTAGAAAGGAAAGAAGAAAAGCGAACCTTTCTTGCCACTGTTGCTCTATCTGTTTCCCCTGCACTTCGTGTGTTTTCTCCCGGGGTTTCTCTGCTGCTGAGAAACGCCGCCTTCTCTGAGGTTCGTGCACCTCCCAGCTCTCAGGCCCAGCTCTTTCCCGTCTTCCGCTTCCTCTGTTCCGCACAGTGCTGTGTGCTCTCCTTGCGCTTGTCTCTGCGGTGTGCTGTCCGCACCGCCACCGCCGCTGCCGCCTTCGGAGCGAGGACCAGCCGTCCGGGAGGGGGCGACGGCTGCACCCGGCTCCACGGACCGGACGCCCCGAGGGTGGTACCCAGGAGCCCCGGAGCGCCCGGCGCGCTCGCTCGTGCGCCTGGCTGGGGGAGCCCCTGGCTCGGGGCCGCGGCCTCGGTGACAGCACCAAATAAAAGACTCCAACAGCGCCGGCTCTGCGCCTCTGTGTGTTTTGTGGGGAGCCCGGTGGGCGAGGCGGGCGGTGCGGGCACGTGAGCAGCCAGATCGCCCCGGGAGTGGGTGGTCGGTAGCGATCCGGGACCCGGGGTGTGTTGGCAGTGGCAGGGTTGGTGGGGGTGGGGTGGCTGCTGTCCCTGTTTGGTTCGCTGCGCCCCGGGACGCCTGGCCCAAGCCCAGACCCAGCCCCTCGCGCACAGGTTGGGTCTGGGCCGAGGTTCTTAACCCAGGGAGCTGGTGGGAGCCTGGCAATCCCGGCATCACCTCCCCCAACCCTTCTTCTCTCAGCATCATCCCTGGGCGCTGAGTCTTCTGAGCCTCAGAGATGGGCTCAGGGCCCAAGGGTCTGGAAAAACTCTATAGGCTCCACCCCTTAGAAAATGAGGGACTTTTGCTAGGTTTTCAACCTTATTTCATTCTTACTGTTGTGTGCATTTGATGCCTTCATTTGTCAGGATTGGTGGAACAAGCCCTTTCTGGATGTTAACCCAGTAGGGGCTCCTGTTATCATGGGAGATCTAACACACTAGATTTATTGTTCTGCAAGGTAAATGGGGTACTACCGTAAGAGACAACTTAAAAATATGCGCTCTCTCTCTCTCTCTCTCTCTCTTTTTTCCAGTAAAGAAATGCTCCTGATGGAGTTAAGGGAGAAAAGCAATATTTCTGGGTGGGGCAGTGTCGAAGTTGGGGGTGGGGTTCAGAGGGTGAGGCTTATTTAGAGGTTGTGGTGAAGTAGAAGGGTTTCAAGACCCTTCAGATTTTCAAAAAACTTTCTGTTGTGTTCGATTCTCTGGTTCAAGACCGCAAGTACAAAAAATTAAGATTAGGAAAGGCAGAGTCTTCAAAATGTACAGCATGTTCATAAAAGTAAGGGAAACTTGCTGGTTCTGCTTATCTGATGAATACTTCATGAATGTAGAGGCTTTTCAGAGTGGCCTCTGTGAAGTAATATTCAGATGAGAGTGCTTTTAATGTTCTTTTCTATGTCGTTATTAGGAAGGAATTTCACTGGAGGAACTTCTGGAAGCCCCACTCAAGATATTTTTAGATAATTCACTAAAGTGGCCTATTTATTGCTCATTAAGAAAATAGTTATTTGAAAATCAGAGAGAGTTGTGAATTCTTAGGACAAGCATTGGATTGGAAATGATATAAGTGGAAAAAAATCAGTTCTCAATTGAATAATAGATAGTTAGCAAAGTGCAGTTGAAAAGAACATTTTGCTATCTACATTACTGATTATTTCCGTATTTCTCATAATTTATCTTTTAAGTTTGTATTTATTTCCACATGGTATAGCTCTTTCTTTTGCTTTCTTAAGCTGTTTCTCTTTTTCTCTCTCACCCGCTTAGGTCAACATTTAATAACGATATTTTAATAAGATTTTTTATTTGAAGGGGACCTCATTCTCTGGTTTGGCACTGTCAAATAGAAATATATTGTGAGCCACAAATGCAAGCCACACATGCAACTTAAAATATTCTGACTGTGACATTAAAAAAGGAAAAAAGAAACAGGAGAACTTAGTCTTTGCAACATAGTTCACTTAATGTATCCACTGTGTTGCCATTTTAACATGTAATCAATATAAAAATTATTAGTGAGATAGTTTGCATTTTTTGTATTTAGTCTTTGAAACTGGGTGTGTATTTTACACTTGCAGTGCAGTTCATCCAGACTGGCCACATTTCAAGTGCTTGATAGCCACATGTGGCTTGTGGCTCCAGTGCTGGACAGGACTGGTCCAGTGTTAATTACCAACTAAGTGGCCCCAGGAGGCTGGGAAGGGCTAACAAAATTTGTAGCCAAGGCGTTTCTGGGGACAATGGGCTGCAAACAGAAGTTCTCTGAATCATTTCTGTTGATACATTTCAAAACTTCAACTGGCAGCCCTGCTTCTTGAGATGTCATTTTGACCTCAATTCTAAAGTAGCCATTGTAACTTTTCTTTCCCTTTCCAACTTGTACTGTTGTCTTCATACTATTTTCCAGTCAATTTCTACTTAATTTTTTTTATGTGTGGAAAGTTCCATACCTTTAATTTAAAGATTTTGGCATTCACTTTTTGCATTTCTCCTTTTTTTAAAATATAGGGAGTACCACCTTTGTCATGTTATTTGATTCTACGTACTTATACAAGAAACTTTATTTTTCATAGTTAGTATTTTCTCCTGTAGAAAAAAAAAGTGAAATGATTTTTCTTTTATTTATTTATTTTTGATTTTTTCTTTTAATAACTTTTAGCTGCAGCATAGACTTTATTAACCTTATAACTTGGCCAGCTCTCTGTAAGATCTAAAATGTGTGAGTTATTTTTGGTTCCTATATCATACTGTACATTAATTACCATTTTGGTGGATTCATGTCAATGTATGGCAAAACCAATACAGAATTGTAGAGTAAAATAAACAATAAATAAATTAAAAAAAAAGAAAATTTAACACTTAACATTTAAAGGTCAATGGCCAGTGTTCCCTGAGAATTAGACACCTTTCTAATTAATCTAAATTTGAGGTGATCGTATGTTTTACGAAAAACAGTTGTAATTTTAGTAACTCTGATTTGTAGTTCATAATATATAATGAAATATTGGATATTTTTAATTCATAACTGAGTAGAGGCTATAAGCTTTAATTATCTTGTGTCTAAGTTTAAGAGGCAAGTTAATGCATATTTCTATAATCCTGTGTCTAACTTGCAACAGAAATTTCAAACTAGATGGGAATGTATAATTATCTATTCTAGTTTTCTCATTCTCCAAATGAGAAAATGAGGACCAGAGAGGCTGAATGACTCAGTTAACGAACGTGATGCCTGGGGGCAAGGCATAGGCAAGACCCAGGTCTTCTAGTCGAGGGCTGTGCTAGTTTGTACCCATGGCGCTGGTTTCCTGCTTGGCAATGGGTCAACCCAGTCAGTCTAATGAACGAATGCATTTTGTAATCTGCACAGAATAATTTATTACTTGTCTGAAACATGAACTTTTCAACTGCTTATTTTTGGTATCTTATAAACACAAATGAAATAAATATCTATATCATGGCAAAGGTCATTTAATTTATACTAGCTTTGGACAGAAAATAAAAATTAGTGCCTACTGAATATAGTCAAACTACACTTTGCTCGCTTCTAAAAGTTTCTGCCATTAAGGTAGTACCCTTCTCAGTATTGCTATCACAAAAATTAGACTCAAGGTCTTACTGGTTCATCAAGATGATATTTTAGCAGTTTGTTCTTGGTTTTCCTTATCTTTCATACACTTCATACACGTAACCAAATCTTATTAAACTAATCTCCTCCCACCTGTCCATCCATCCTTGCACTGTTGTTAAACTCTTGGACATATCTTCCTTTTGAGTGCCATAATGAATAACAATGTTTTGTAAAAACTATATATCAAGATAGACACTTTGGTTTTAAAAGTGCTTAAACAAGTTGTAAAGTTAATATACCAGACTTTATCTGTATCTGAATTGGAGATGTCTGAATAGCACATATTTATTGTTGATGGGGCATGAAATAAAGGTTTTTCAAAGAGTAAGTAAAATACTTATGTATATTTTAATAGCCAAATTCATATCAATATTGGTTCCTAAAGTTAATCTTTCATGCAAATATTTCTTATCTAATAAGCCAGTATGGTAGAAAACTGTATGCTCTGGAGTCAGACTATGGGGCTCAAAGTTTTGCTGCTTATTTGCTACTGTGTTAACCCTTCTGAATTTCACTGATTCATCTGTGAATCAGATAATAAGGCCACTCTGCTGGGTGGTCATGAGAGGAGAGAGAGACAATATATAAAGTGACCAACTCTGCCTGTCATAGAAAAGACACTCAGCAAAAGCTAGCTATTATTATCATGGCTAAAAAGTCCTAAATCCTGCCAATTTATGTAAAAAGATATATCAGAATGTAGCTTTGATAGCATAGCCTTTTGATAACAAAGAACATTATTCATAAATATGAACTTAAACTGTTAGTGTTATGAATACTTAAAACTTCAGTTTCTTCACTATCAGTATTCAGTTTTATGAATATATTAATATACCTGATTGCTACCTTATTCATTTATAATTACACTTCTATTTATCTTCATTCTCGTTCATATTCTACACAACTATGACTGTTCGCAATCACAATCCCTATGTAGATAGTTTTATTATAACTATTCTGGCATCTGCATTCACTGTTTATAATGATGCAAAGGCAGTTGTGAATTACTTTTATATAAAATAGAAGACTTTTGAAGTTAATGAAAATATATTTTGCATTGATTCAAGTCAACAGGGGTCCACACTCACACCTGCTTTATTATGTTTTTTTCATGAAAAAACAAACAAACAAAGTACATAGAATGGCAAGCCTAAAAGATTTTGCAAGTGGTAAAAGTGGCAAGAAGAAAAGTGCAAAGGGCTGTCTGTTGTACACATGCTGGTCAACCGTCCTTTATTACTTTGGATCCCCAAGTACCACATCTGAGTTTCTGTGAACACCTTAAAATCCAATTGTTAAAGACTTTTCCCAACAGTCAATTTTTCAGTTTTTCTGGAATCCTGGTCATTTGGAAATCAACAAGGTGGGCTGCTGCTGCCCTTCAGCAGTTTTAACCTAGTGTCTGCTGCTTCAGGTCAATTTCCTTGCAAGGTTGGTGGTACTGTTTTTCCATGTACTGATTTTTCAAAAGCATGCTCAGGCCAGTTGCGTCTGCCTTTGCATTAAATTTGTCCTGAGCCATTGCTACTGAAATAATATTTTATAATGATATTCTTAATACCTATTGTCCTATTAACATCTGTTGCATGCTTGTTATACTAAGTGATGGCTACCGGGAAACCTCGCAATACGGTTACAGACAGCAGAATGTTGAATAATTAAACTATGCATGTAGATTAATAGTCTAATCTCACTGCCTGTGTATGGATAGTAGGAAAATAACATCCATTCCATTACTAGTGTATACAGTAGAAATAAAAAGCCATCTCCTACAGTTGGAAACAGCAGTTCCTTAAAGCAAATGTTTGCTTAATTTGTATAATTTCCATTAAAATGTGCTATTAATATTACATAAATCCCTAACCCCAGTTAAATTCTATGACTCATGTCTCCAAGCTACTACTACAGTTCAATTGACTTTTAGGAAAACCTAAAAGGAGATTGTAATCTCTCAAAACAGAAAATTCTGACTCACAAGGAATACGTTCACTCTTAAAACGCAGAAGAATATGGCAGAAAGTCATTTTATTGTGTTGACCTGCTTGAGAGTAATCATTTTGATGCATCGCCCATGCACTGACAGTGAGTCAGCACAATGCTACATGGTGAGGCATGAACCCTGCAGGGAGAATATCATTATAAAATACTTCTGGACCGTCTTTGTGTAATGACTACTGTACATGGAGGCTTTTGTTCACTGTGGGAGACTAAAAACCAGCCAACATTTCATTGACACGTGCATGATGCTGAACAGTTTTGTATGTAAACTGTTGCTTTCTGTACTTTTCAATTATTCCTGTCATTGACTTCTCCAAGATTTATACGGTCATGTCTTCAGATTGCTTTACTAGTTTCTTTAAGTTCTGTAAATAAATGTCCATAAATATACATTGATGTTGTCTTTTCATAATTAACCATTGTTTTTGTAAAAGGACCATACTGGCATTTTAACTTAAAATGCCACTTCTAGTATGGAATATACCTGCTGCAAAGGAAAATAAGTGTTGGTTTACACCTTGCAAACATACAGAAAACTGGTGTAAACAGGCAGAATATTAATTTTATAAACACCTGTATATCATTCTTATATATTTATAAATGATTGACATCCCTTATGACTATTTTTGAGCATTGGTCTATTTGAATACAAATATACATTTAAATGTATATTTCCTTGTGAAACGCAACAGTGCTAAATTTCCCAACAGTGTTTCTTCCTTTTTATTAAAATGCATTTCTCATCTCTGCCACAGAATGAGAATTATCAAACAAAAATTAATAACAAGGCAATGATGCAGAGAATGAACCAAAATATCATTGATTCTTTCCATATTATGAAAAAAAAAAGTATTTCGTCAGTGTTCTAACTTAACTTCTGTGGTTGTGAGCAGGTTGTGATTTGGCATGCTTATTCAAAATGCACTCAGCATGTATTGAAATTTCCTTAATTGTTATGTGAATTGTTTGCATATGTGGTTATTATATGTGATTTCATTGTACCTGTATGTACTTGTATCCAAATTTGTTTCTATTATGCTTGATTTTGCTGGCCATTCTTGGATGACCTAGCAACTCAAGAATCCAAAGCGTTTTGTGCTGTCTTCTGTAATATGTATACTCTCTGATGTTTTGTCATACCGTGTCAGCTTTTAATTTTATTCTTGTCCAACAAGATATCTTTTATATTTGTTGGAAACAAATTTATGCAAAGACAATTTTAGCAAGCTTTGCTCAACACAATTCTTTATTAATTAAATTGACCATTTTGTGACATTGGAAAATGTAATATACCAACTCTCTCTTTTTGCAGTTGAACCTCCTTCAGACTTGAATTTTAAAATTATAGATGAAAATACTGTTCATATGTCATGGGCAATACCACCTGATCCAATTGTGGGTTTCAAAATAACAGTGGACCCTACAACGGGTAAGTTTTGGGATGTTGGGATTTTCGGACAGACATCCAAGATGATATAATCTGATCCTTCCCCCACCTTCTGCTTCATTATGAGGAAGGCAAGATTTAGAAAACCAGAGGGGTTTACCTAATGTCACAAGATATTTGGTGGACTCAGGTCTCCAGATTTCCAGCTCAGAACCCACTATTATATTTTTATAGTGTTAGCTTTATTATTTGCTGTGTAAAGCTGTTAGACTTTATCCCCTGATCAGAATATTGCTGGTAATCTTTGATTTTATAAAATAGAATGATCACTGCTTGACATTCTTCTTGAATCACTTAATCTGTCCAACACTTCAAGTGACAAGTAATGAAGTGAGGTGTTACACTTTGCCCAGTGTCCTGCGTACTTCAGTGCTCAGGACACAGTCTTCTGGGATCGTGGTGAGCTGCCATGATGGAAGACAAGGATTTACTGGGTAAATTCTGTATCCTAAGGCTAAGAGTCAGTATCCTTGATGTTGTTTTGAGTAGGGAGAACCAATCTCTCTTGACCAACTTTTATTTCTAACATGGAATGGGAATAAAACCATTTTTATGAGCACTGGCCAAGTGGTAGGCAGGGGTCTTGATTGGCTGATAGAAGAGATAGATAATGTCAACATAACATCACCAGAGCTGTGTTTGCATACTTATGGCCTTTAAAAATGCCAGTGATTTTAAATGCTGATTTATCAGGGGATTGAGAAACTGTTATCTGTTTTCAATATGATCCAAGAGCTTAAAGAGGGATCAGGCGTTTACTTTTTCTTCCTTGAATCTTCTCTTCCCAAATATATTTGCAGTTAACTGTTTCATTGATTCCAAAGCCAAAAAGCAGTTGAAAAAGAGTTCATCTGGTTTCCAGGTGTTGGAAATGACTGACTGTAGAAACGAACATGGGACCATCCATACCCGCAGAGCCCTGGGGTCTTATTTTCCCATGGTGGGCCCTGGTTGGTTCTGCAATGCTCCACATATTAACCTGGAGCATTTCTCAGGGTTCTGTCATACTTGTTGCTTTTCTTGATTATGTTTTGATGAAAATTAATATGGTTAAGAATTTGAAAAGTCATTAGTCTCTAACAACTACTGTTTCCTGTTGAATTGAGCATTAACGTAATCTAAAAGGAAATACATAATTGTCAGCATGTAAGGAAATGCTCAGTACACTGTACTTTGAAATATTTGATAGTTAAGTCAGATCAGAGGACCATGGTTACCCTTTAGAGTATGCCTCACCCCTCACTGAAATATGGAGGATACACCTCTCCTATAAAAGTGAATGCTGTTTCCCAGTAGACATTCATTCTAGCCAGTGGGGTTTGTTGTCTTTGAGTTGATTTTTAGCCCTTCATTTTCTTTTGGTACTCTCCGATACATAATTTAAAATTAAATTATTTTCTGCTTTATATTTCACTTATAAAAATTTTGTTATCTACCATTAGTATTCAAACACCATGAAAGATTGTTTTCGATATTCTGTTATATCTTTAATCTAGAGGCATACTTGAGTCCTCAAACAAATATGGAATATGATTGTAACAGGTAAAGGCAATGCCAGTTCATTTATTGAATTTCTAGAGTTCAAAGTGTTAGTTTTGGAGGACAGTAAAAAAAATAATGCTTGGGTATTCTGAGAAAAATGTGTATTTTGAATTTTCAGGTTTGAGTATATCTGGGAATTACATTATATTGTATTATGTTATATGTGAAAAAAGTTTTGTTGCATTGATATTTTCCTTTCTATATTTCCAGATGGGCCCACTAAAGAATTTACCCTTTCAGCTAGTACCACTGAAACTTTATTAACAGAGCTTATACCTGAAATAGAGTATGTGGTGACAATCACTTCATATGATGAAGTAGAAGAAAGTGTACCAGTTATAGGCCAATTAACAAGTAAGCACACATATAAAGTACTTTTATACCTTATATTTTGCAGAAGGTTTCTCCAACTTTCAAATTTAATTTGTTATTATGCAGAGTTAATTTACATCAGCACTAAATATTCTTGCTCTGATCCTAGTTATTAGTAGATGTGAATAATTTACTCACATTTATAAGCTTGGACTCTGCAAGCAGCAGGAATGTTATGAATGAAAACTATTAAAAAGCATTAGACTTTGCCAAGCTACAGAGTTAATATCTTTTTCTGAAATATATCTAAAGCCTCGCTGAAAATAATTTATTTGCAAGGGAATGCTTATTTGGCCGTATTCTCTGACAAGCTGGGAATTCACCGGAAAGACAATGGTGGAAGACAAAATACTTATTTTCTTCTTAGGAAGTATTTGTATGGGTTCATTTCCCCTTGTAATAATCAAGTTTTGACTCAGTTCAAACAGGTGGCCCGACAAAGCCAGGGGAGAAGAAACCCGGAAAAACAGAGATGCAAAGTAAGCATTTTCCTTAATGTTTGTATGTGGTTTTGCAGAAGTAAGTTATAAATGTAATATATAAAGGAGATGTTCCAATTGGATCCATAGTTTGATCTCACTCCTATATTAATTTCTATAAGGTTTATCCACAAGTAGAGGCAGTGTAATAGTAATGTATGCCTAAGTGCTTATAACACCTACGTTACTTTCTAACCATTCTAGGTACTCAATATCCTTTTTACTGGGGGTGTATTAAATTTGTGTATGTTCAGGTTTCCCTGCAGTATTCTGGCAGTAGGTGAAAAACAAAACTCATCACTGGACTTAAATTGTAGAAACAGATGGTAGCTTAGGGACACGTGGGAAATAGAAGGCTGGACCACAAGGGAGATGTCCTCGTGGTGTCTTTAGCAATTCCATTTCCATGAAAATCGCTCTATATATTCTGGTCATCTCTAGGGTGTTTACATGGGCTTACTTGGTGTGACTGTAAACATTTCTAGAGTCTCTGTAGGATGTCTCTGATGAATTGATGCATTTGTAATCAAATGAAAGCAATTTTATGGTCTGGTTTTGTGGTTTCTAGGCCCTTTTTGTCCTACACTGCTTTGACTTACTGGGATGAAGCCTTAAGTGGTTGGACTTCTAATTTTGCCACCTTATAAATGGGATTTATGACTCAGGAGAACAATAAAAATATTGTGAACACAAAGTTCCCTTTATCTGGAATTTTCCCCTCCAGATCACTGTTTATAATTCTTTCTAATGTCTAATAATCTGAAGTGAAGTTTATAGCATGCAGTTACAATGCAAATATTTTCCCTGAATCATTAATATTTATTCTAAAGCAAAGTATTATTCCAAACATTGACTTTCAATAGACTTATGTTGGCCCATTAAATAGTATGCAAAAATTATTTAGGCAGGCAACTTGTACTGGCTTGCAAATTTTTCCAGGACCCTTTCCTTCTTTTCTGAGCCAAATACTTCTCTTATTATCCACCAGCTGACTGCAGGGACAAAAATGCCTTCAGAAAATTCACTCAGCTTTGCCTTATGAACCTGTTTCCTACTCATCAGCTGACCACAGAGAGAAGAAAAAATATGTTTGATTACAAACACCAGTTGTTGTATTTTTGGGGATTTAAAGATACCACATGTGTTTTTACTTTTGAATTAAAATATTTTCCCTGCCTTTTCTTTAGTGAAAGTAGATTTAGTTGTGAAATTTAAATACATTGATGATTAGGACAAGATATTATGAGTATTTTGCATTATATTTATGATAGTTGTTACTTCTGTTAAGATTTCATTAACCCTCTGGACTAACCAGCTGCCAACTTTAGACCATTACATTGTAAAGTGCAGGAGAATGTTAAAAGATTTGCTTTTTTCTTCAGCTCTATTGCATTTGCTTAAATGGCACAGCAGTTGTTCTGTAATTTTAAAAAATATTTATTTGACTGCACCAGATCTTAGTTTGTGGCATGTGTGATCTAGTCCCTGGTCAGAGATGGAACCCAGGCCCCTGCACTGGTAATGCAGAGTCTTAGCCATTGGACTACCTGGGAAGTTCCTGTTTTGTATTTGTTGATCTAAAAGTACCCAGAATGAAAACACTTTGCTTATATTTCTTTTGTATGTCTCCTAGATATTTTATATAATTTTTACTTGGAGAAAAGAGTGAGGATATAGTTACAAAAATTGATAAGTCAATAGCACAAATGCTTGGGTCACAGGCTCTTGGAGAATCAGTCATATATCTTTTCATCTTGTCTTGTACACTGTCTTCTATGACAATTTAAAGACATAGTTGCAGAAATGCATCTTCATGAAGGTACTAAAAATACTTCTGTGTGCGTGTGTTAAGTTGCTTCAGTAGTGTCTGACTCTCTGTGACCCAAGGGACTGTAGCCTGCCAGACCAGGCAAGAACACTGAAGTGGGTTGCCATGCCCTCTTCCAGGGGATCTTCCCAACCCAGGGCTTGAACCTATGCCTCTTATGTCTCCTGCCTTGGCAGGCGGGTTCTTTACCACTAGCGCCATCTGGGAACCTGCCCGAAAATGTGTGCCAATAAAATTTTGTGTTCTTTTGTGCATGTCACTTGTGGGGGAAGAACGATATGAAATGTTCTAAAGAACAAAATGATTTTAGGAGCCAACATTTTTGCAATGTTAGTTTGTATTCCTTAATGCTAGATAGATTTAATAGTGTGTCATTTAAAAAACGTATCACATATATTTCAGAATGTTCTGTCAGTGCCTGGACCGATTTAGTTTTCCTTGTGGATGGCTCATGGAGTGTGGGAAGAAACAATTTCAAGTACATCTTAGACTTCATTGCTGCTCTCGTGTCTGCTTTTGACATTGGGGAGGAGAAGACAAGGGTTGGAGTTGTTCAGTACAGCTCTGACACCAGGACGGAATTTAACTTAAATCAGTACTACCAACAGGAAGAGCTGCTTGCTGCAATTAAAAAAATCCCATACAAAGGTGGCAACACAATGACAGGTATTTTTTTTTTTTTTTAACAAATTTTGGTATTGTTTAAGGTAAATGAAGTGTCTGTTTGGGGAAAGGAATGATGGGTTGCACAAATGATCATATGTTAAATAATTTTGAAAGTAATCTTTTAGTTTTTGATTTTAGTAAAATTGTATAGTGCGGAGTGACTGGACGTATCTCTTTTTCATTTCAGGGGAAGCCATTGATTACTTAATTAAAAATACCTTCACAGAATCTGCTGGGGCAAGAGTTGGCTTTCCCAAAGTGGCGATTATTATTACAGATGGCAAATCCCAGGATGAAGTGGAAATTCCAGCAAGAGAGCTTCGAAATATTGGGGTTGAAGTTTTCTCTTTGGGTAGGTGACGTTTGGTGAAGTGTTTTCCTTTAGAACCACTTTACTACTTCATGCTCAGAAGATGAAGGCTTGATTCCCCCAAAAGGATCCTTCCTCAAGGAAGGAAAGCAAGGTTTGCTGCACCTTATAGTGTGGTGTTACTCCAAATCATTTTGGAGTAAAATTTTGCTTGTCTATTTCTTTCATGTAGCTCCTCCCTTTTTTAAAAAAACTTTTTTATTGGTGTAGTTTCAGGTGAATAGTAAAGGGATTCAGCCATACATGTACATGTATCCATTCTCCTGCAAATTTCCCTTCCATCCAGTCTGCCATATAATCGAGCAGAGCTCCATGTTCCATACAGGAGGTCCCCATGTCCCCCCTTTCTAAAAAAGGCATTAGAGCTGCATATGTATTAAGTAAGGCAATATTCACATTCCTTGTCAACCCTCTGCTTTTCAAAGAATTCTGGGCCAGTGGTTCTCATAAAGGTACTCCTTGTATTATCATTAAGTGTTTTATATGTGTTTCCTCTATTATGTAACACTTGAAGAATTCAGGGAGCTCCAGCTCATTCAGGACTCTGGAAGAAAAAAGTATTATCTACACAGATGGCAGCAGGGACAAATGATGGCGTGGTTGGCATGAGAGCCTACTCTGTTCTACCAACCACTCAGTTGCCTCTGTGGCCACATTATGGGAAATGAGAAAATGTCATTCAACCGTTTTTGTCCTTTCAACAGTTGCACATTCGTTAGGAAACAAAGCAATTCAGTTTATGACTGAATAAGGATTTGAAAACGTCTTCACTTGGGAAAGACTAAGAAAGCAAAGAGCTTCCTTGATGTGACCCGTTTCCCTTTTCAAAGACCCTGTGTGTGTGTGTGTTAGTGGCCCAGTCGGGCCCTACTCTTTGTGACTCAGTGGACTGCAGCCCACCAGGCTCCTCTGACCACGGGATTCTGTGAGCAAGAATACTGCAGAGGGTTGTCATTCCCTTCTCCAGGGGACCTTCCCGACCCAGGATCGAACCTGCGTCTCCTGCATTGCAGGTGGATTCTTTAATGTTTGAGCCACTTTTGAAGGGAAGCCCCTTCAAATATCCTACTCCCATTTTTTAAACTTTATTTTGAATTGGGGTATTGCTGATTAACAATGTTGTGATAGTTTCAGGTGAATAGTAAAGGGATTCAACCATACACTTACGTGTAGCCATTCTCCCCCAAACTCCCCTTCCATCCAGGCTGCCATATAACATTGAGCAGAGTTCCATGTACCATACAGGAGGTCCCCATTGGTTATCCATGTCCCTTCTTTTTTAAAGGCATTAAAGCTGCAGATGCAAAAGAACTCAAACAAATTGCCTCCACACCTTCACTCAATCATGTTTTCAACGTGGCCAACTTCGATGCGATTGTGGATATTCAGAATGAGATTATCTCCCAGGTGTGCTCAGGTGTGGATGAACAGCTCGGTGAACTGGTCAGTGGAGAAGAAGGTGAGTGAATTGCTGGGCGCTCCCGTGCGTTCACCTTTTCCATTGTTTGAGAACATTTATGGTTTTACAGACGGGGACATTTAGCTTAGTACTCTGCAACTTAAACTCATCACAGCGCTGTTTCTGTTCAGTGGCAAAGAGTTTTCTGTCACCATAAACTGTGTAGTGTTTTCAAAGCTCTTAAGAATATTTCAAAGAGCAGTCAGTTTGATCCTCCCACTTTTGCGAAATGTTCCCATTTATCAGTAATTGCTTTTAAATACATGAGAGAGAGAAAAAAACATTTCGTAAACATCCCTTGGGGCGTTAAAAAAAATCACAGTTTCCATGATTGTTCTCCTCTCAGCCTGAGAATTGACAACTGCTTAAAGATAAGTTCTAAATAACTCCATCTTCAATCATGTAGAATCTTTCATCTCCAAACCCCAAGCATTTTGGCAGTGTTCATGGGCTGTAATTCAGTTTCAGAACTCCTTCTTATTACCTCATGGGCTCTGAATCTCTTTCTTTGTTTTACTGCCTAATGTCTGATTTTTTGCTCGGTACTGTTACAAAATCCACCCCCGTCTGACCTTCCCCTGGTCATCTTCTCTTACTCAGCCTTTTAAAACATTTGAGTTTTCACCCTCACTAGGGTGCATGTTCAAGGTTAGGCCAACTTTGGTTCTGCCCCTGTTCGCACTCTCCCTGGCAGGGGACACGGGCTTCATCCCAGGTGTCCACAGTCTTAACTTTGGGGTCTCCTCTCTGTTGCTGGCGATTGCCTGCGACTTCTGTCCCCTAGGCTGCCAGTTGGTGCGTCCATTCCTGTCCTCCCATTATTTCTCATTTCTTTAGGCATCACTTTTATGGACTGTGTCTGATAGCCTTTCAGAGAAGACAGTGAGTAACCTTGTGCATGTTTTATCATCCAGTGTCTCAGGCTGACTTACAGCAACGTAGAACCATATCTTCTGGGAAATAGATTCCATTGACAGATCCAAAACTTCAAAGATTTGGTCTGAAATAGCTTGAGATACTTTGTTATTAGCTAAGTACATGACTATGTTCTACATCGACTAAGGACACAACATTTTTAGATGATCAGTATTTGCTCATCAATCTGCATGTTGCACACCGTGGTCTCACCTCTGTTTGGTGGCATTCTGAACATAGCTGAGCTTTTTTCTTCTAAACCTTTGATGAAGTGGAAATACAATTATTTAAAATTATAAGAACCTGTCATTTAAGAACAGCCGACTTATCTTTCTTGGCATATTATAAAGTATCTTTAAAATATTATATTATTATGTTTAAAGTTTTATGAAAAGGGAAAAGATTATTTCTAAAGTATTGAGTAAGCCATTGATTTGGCAAATGTTTATCAAGTTCCTCCTTTGGTACCTGAATAAAGGCCATGACATGCAGGCGTGCTAAGCCGCTTCAGTTATGTCCAACTCTTTGTGACCCCATGGACTATAGCCCTCCAGGCTCCTCATGTCCATGGGATTCTCCAGGCAAGAATACTGGAGTGGGTTGTCCTGCCCTCCTCCAGGGTCAGGGCCCATGAATGTAATACCAAAACCAAAATGGAAAATTTTGGTCCCAGAAATGAATTAGGCATCTGACGTCCTATTATTAATTTTTTCAAGGATTTCTTTGCTCTAAACTTCTCATCTCCTGGATTAAAATTCTGGTACTGAATCTCTGGTTTGGTGGGTACAAGTGGAAGTGGGTGTCTGTGACTAGAAACTTTTTCTGATACATGCACGTGACGTGTGTGTACTAAGTTGCTACAGTCGTGTCTGACTCTTTGCAACCCTATGGACTGTAGCCTGCCAGGCTGCTCTATCCATGGGATTCTCCAGGCAAGAATACTGGAGTGGGTTGCCATGCCCTCCTCCAGGGGATCTTCCCAACCCAGGGATAGAACCTGTGTCTCTTAAGATCCTGAGTTGGCAGGTGGATTCTTTTACTACTCCTGCCACTTGGGAAGCCCTTTTCCTGATATGATCATGATTAATTTGAATAAGGAAAACTGAGGTGTAACAGTAAAGACCTCATTAATGGGGTTGCATCTCACTGTTTTTAATCACTCTTCCGCTTGTTGTTTTGTAGTTGTTGACCCTCCTTCAAATTTGATTGCCACAGAAGTCTCGTCGAAATATGTTAAGCTAAGCTGGAGTCCATCTCCTAGCGCCGTGACTGGCTATAAAGTTCTCCTTATACCCATGACCACTGGAAGCCGACAGCATGCTCTGAGTGTGGGGCCTCAGACGACCACACTCAGCGTCCGTGACCTCTCAGCAGACACAGAATACCAGATCAGTGTTTCTGCCATGAAGGGATTGACATCCAGTGAACCTGTTTCAATAATGGAGAAGACTCAACCAATGAAAGTTCAAGTGGGTGAGTTAATAGGGTTTGAAATATGTGGAGGTCCATTTGATAGTATACCTTTCTGGTTCAGACTTACTTTTAAACAATACAGTTACGATGTTTCTTTTAAAGAAGCCTGCTTACTAAGAAAACCAGATGTCTTTGGCCCTCTATATGCATGGGTTCCATATCCACAGATTCAACCACCTGTGTTGTCTAACATTGGTTGAACCCGCAGATGTAGAAATCTGTGAATCTGGAGGGCCAACCTCCCTGTGCTGTTTTATAGAGTGGACTTGAGCATCCACAGAGTTTGGAATGGAAAAGGAGGTTCTGGAACCGCTCCCACCCCTAGGGTACAGAGAAACTGCTGTATTTATATTTTTATGATTAATTCATATTTGTTTATAAATTTGTTTATTTCATATGATTAACTGATGCTTGAACTTTAATGGGCTTTCTTTCTTTTTTACAGAATGCTCACGTGGTGTGGATATAAAAGCCGATATTGTGTTTTTGGTTGATGGTTCCTATAGCATTGGGATCGCAAACTTTGTTAAAGTTAGGGCCTTTTTGGAAGTTCTTGTAAAAAGTTTTGAGATTTCACCAAATAGGGTACAGATAAGTCTTGTCCAGTACAGCCGGGATCCTCATACTGAATTCACATTGAAAAAATTCACCAAAGTTGAAGATATAATTGAAGCAATAAACACTTTCCCCTACCGAGGAGGGTCTACCAATACTGGGAAAGCCATGACTTATGTCAGAGAGAAAATATTTGTGCCGAGCAAGGGTTCAAGAAGCAATGTCCCAAAGGTCATGATTCTTATCACAGATGGAAAATCTTCAGATGCTTTCAGAGACCCGGCTATAAAACTGAGGAATTCAGATGTTGAAATCTTTGCCGTTGGTGTGAAGGATGCTGTTCGCTCAGAGCTAGAAGCCATTGCCTCTCCTCCTGCCGAGACCCATGTGTTCACAGTGGAAGATTTTGATGCTTTTCAGAGGATATCATTTGAACTCACACAGTCTATCTGCCTTAGAATTGAGCAAGAGTTGGCAGCCATAAAGAAAAAAGGTGAGTAGGCTCTGTAAAGTAAAAGTTATCCCTTCATGAACAAAGCATTTTTGGTTCTAAAATAGAGGATAATCTGCTTTGTCAATTCTATTTGTAGGAAAAAGTAATTTTCCTGTATTATTGAAAACTACTGAGTTTAGCTCATTTACCTCTGAGACATGGCTTTCTCCTGCTATGGGTCAGATGTTTATCAGTGAAAAAGCTGTTTATCTTAAGCGTCATGCAGGACTGGGAACCAGCTTTGTCACTCCCATTTGTCCAATTAAATAACTGTGAATTGAGTGTCTGGAGGGCTGAGCTAGTTCCTTTGAATCAAAGGTAACTGGAGTATAGTCCTGGATCTTTGAATTCTTTTTCCTGGACCATTTTTGGGCATCAGTGATCGCAACTGAATTCCCTATTCTCTTCTCTTCATTTGCTCAAATTCTGTTTTTCAACATTTGATTAAAAGTCCCATCTCTTGCATCAAGCTTCGTAACTGTTCTAGTGCTATAACGCTGATCACTTGTAGTCATTTGACATTCAAATAGACTACATTTTTGTTAATAACCTTGCACTCTCTTTTCACTCCAGTTTCATTGTATGTCCCCCAAGGAGAGGGAGTTTGCCTTAAACACTGTGTCTTCCTCTGATTTGGTTTAATAAATATTTTTTTGTTCAGTTAAGTCGCTCAGTCGTATCTGACTCTTGCGACCCCATGAATCGCAGCATGCCAGGCCTCCCTGTCCATCACCAACTCCTGGAGGTCACTCAGACTCACGTCCATCGAGTCCGTGATGCCATCCAGCCATCTCATCCTCTGTCGTCCCCTTCTCCTCCTGCTTCCAATCCCTCCCAGCATCAGAGTCTTTTCCAATGAGTCAACTCGTTGCATGAGGTGGGAGTTTCAGCTTTAGCATCATTCCTTCCAAAGAAATCCCAGGGCTGATCTCTTTCAGAATGGACTGGTTGGATGTCCTTGCAGTCCAAGGGACTCTCAAGAGTCTTCTCCAACACCACAGTTCAAAAGCATCAATTCTTCGTCACTCAGCCTTCTTCACAGTCCAACTCTCACACCCATACATGACCACAGGAAAAACCATAGCCCTGACTAGACGGACCTTTGTTGGCAAAGTAATGTCTCTGCTTTTGAATATGCTATCTAGGTTGGTCATAACCGTTTGTCCAAGGAGTAAGCTTCTTTTAATTTCATGGCTGCAGTCACCATCTGCGGTGATTTTGGAGCCCCCCAAAATAAAGTCTGACACTGTTTCCACTGTTTCCCCATCTATTTCCCATGAAGTGATGGGACCAGATGCCATGATCTTTGTTTTCTGAACATTGAGCTTTAAGCCAACTTTTTCACTCTCCTCTTTTACTTTCATCAAGAGGCTTTTTAGTTCCTCCTCATGTTTCTGCCATAAGGGTGCTGTCATCTGCATATCTGAGGTTATTGATATTTCTCCTGGCAATCTTGATTCCAGCTTGTGTTTCTTCCAGTCCAGCGTTTCTCATGATGTACTCTGCATATAAGTTAAGTAAGCAGGGTGACAATATATAGCCTTGATGTACTCCTTTTCCTATTTGGAACCAGTCTGTTGTTCCATGTCCGGTTCTAACTGTTGCTTTCTGACCTGCATATAGGTTTCTCATGAGGCAGGTCTGGTGGTCTGGTATTCCCATCTCTTTCAGAATTTTCCACAGTTTCTTGTGATCCACACAGTCAAAGGCTTTGGTATAGTCAATAAAGCAGACATAGATGTTTTTCTGGAACTCTCTTGCTTTTTCGATGATCCAGCGGATGTTGGCAATTTTATCTCTGGTTCCTCTGCCTTTTCTAAAACCAGCTTGAACATCTGGAAGTTCACAGTTCACGTTCTTTTGTTAGGAAAACATTTTAAATTATTACTTTGAAATATCTCCTTATGGTATGACAGAAATATCTGTCAAACCATTTGCTTGATGGTTCATTTTAGATCTAGTACTGTTTAAATATTCCAGTTGTAGGTATGACCGTTCTGTTACTGCTTTGCTTTATGAAGCTAAAAACTCTAATTCAGGTATTTTTTAACTAGGTACTTTTATTTAAACAACATAACTTAGTGTTATGAATGATCAAGACCAGTGCTCAAGGCTGTGGTCGTTTGCAGGGCTGTGAGTGAGGGCTTTCTCTCACTGGCCTTGTGTGGGCTGCCTACTCAGTGCATTGGCCTCAGTGACCACTCTCCCGATAGAATGGAAGGCATTTCAGAAAATGTGTAGCCGTTGGGTCCATGCTTTGTAGATTTAAAAAAGATTTTAACTATGTCCTTCTTTTTCTCTTAACAGCTTATGTGCCTCCAAAGGATATTAATTTTTCTGAGGTGACTTCCAACAGTTTGAAAACCAGCTGGTCTCCTGCTGGAGAAAACGTTTTTTCGTACCACATCACCTACAAAGAAGCTGCTGGGGATGATGAAGTGACGTTGGTGGAGCCAGCCTCGAGCAGCAGTGTGGTCCTCAGCAACCTGAAGCCAGAGACCCTGTACCTGGTCAATGTGACTGCAGAGTACGAGGACGGCTTCAGCATCCCCTTATCTGGAGAGGAGACCACCGCAGAAGGTGTGAGGAGGGTTCCCCACCGTTTCCCCCAAACTAGTGGTTTATCATAGAACAGATTCACCATGGGAAATGGCCCTCTGCT
The DNA here is from genome assembly GCF_014754425.2 of Oryx dammah. Classification (NCBI taxonomy): domain Eukaryota; kingdom Metazoa; phylum Chordata; class Mammalia; order Artiodactyla; family Bovidae; genus Oryx; species Oryx dammah. The sequence goes on along the minus strand of NW_024070188.1, from coordinate 2,211,675 downwards.
TTATAGTTCAGCACTGTGAACGCCCTTGTAAGATTCAGTTCCTTTAAAATACAGCTACTCATAAATCTTTTTCTAAAGGGAAAAAACTTTTAAGTGAAAGATCCTATGTTTATTTTGATGAATTTGAGGTTGAGACATAGAGAACCATTAATAATTATGGAATTAGCTCTTGAAATACTGCTTATCTAGCATTTTCTGTCCCATGTTTCAAATACTTCTGAGCTACCAAACCTCTGATGACAGATATATTTTACCAATTTTTTATCTTTTTAAAATTGTGGTAAGATATACCTATAAATAACATTATAGTGACCATTTTAACCCTTTTAAAGTGTGCATTTCAGAGGCAATTAGTCCATTCATATTGTTGTGCTAACATCACCACATTCGTCTCCAGAACTTTTTTATCTTGCAAAACTGGAACTCTACCTGTTAGACAACTTTCATTCCCACTGCTGCTCCTAAACAACTCCCCCTCTTTTCCCCGCAGCAGCCATTCTGCTCTCTGTCTCTATGAATTTGATGACCCTAGGTTCCCATATGACTAGAATCATGCAGTATTTGTCATTTTGTGACTGGCTGCTTTCACTTGGCTTAGTGTCCTCAGGGTTCATCTGTGCTCGAAGCGTGTGTCAGAATGTCCTTTCTTCTATGACTGAATGATATTCTAATGTATGTATAGACCAACTGTTCTTTATCCGTTCACCCATCAGTAAGCACTTGGATTGCTTCCATCCTCTAGCTACTGTAGATAAACTGCTAAAAACCTAGCTGTACAAAGTTTACCAGGTGTTTTAAGTGATACTTGTTTAGCTGTGTCCGCTTTACTGGAAAGAGTTGCATACTTTCTGATACATTTTTCTTCATCTGATATTGGCAGTATTCTGAAGAACCTTGTTAGAAGACTAGCACCAGACATTTACTCTTTAAGATAAATACAGTGAATATGGTAAGAGGTATCAGTTGTTCTCCATTTTTATTGGGTATAGAAAAGGCTGAAACAGCAGCATGAGGAATTTAAGATAGTTACAAACAAAGATGTGTTTGCTGACGGGGAAGGCGTGTGCAGGCCTACTTGCTGATAAAAGCTAGAGAATCTTTGAGTTTTTCAAACATGATTGATTTTTCTTTTGTGCATGGTTTAGGTATATTCCTTTCTGAAGGTTAGTAGATACACTAAATGGCCTAAGTTGTCTTCTTGTCTTATGATTTTTGTGATGATATAACCTAGCAGGCCACACTTAGCTATTTCTGACTTTCTGCTGATTTCTCTCTAATGGCAAATTGCGGTTTGATGAGCCTGGCCCTTTTTCTTCAGCACTTTGAGATGGAGATGGAACTTTGTCTCAAAAAGAAATTGAAGTCTAAAGGGTTTTTGAGTACAGTCAACTATATTTGTATACACTCTTGTCTCAAAAAGAAATTGAAATCTAAAGAGTTTTTGAGTACAGTCAACTATATTTGTATACACTCTAATTTTTCCTCAGTGGGCTACTACAATAGAATTTGGTAATGCCTTTCCAGTTCTGTTGTTTGTAGTGAAATCTGAGATTTGAACTTTCTTCTGTATAAGGAAGTGTCTGACTTAATATCTTTATTAAACTAGCAGTTATTAAGATTCTGCTGTATGTCAGGTGCTATGATAATTGTTTCCAAGGATTATCTCATTTCACCACCTCAATAATCCTACAAATAGTCACGTTTTTGCTGTTGGCTAAGCTGAGACTCAAAATTACATGTTAATTAAATTTCAGAGCCAGTATTCAGATCCATCAGTTTTGTTTGCTTGGACTAATATAGCCGTTTTCCTTGCCATATTAAATGAATCATGGATATAGGTCTGCCAAATTGCAAATTTGCAATTTGCTTTGTTTTCTTGAGATATGCAATTCCTTTTCCTCGTTGGAGTGGTCTATTGATATGTTGGACATTTAGATAAACTTCTAATTGCCTGAGAGGTACATGCAGATATAGTGCACTGTGGTTTTACCCTAGTGGATTTAGTTCATCTTTCCTGACCATGTTGTCCATACGAACAATTCACTTCTTAGACAAAAAGGTCATTAAACCACAAAACCAAGTGATGTTCTTATTTGGACTTAATGAAAATTTCATTTAAGACATAATGAAAATTTCATTTCATTTAAATTACATTGCAATTTAACTTTAAGATTTAGATTCAGCTAGTATGGTGCAGCAACAGTATTCATTAAATACCTACAAATGTGTTTGGTTTAATACATGTGTGTTCTAATTATTCTCAAGTCAAATGATTGTGCAGATAAAAAAGTTAATGGTGTGACTGAGTGGATAAGACAGTTTGTTCAAGTGGATAAATATGGTAGACCTCAGTGTTAGTATTACTTTCCTGCTTTTTTGAGAAAATCTTTAAGAGTGAAAGTCTTGTTACTTGTACTTGAAGAAACAGATTGTCTTTATTTTTGATTTTATGTCAATATTAATTTGCAATTTTATAGAGTATTTATGAATTTAAAGGTTTACTGATATATGCCTCTTTATCTGATTACACAGTTGACAGTACTCAGTTTCTTTATGGGTATTGTAGTGTGTCTGCCATTTCAGAATGTAGTTAATATCTGACCAAATACGTTCAGGAACCAGGATGTTTGTCAAAAAATGCTCATGGATTTGCTTAGAGAAATGCTGTAATTTAGTGATCAAAAACTGGCTTTTTATCCTTCACATATAATAAATCAACTTATTATTTTTTAAACTTTAGTGAAAGGAGCACCTCGAAACCTAAAGGTGACGGATGAGACTACGGATAGCTTTAAAATTACCTGGACTCAAGCTCCGGGGAGAGTCTTAAGGTACCGAATTATTTATAGACCAGTTGCTGGTGGAGAAAGCAAAGAAGTTACCACTCCAGCCAATCAGAGGAGGAGAACGCTGGAGAGCCTGACTCCAGACACAAAATATGAAGTATCTGTAATTCCTGAATATTTCTCAGGACCTGGTTCTCCGTTGACTGGAAATGCAGCCACTGAAGAAGGTAGAAGAAATATGCTCATTATCTGGTAACAACTGAAATCTTAGACTGGGAGAAGCTTTGAACAACTATTCAGACACTAGGAGCCATCAGATACTTTGTCTCAATTACTGGAGTATCTAAGATGTTAGTCCTATTAGATTTGGTTTACTCAAATATTTGACTTACTTGTGACCCTGTTTATTGGGTTTTCCTGGTAGCTCTGGTGGTAAAGAATCCGCCTGCAACACAGGAGACCTGGGTTCGATCCCTGGGTTGGGAAGATCCCCTGGAGGAGGGCATGGCAACCCACTCCAGTGTTCTTGCCTGGAGAATCCCATGGACAGAGGAGCCTGGCAGGCTACAGTCCACGGGGTTGCAAAGAGTCAGACATCACTGAGCGGCTAAGCACAGCACAGACCTCATTTATTGGTATCAGCAGAAACTTGAGTGGTATGATATGGTCTAAATATTCTTTTAGAATAATATTATTAAATATTCTAATATAAATTAAAGGATGACTAGGGATTAAAAATCATATTGTGCACCCTTGAGATAGATTACCTGTTATTTCTTCAGGTAATACTCACCTGTTTTTATTTAAATGGAATGATTAGGCTTTCTGGATAGATTCTGATATTAGTTGCAAGTTATTAATATTTAATGTATTATTTCATGAATAAAAATTAAGGCATTCATATTTTTCATTTTATTCCTTGTCTTTAAAGTTTTAAAAGCATAATAATAATTCCATGTCAGCAATAATGAGCAGTTATTAAGTACTTGGAGTAGGAAATGGCAACCCACTCCAGTATTCTTGCCTGGGAAATCCCACGGACAGAGGAGCCTGCTGGACTATAGGCCATGGTTCACAAGAGTCGGACTCAACTGAGAGACTAAACTAGCACCACCATTTGGCACCTATTCACATCAGCTTCTGTGCAAAGAGCTTTTCATGTATGAGCTCACTTAATCCCTGCATAGGACCTAGAATATAGTGTTGCAAAAATGTTGGGGCTAAGGAAACTGAATGTTGCTAATAAGCAGTGAATGTGAGTTTGTTGCCCTCCTGCAGACACTGATTGCTTCATGACTCCCATCCTGGTGCAGCCTAACTAATTAGTCTCTCCTGCAAAGACCCTCTCCACCTGCCCTCTTCTTTTCTTCCATTGGAGAAGTCACTACCCTTATTCTTTCCAGTTGGGGATCTAAGGTTCTTTGTACTGGGCACCAAAAAAAAAAAAAAAAAAAGACCCAGTGATGCTTCATCCTTCTATTTTTTTGAGTTAAAGCTGGGGGATGTGTGCCTGGTGAGGAGAGTGATAGAGTTGGGAGCCTTGAGACCCTTCAGAGACCACATGGCCCCGTTACCAGGAAAGGCGTGAAAAGCCAGACATCACAGTTGCAAAGGGATGGGTGGCCTCTGAGTGGAACCGAGGCTCGTTTCCTCTCATATATATTTTTCTAGAGACAGCACTATTTATCATTTTTATCAATTAACATAATTCATGGGCATCACATTTAGATGTTCTTAGCCTTCCTCCAATAAAGTCTTTTTATTGACTGTTTCTTAGAGGAGTCAAAAATCTTCATTGTGTTGCTAATCAGCATATATACATTTTATAGTGCTTTGTTCCAGTTTTAGAGAAAATGTTGTAGGTTTTTTTACATGAAAGATTCTAACATGGAAGACTTTAACCTGTGTGACTACTGTACAGAAGAGAAATTGGATGGGTTTTGTTTTGTTTCTACTAACACATAGGGCCCGATTTAGAGACGCTTAAACTCTGTTGACTAGTCAGCAGTTACAATAGTCATAATCTCACCCAAGATGTAAATTTGGTTACATATCTATCTAATAGATAGATAGATAGATAGATGTGGGCTTCCCAGGTGGCACTACTGTAACGGACCTGCGTGCCAGGGCTGGAGGTGCGAGAGACGTGGGTTTGATCTCTGGGTGGGGAAGATCTCCTGGAGGAGGGCATGGCAATTGATTATATATATATAAAGGAGAAAAATGTTTTTAAGTCATTTTATTAAATAATGAGTTTTGATGTTGTTGTTTCTTTAATGAAGTTAGAGGGAACCCAAGGGATTTACGAGTTTCTGACCCTACGACATCAACTATGAAACTGTCTTGGACGGGGGCACCAGGAAAGGTGAAACAGTATCTCATCACATACACACCGGTGGCAGGAGGTGACACTCAAGAGGTCACTGTGAAGGGAGACACAGCAAGTACTGTCCTGAGAGGATTAAACGAAGGGACGAAATATGCCTTATCTGTGACCGCCTTGTATGCCTCTGGAGCTGGAGATGCCCTTTTTGGAGAAGGGACAACACTAGAAGGTAATTACTGTCATATTTTATAGAAATCTCTGAGCTTGCTTGTGATTGCGCTTAGGAAGCTTAAAATGTTTTCCGAGAATGAAATCTGAGTGTGTGCCATCTTTTCTCTTAAAAGGAATTTGTATTAAAAAATAAGTAGTCATAAAACTGCTTCTTATTCAGGGATGTAGGCTACCAAAAAAATTAAATTTGATTGGGAAGCAGTGTACTGGGGAGCTGAGTGTGTAGTAAGGCTGTAGGAGTGTGTCTGTTGTGCCATGGGTTGGTTAAATGGAGAATAGGTGTGTGACTCTTGGAGTGGACGGGGGGAAACATTAATGGAGCAAGAGGATTTGGTGTGCCTGAGATAATGTGGTTGGTCTGTCACCCAGGAGCAGAAAAGAGCCCTTTTCTGACTAATAGCCTATTCTCCTGCACCGTGCCTATCAGTATCAGTATCAGTATCAGTTCAATCGCTCAGTCGTGTCCGATTCTGTGTGACCCCATGGACGGCAGCCCACCAGGCTCCCCTGTCCCTGGTATTTTCCAGGCAAGAACACTGGAGTGGGTTGCCATTTCCTTCTCCAATGCATGAAAGTGAAAAGTGAAAGGGAAGTTGCTCAGTTGTGTCCAACTTTCAGCGACCCCACGGACTGCAGCCTACCTGGCTCCTCCGTCCATGGGATTTTCCAGGCAAGAGTACTGGAGGAGGGTAGCCTCCCTGTCCATCACCAATTCCCGGAGTTTAATCATGTCCATTGAGTTGGTGATGCCATCCAACCATCTCATTCTCTGTTGTCCCTTTCTCCTCCCACCTTCAATCTTTCCCGGAATCAGAGTCTTTTCCAGTGAGTCAGTTCTTCGTATCAGGTGGCCAAAGTATTGGAGTTTCAGCTTCAGCATTAGTCCTTCCAATGAATATTCAGGACTGATTTCCTTTAGGATGGACTGATTAGATCTCCTTGCAGTCCAAGGGACCCTCAAGAGTCTTCTCCGACTGTGCCTACAAGCATTTATAAAAGCTTGAGAAATATGAGAGTCCAAGTTACTGTTTTCTGAATGACTTCTAACATTCAGTTCTGTGTTAGAAGTTCAAAGTTAATGCAGTACTTAGTAAGAACCATCAAGACTGGATCTGTTTCCTTGGTTCTCTAGAGTTCATTGTCAGAGGGTTTCATATTTCTTAGGCTGTTTTGAACTGTAATGGAAGCATAGATTTGACTCCACAACCAGAAAGTAAGCCATACAAGAGAGAGAAAGCACAAATTTAACTTAACTACAATGAGAATGGATTGTAGTGTTGAAAAGTGGTATCGGTGCATGTTTAAAATGATGATGCAGTTCCGTAGCTAGGGCCTAAATGGGAGGTCAGGTTTCCTTTTGTTATCACCACCTTTTCTATGCCTTATTTAAAATAATTGTAGGAAGAAAATAAATCTAAAGTATCTTTTGTCGTGTGAGATCACAGTGATATTCGGGAAAAATCCATATCAGATTTAGTGGGTCCAAGAGCTTGGAGGACCATAGATGTTGTAATTCACAAGGATGAGATCTACAAGAGGCGGTTTTGATTAAAACTTTGACTTAGGTAAGAAATAAAAGCTAATTGACAAAAACTGTCTAATCAAAGTTCTGTCTCTAATAGTGCTTAAGGGTTTAATCCAATACTCTGTGAAATTTATTATTAGAAGAGGGTCTAAATGAAAGTTTAAATCCCAGTGTGCAAAGTACTGATTATTCGAAGAGTCCTGGTTTGGCTACCATGTGACTTTGAAATAACATTTTAACCCCTCTGAACCTCAGTTTATCCATCTATAAAGAAGGGATGACCATTTTTCCCCCTTCCTCCCAGACTTACTGTGGAGATCAAATGGTAGTGTTAAGTGAAATGCTTTGGGATCTGGAAAACATTCCACATATATGAAATTCATCAAGGGGAAACAACATTCAGTTTAGAACTGATATCTAAAGATACAGCTTTTGTAAGTATATCAAAGATGTTGACTGGTTACTCTAAAATTTTGAAAATAATAAGAGATGGAAATGGAAATTGCCTTAACTAGGGGGACACAGTCCAAACAATGGAAGCATGTGATCTTTATACCTGGAGCAACATTCAGAATTTCTGAGAAATTTATCCTTTTTTTTTTGACCTTTAAGTTCTCTTTCTCATGTGCTTTCTACAGGCTTTCAACATAGATTGCTCCTCTAGGATTTTTAAAGGATCGGCTTTGAAGCTTTTGTTTTTTTATAGAATGGTTGTAGATTGCTTATATTTGCAAACATTTCTCCCTTATAAGGGATATCTTGGAAATAATAGTTTTGCTTGTGCTTATACTTTTTAAACTTCTTATATTCTTTTGCATTTCTTACTTTATAAATATACTTACACTTTGTCAAATTGTTGCCTCTAAAGATTAATGCATTTTTACTAAGAATAATATATTATCAATTTTTAGAAAATAAAATGCACATTTTAACATCACAGCAAACATTCTATTGGGTAATGACTTTTCTAGGCCAAGTGTGTAGCTAAATTCTTTATAATTTTATGGGTTTGCACAAGAGGTATAGAAAATCTACAAATTTGAATGTGTGTGTTAGTGTGCACACCCGTATATCTGGTCAGAAATAATCTCCAAGGGAGATACACAGATAGTAAAATAAATTAAAAAATTGCTATTTCCCATTCCCTAAGATGGAGGAAAGCTAGATGATTTGCAACTTCACTTTAAAAATATAGTTAATTCATAACTAGATTGTAATAGTAGATTTTTTTCCCATTGACACCAAATCTTTTCACTTTAGTGAAGATTTAGAGAATATGCTGCCAGCCTGATTTTGTTAACATATTTATCTCATTGCATGATGTGTGGTAAACTTATCAAGTATGTGAAAGCATAGTTGTGACTAAATTAAAATAATAGATATTTTTTGCTCATGGTTATTCCATTTCATTTTATTATATTAACTCAGCCAAATGCACATACCATATACAGGAATAGGATATGATGGTAAATGCAGAGAATGGAAAGCCCAGAAACACAGCCAGCCAACTGCTCTTGAGGGTTGCTGTTTTTCTAATCTGGTTTTCTCTTGGGAGAGGAGGTGGTTAGAGCAGGCCCTGAAGGAATGTTTCTTCCATCCAGAGGCATGGCTCAGCCAGCCAGGGCATTCTGTGGCTTGAAAATTTTATAGATGGACTGAAGTGCATTCTATTCAATTAAAAAAGAATTAAAAAAATATTTAGAATGGGCTATAACCATCCCTAACTTGAATCTGTTTCCTAGTGCTTTCTTGAAATGCAGCCAATGATCAGAAAATTTCCCCGTCCCTGGAAGAGAGATTTATTAGCATTGGCGTTGGGGAGGTTCATGGTTGGCCCTAGTACTGTATGAAATAGAATCACAAAGGCCGAGTTTATTACTATTTCAGATCCAAACTTCAGAGGAATCTGAGCACAAGCTATTAGGTTTGATTTACATTGTTTTTTTCTCCTGTTGTTGTTAAAGTAGATTTAATGTAATTACTAAAACACTGCTGTACATGTAAATGAACTTCAAATCTTGAATTCTTAGTTGTCACTGCTAGTGTTTACAGAGGGAAACCTGCTCTTTTAAACTAAGAAATGAATAATTCCCACTTTAATTCAGAGATTTACTGCAAATGAATGCAAATTTCAGCGTTGGAATAATACAGTTCTTTTATTTTTGAATGTGTTTGTTGGCTGTGGAAAAGATGATTTTTCAGAATTTCTATTGTTTCAGTTGCCTTAGCAACCCTCTGGTGTCCTAAACATGAAAGGCTTCCTATACATCAAACCAAGCTAACTCAGCTGACATTTGGTTACCATGAGGTTTTTAGCACATCACAGGAATTCTTCTGCAAGATGTTGAGTAACATGGGGTGCCTCCAAGATGGAATAAATAAGGCCTCTGTGTTTTCCTAGATTTACTGCTGTCTCATAATTCGGAAAATCATTCATTCTGTGTATAACAATTCTGATGTTTCCAGGGAACTTTAGTCCAATCACCAAACAGTAATATCTTTCCCACAAATTGATGGCTTATCAGAGAAAAATCTAAACTATGTTGGAGAGGTGACAATTATGGCAGAAATCTCATCCACGCTTTGAGGTTGAAGGGCAATTTGCTTTTTAAGAACTATGTGTTACTTAAAGTAAGTTAACTGATCAGTAGTGAACTTTGTCCTTTGGAATGGTGATTTCAAGTCGTTGCTTGTAAATCAAGTGTGTTTCCACATGGACATTATCCAGAGCAGGTCTTCCTTATTCTGCCATGGAAAGTTGGATGATTTTGAGTTGAGCTCTATCGGAAAAGACAAATTGATTTAGAAGGGGGTTACATTACATTTTCAATTTCATTTCTGTTTTTGAAAGTGGTATGTGAAACTCAATGAAAGCCGGCTGGAACAATCTATAAGATGAAAATAGAGTTTCATTTCATAGTGATTAATTTTTCAGTTATCACTGGCTAATTTGTGTTATAATTATATTTGAATTGGATGATGGTCTGCTTTTCAGAAAGCAAATGGAAAAGGGCTAAGGAAATGTAGGAAAGTTACTTAAATAAGGCTTCAGTTCTTTGGCCTCGTATGTGGAAAAAGTAGAATCAACCCCGTACGGATCTTCAGATCATGAGAAATGCACCTGTCTAATTACTTGCCTCAGCAGCAGCACAGGAATGGATGCATGCCTGCAGGCCCCAGCAATGCTGCCTTTTGATATATGTGACTATGCTTTGTAATCCGATCAGAAATACTGAGTATCAAAATTTCAAAAGCGGACGAATTTTGTTTGTTTAAATTTATGACAGAAAAGCTTTGTTATTTCTTATACTTACCCTAGTACTATACTGGAGAGAGCAGAGTAGAAGGGAAAACTATTGAGAGGGATTCAGAGGAATAGAGAAGAAGGCTTACCATCGTTACAGAAGATGATGGTATGACTTGTTTGAAATGATTGCCAGCAATTCCATTCCCAGAGGTAAAAGTAACATGCAAAGTACAGGCATGTGGTTCACAATGGCAGAAAACAAGTACAGTGAGATTATATATATTGAAAACCACATCACTTATGTGAAAAACGTGAACAAGCCCAAACATCATGAAACATGCATTTGTGAGTCTTGCAGGCAGACAGAGAGGAGGAGCTCAAGATGGGGGAGCCTTTGCTAGAGCAGAAGTGGGTCCATATTTAGGGACAGGTGGACTTCCCTGTGGCTCAGACGGTAAAGCATCTGTCTACAATGTGAGAGACCTGGGTTTGATCTCTGGGTTGGGAAGATTCCCTGGAGAAGGAAATCGCAACCCACTCCAGTACTCTTGCCTTGAAAATCCCATGGACAGAGGAGCTTGGTGAAGGCTACTATCCATGGGGTCACAAAGAGTTGGGCATGACTGAGCGACTTCACTCTCACTTTCTGAGACAAAGTGGCAAGAAGTCTGCTGGAATTGGTTTCCGCGCATGCCTCTGTTTCTATGGCTTTCTCTTTTGAAGAACAGTAACCTTTGTGGTCTTTCCTTAGCTCAAACAGTATAGAATCCTCCTGCATGCGGGGGACCCAGGACTGATCCCTGGGTCTGGAAGATCTTCTGGAGATGGGAATGGCAACCCACTCCAGTATTCTGGCCTGGAGTATCCATGGACAGAGGAGTCTGGTGGGCTACAGTCCATGGGGTCACAGAGAGTCGGACACACTGAGTGACTAATACTAACCTTTGCTGGATAGAGGCTCTAAATTTCTTATAGGGCTGGATAGAGGCTCTATATTTCTTATATACTGGTCTTATATTTCTTTCTTGTTCCTCTCTGTTTCCTCTTCCTTCCCAGGTATATTAGAAATAGACTCTCTCCCAAAACCAGTCCAAGCCAAATAATTTCTTTCAGTAGCTACTGATGTCTGAACTTCTGTAGTCTGAGAAAACCTGCAATTCAATATATTAGACTGAAGCAAATGGCTGGCTGCGTAACACTAGAGTGGAATCTCATTCACAGGAAAATGTGATCAATGCTTGAAGAAGCATTGAAAAGCCATTTCCTTTCGACACAGGATGGAGGGGAAGAGAGAATGGGGAGCATCCCACTCATGTAATGGGATGAAGGGATGTGATGAGAACTTCTCGGTTCTCTGTGGGTCGGCCTTGGGCTTACACCACCGCTACCGAAGGGGTGACTTGTGTGTGGCCGTAGACCCCGGGCGATATAGAGAAACCATCACACCATGCTACCCAGCGTCCCCATTTCCGCCAGTTTTGACCAATTTTGCTTTCGCCCCTCGGGGTTTTACTTCACCACACCTGTCTCTCATTTCTGAATGAAAGCAAGAGTGAGGGTTCCCTCCCACACTGACTAAACACAGCTTCCAAATAAATAAATGTCCCCTAAGTGAGAAAAGAGGCCAGAATCATGGAGGAATCAGTGTCACAGAGGAGGCTGAAACAATTTTTAGAAAGCGTCGGGGTTCAGGCACGTCTTCAGACTCCAGTTTAATTGATCTGGGATGGGTGGGTTTTTAGTCCTCCAGATGATCCCTGTATCTGACCAGGTCCAGTCCCGGTTTCACTCCTGAGGGTCCCAGGGCTCCAGGAGGTAGCGGCATGCTCATCGTGTTGCACACCTTGTCCCCAGGCCAGTGTGGCCCCTCGGCAGACTGCCAGTTACATCACAGGGTGCAATTCAACTGCTTTTTTGGGGGACTTTACATTTGGCCAAGCCAAGATTCTATTTTTAAAAACTTCAAGGGTTGTAAGTCTGATAAAATACACTTATCACGAGAACATCATAGTCTCAAGATTCTTGGATGTAATGCAACAGCTTGAAAACCCAACCCTCCTACTTTTTGGAGAAAAAAGGTGTTTCAATGTGTTTGACAACAGTGTACACTTAATTTCAGTTCAGTTCAGTTCAGTCACTCAGTCATGTCCATTCTTTGCGATCCCATGGACTGCAGCATGCCAGGCTTCCCTGTCCATCACCAACTCCCAGGGCTTACTGAAACTCATATCCATCGAGTCGGTGATGCCATCCAACCATCTCATCCTCTGTCGTCCCCTTTTCTTCCTGCCTTTAATCTTTCCCAGCATCAGGGTCTTTTCAGATGAGTCAGTTCTTCGCATCAGGTGGCCAAAGTATTGGAGTTTCAGCTTCAGCATCAGTCTTTCTAATGAACATTCAGGACTGATTTCCTTTAGGATGGACTGGTTGGATCTCCTTATATTTAGGATTATTCTTATCAAACTGACTGACATATAAGAAACCCACTGAAGCAGTTTATATTTTCAATCTTGGCTTCTGGTTTGAGGTGTCCCTTTTCTTTCTTTGGATTTCACATTTCTTTGTCACAAACATGGAATGTTGCAGTGCCAGTACAAGTAATGCCTTTCTGTGCCAGGCAGAAACTATCATTTTTTTGAGGACCTTTTTCTTCTGTAATTGAGAATATAATTAATGTTCACTTAAATTAGTACTGTCATGCCATTAATGGGAACTCAGGAATATTTTTTAGTTAGTATTGTATTTGGATCTTAAAAAGTGTTTTTACAGATTCTTTCCAGGACATTGACCAGTGTTACAGAGGTCTTCATTACAATTTTATTAATATTTTGTTCTAGCTTTCCAGGTCTTGAGGGTGTTAATGTAGTTGATTAAAATCAATGGGAATACATATCTAATGAGCTCCTTTTGTTTGTAGATCAGAAATATCTTTGTGAATGTATTTTTGCTTCAACCACAAATTTCATTCCTATTATTTTCTCACAGTGAAATCATTAGCCTGTGTTTGTGAGACTGATGTCTGTTGCCATGGAAATAAACAATGTCACAAATTCAGAACTATAGAAAGTAGGCAGCAAAATAGGCTGAGGAGCACAATCTTTGGGAAAACTAGAAACTGAAATTATTATTTGTAAATCTCTCCAGTGTTAATTTGGAAGATTACCCCAATGTTTTAGCTAACTTTGTCTTATACTTTTCGGGAATGTTCTTAATGTAGCTTTTAAGCTTATTTAAATTCTGAATCTCTTTCAAGTACTTTCAAGTATTATTTCACAAAAGCTGTTGCTAACTGCAGCCTGGGAAATTTAAGAGAAGAAGTACATATGAAAAAAGGATGTAGTATATATTAAGCAAACGAAACATGCTGCATTTTAAAACTTAGAGATGAGTAGTTGGAATATCAACCATCAAAGCAATATAAAAAGCAAAAAAACAACAGGCAAGTCAAACCCAACCAACTCAGCCCAACCCAACCAACTCAGCCCAACCTAACCAAAGAAATAGTTTGTTTAATTCCTGTAAGTAGAGAAGATATAAAGATGTGTGACCTTAGTAGAAATACAATTAAAGAAGACCTTCAATTGAAGATGAGCCTCAGGAACTGAGGGACAGAAGTCAGTATGTTCTTGAAAATAAATATTCTTGTTTGCAGTGAAATATATAACTAATTTCCCTCCAGAGATGAGATGTCCTGTCAGCAGTTAAACTTATTTATAATAGAGTTAAAAATTTCCATTTGGTCTTGGGGTCTGGTAGTATGCCCAGCTTCCATTTTCTTTTTTCCTCTCTAATCTGACATATATGATAGGGTTTTGTCCACTAAGATTTCTTTGTCATTTATTGTCATCTTTATGTACTTGAAATTTAAATAATTGTGAGTATTTTTAAGATACTAATTTTTACTCTGACTCAAGTAGAATAGCAGCCTTCAGCATTCTTGTAGCAGCACTGTATGTCATTTTCTTGAATACACAATAATTACTGGTAAAATGTATGCTGGAGAGGCAGATAGTTTTATATTTATGTCATATTGTGGCATAAACCCTAGTAAAGGTAGCCAGTGTAAAATGACTTGTATATTTATCTTACATTTAAATTATGGAAAGTTAGGGTTTTATTGGTAGACATCTGTGCCTCCTATTAAGTCGGGGTTTCCATATTTTTTCCACTTGAGTTGTATTTTTATTTTGAATGAGAGAGCCAAAATTTAGTAGCAGACATTTTCGATCAGTTAGAGCAAGTGGTGTGTTTTATTTTGATGACTAATCATTTTTAGGTTTTCCAGAAGAATTGTTGGTTTTTATTTTCCTTAGGGTTAAGCTATAATTGAAATTTTGCATTTCTGGATTTTTAGCTTTTTGAACAAATAGACTGTGAAAAAAAGACTGTTGAAATTAAGATTTGCAAGTGATATAAGATTGTTGAAGTAACTGGAAGTGGTACATTGAAACTGAGCTTATTTAAAGAAGATAAGAGAGGAAAAGATTATGGTTGAGAAATAGAGATCTTTGTGAACAATGGATGAAGAGAACTGAGTAAAATTGGGGGATTTAGATGCTTTTGTTTTTCTCTTTGAAATTTTCTTTAGGCATTTACTTCTTTGTATTTGAATGTCATTCTTGTCCTGAAGGACATTTCAATCTGACTGGACATATCGGGGCAAGGGTGATAGGCAGGAATCAGGCATAATTATTCAGTTTAATCCCATCTTCTGTTCCCCTGACAGAATAGGACAGACAGCTCAGAAAGAAGAAATGGGTAAGTCAGACAAATTGAGTCCAACAAGTCAGGGTGTCTGCCAGGATGAGGGCGTATTTACATATCTAATAGACATTAAAAAATTATCCCCCTTTCATTTCTTTTCTAGAGCGCGGTTCCCCTGGAGATTTGATTACTAAGGATATCACGGACACATCGATTGGGGCTTATTGGACGTCAGCTCCAGGAATGGTTCGCGGTTACAGGGTCTCTTGGCAATCACTTTATGATGATATAGAGGCTGGAGAAAAGAGTCTTCCCGCAGATGTAATTCATACTGTGATAGAAAACCTGCAGCCAGAGACCAAATACAGAGTCTCCATATTTGCAACTTACAGTAGTGGAGAAGGGGAGCCCTTGAGTGGAGAAGCCATCACTGAATGTAGGTAACATTCTGAGGGGGGCTGGCAGTGTGTTGGTGCTACCTAATAGCTATCAGCTCGTGATAACCTCTTGCATATTTTTTCTTTATGCGACAGATGAGGACTAAAAACTTATGACCTTTAATGAATGTGCTTTAAAATCAAGTTCATTGTGTATCTAAACTTGTATCAAATTTTGAAATATTGAATCTCTGCCAACTACCAACACAGTTTACCCTTGAAAATGTGGGGGTTAATCTGAGTATAATTTATAGGCAACCATTCTTATCTGAGGTTCCTCTGCATCCCAGGATAAAACCAACCTCAGATCATATAGTCCTGCAGCATTTGATAGTGAAAAAAAAAAAAAAATCCATGTATAAGTGGACCTTCAAAGTTCAAACCTTCATTGTTCAAAGATAAACTGTGTTTCTCTCTCTCTGTCTCTCTCGCTTCTTTTTTTCTGGTGGAAAGATCAACTAGATAAGAGACTCAACTAGTTAAGAGACTCAACTAGTAAAGAAACAGGAAGCTATGGAAACAGAATTCAGGGACATTTATAACTACATGGCCTTGGGCAAGTTCTTGAAACTTCTTTGAGCTTCAGTTTCCTAATATGTAGAATGCAGCATCAGATTGTATTGAGCATTAAATAAAATAACAATGGGCAAAGCACCAAGCATAGCGCCTAGGCACTTAGAGAAGACTGATGTATAATGCAGCTGTTGAGACAATGTATGTTGTACAACCAGGACTAATCCTAAATTATTTTTACTATGTTTGGGGAGGCTAATTCAAGTCTACTCAGTTTTCTGATGGCTAAAATTTACCTTAATCTCATTAATATTCTTTCCTGTGAACAATTTTGAATGACTTCTCATCATTTATTATCAGGTAGCTAGGGAGAAATGCGTCTGTATTTCATAATTGTATTTCCTAAAAAGCAATTTATTAAAAATGGGCATTTCTAAGAATTTATAGGAAAGTTTATTCTTTTTGTTTGGGAAGATTTAGGAAAAGGGGAAAGAGTCGGGGTATTCTTGACTTCTTTTTTTAGGAAGAAGTGGAGGAATTGGGTGAAATTTAGGCCACATATTGGGTGATTTTTCTGTCAAAAGAAGAGAGAGGAAAACGCCAAGGGCAATTTCAGTGAAGTCCTGTATCCTGATTTTAAGTTGTCCTTAAATTAAAATCTTTTGGTCTGAGTTGTCATTTGGATATGTCTGAGCTTAAGTCTGTGTCAAAAATTAACAGATTAAGAAAAATCAAACTCCTTATAGGAGATTAAAATACGTGAAAAGGCATATTTCTCAGATTTTGACATGATTGGTTTCCATGATAGTGAATGAAATCTTGTGTCTGAATATATTGACTGACATAGTTTAAGAACTTGGCAGAAATTCATCTCTATTTCCGGCAGTTATTCATTTGTTGTAAAGAGAAGTCATGTTGTAAATTTAGGCTACATATGACACATCTAGCTAAATTTATTTGTAGGCGTAAAGATACAATTCACATGGCTGAGAAATTATCAAAAAATACATATTTAGAGGGAAACTTTTTCAAAAATTCTCCTCCATCCTTTCTCCTTCTGAAAAGATTGAATCCTCAGATATTTATTTGGGATTTAAAATCTCCACAAGGGACATGTTTTAGCTCAAAGCAAGTATGTTAGTAGAAATTCTAAATAAAATTTCTAAAAGCTGAGCACCTAAGACATTTTCAGTATTTCTTGGCTAACTGATTGATTTAAAGCTTAGTAAATGGAAAGGCCTCTTTTGAACCGTGAGCAGAGTCGGTAGGAATGAAAGGCACATTTTCTAGAGGGTATAAGTCACCTGCTCAAACTGCTCAGCAAATTCCATGAAAGACAAGAACCCTTCTTTGTTCTGCTACCATTCTTTAAAATTTTTATTTGGAGGACAATTGCTTTACACTGTTGTGTTGGTTTCTGCCTTACAGCAACACAAATCAGCCACAAGTGTGTATATGCATTGCCTCCCTCGGGAACCTCCCTCCCCAACCCCCATCTGCTACCATTTTTAGTTGCTGTGTTTTAGTTTGCTCTCTTTATGGAAAGTAAGGTAGTTTCGAAAATACTTTGAGAAATCTGAGTCACATGTAGTGTCTTTGGCTGGTGGACAAGTCCAAAATGGTGTGTATAACTGGGCCATGCTCTTAGAGTATCTTATAAACTTCCAAGGGGGACATTTTGGAAATGTTTTCTGCTTTCACCTGACGTTCAGAGACATGGTACGCAGACTGTCGATACAATGACAACCACAAATTGTGGCTAAAAAGCCAGCAGGTGGGAAACTCTACTGGCCCTCCAGTTATGGCAGCTAACATAGCTGAGGTACAGTGAGTTTTGGAGAGCATCCTGTGAAAGGCACTAAAACTTGAAAAGAACTTAGAATGCGAGTGTTACAGCATTTTATAGCATGTGGCAGACCAATGAATGGAGTGACAAATCTTGCCTTTTACTTATGGGAAGCCAACAGGGAAGGATTTCTTTTCCCTTCTTGAAATCCAGAGTTTCCCATTAAAGCTAGGATGAGATATGTCATACCTTATTTAACTTCAATTCCTTTATTTTAAAGAGTTAATTATAAAGCAGGAAAACAATTCAAATCCTTGAAGCATTTCAAAGTATGAAGTACAGTATTTGAAAGTTATTAACATATTTAAATTTGGGAATATTTTCAAGTTTGTGATCCCACTTTTTGGGGACATAGGCTTCGTTTTAGACCAACACTCATAATATTTAAATGTCCATTTTTCTCAATCCTAAGTGGTATGAAATGGGTTTGAGAATTTTGTGTAAGGAAGAAATGTCTTGTTCTACTGAACAAGAGTTGAAGAGATGGAAACAAGAGGTCAGTAAACATATTTAGCAGAACTTTTTCTACAAAAGTGTTAGACACACATGGATTTACTAAACAATTGTTCTGTGTACTATTCTTTCTCATATTCTTTCAAAAATCCTATGTAAGGTCTTTACATTTTTTTCTTTTTGGAAAATATGTATATTTTTGTTTTAATAGTTCACTTACCTAGAGAATAGTAATGGAGAACTGGAGATTAACTAAATACATTTTAATATTCCAGAAAGTAATGGAATTGGCTGAGAATTCTTACTTTCTTAGCCTAAAATTAAAAAAAAATACAACCAATATACTCTTAGTTGAAATTATATTTGCATTTTTCAGAGACATAATTCATAACCATATATTGATTTTCTTTATCTGTTTTGTCATTCTTACCTTTGTCCTCTATACATAATGTATCTTTTGCTTATATGGCTGCTGTCTAGATTTTCTTTTTATGCTGATTTTAAGTAATTTGGTAATAATATGCCTGGGCGTAGTTTTTTCGTGTTTCTTGTGCTTCGAATTATATAGATTGCTGGATCTGTGGGCTGATAATTTTATAAAGTTTGAAAATATTTAGGCTATTATTTCTTAAAATATTCTATTTATTACTCTTCACTTTCTTCAGGGATTCTGGTTCCACATGTGTTAGCCTGGTTGCAGTTTTCACATGGCTCACTTCTGTGCTTTTCAGGTTTTCAGTCTTGTTTCTTTTATTATGTTTCAATTTGGATAGTTTTTTTCTCATGTCATCAAGTTTGCTAGTATTTTTTTTTTTTTTGTCGTTTCTGATTTGATGTTAATATCATCCTGTGTGTTTCTTGTGTCAGGCACTGTACTTTTCACTTCTAGAGGTTTGGTTTGAGTCTTTCTTGTATATTCTATGTGTTTGCCTAACATGCTTAATATTTCTTGTACCATTATTAACATGTGGAATATGGTACCTATAATAGTAATAACAGCTGTTTTGATGTCCCCTTTGAATAGTTCTGTCATACGTGTTATTTCCAGTTCTATGTCTGCTTGCAGAACTTGGTTTCTGGTGAGAGCTCTCTTCCTGGTTTGCAGATGGCCATGTTCTTCCTGTGTCCTCACGTAGCCTTTCCTCAGTCTGTGCATGTTAAGGGTAGGGAGGAGAGAGAGAGAGAGAGAGGAAATGAGCTCTCCGGTGTCTCCTTGTCCTCTTATAAGGATTCCAGTTCCATCAGATTAGGGCCTTACCTGTAGGCTCTCATTTAACCCTAATCACCTCCCTGCATGCTAAGTCACTTCTGTTGTGTCCAGCTCTTTGCGACTGTAGCACTCCAGGCTCCTCTGTCCATGGGATTCTCCAGGCAAGAAATAATTGAGTGGGTTGCCATTTCCTTCTCCAATTACTTCCTAAAGGTCCAAATACTATCACATTGGAGATTAAGGCATTAACATATGAATATCAGTTCAGTTTAGTTCAGTCGCTCGGTCGTATCTGACTCTTTGCAACCCCATGAATCGCAGCACGCCAGGCCTCCCTGTCCATCACCAACTCCCTGAGTTCACTCAGACTTACGTCCATCGAGTCGGTGAGGCCATCCAGCCATCTCATCCTCGGTCATCCCCTTCTCCTCCTGCCCCCAATCCCTCCCAGCATCAGAGTCTTTTCCAATGAGTCAACTCTTCGCATGAGGTGGCCAAGGTACTGGAGTTTCAGCTTCAGCATCATTCCCTCCAAAGAAATCCCAGGGCTGATGTCCTGCAGGATGGACTGGTTGGAACATGTGAATATAGGGAGGCAGAATCATTAGAAGTCAGACTATGAACTTTACCTTTTTGGATGTCAGATATTTTTGTGTTCTTACAAATATCCTTTAAAGGTTTGTTCCGGGATGTAGTAAACTCACCTGGAAACAGTTTAATATTTTTGAAGCTTTCATTGACATTGTGTTAAAGCTGGACCAGAGAAGCCTTTAGTTTAGGGTTTCTTTTCTGCCACTCCTGGGGCAGTAACTCCTCCTTAGTACTCTATATGATGTTCAGAGAATTTTGAGAGTTTCTACTCTGAAGAGGGGGAATAGTTCTGACCCCACGTGAACTCTAGGAACTTTTTTCTCTCTACCCCTTCTAGGTGGTTCTTTCTCTGGTTTTGAGTAGTTTCCCCCAAACCAGAGTAGTACTTATTCATATGCACTGAGTAGGACTGGGTTGAAGACTCAAGTAGGACCTTTTGCAGATTTTTGGAGCTTTTTCTCCATCAAACTATCTCCAGGACTTTCTCTGCAAGTTCTAAGTGCCTTGGACTCCCTGAACTGACAAAAGTGCCTCCTCAATTAAGGGAGACCACCAGGCTCCATCTGGGTTCCCCCTTCCTGTAGTGGTGCTGGAAACTCTCTCCAGGCAGTAAGTCAGGGCAATGATCAAGCTCCTTCTCATTTGTTTCTCTCAGGAATCATGGTCCTATGCTGCCTGATGTCCAGTGTCTGAAAAATGCTGCTACGTCTCTGTGTGTGTGTATTTTTTAAAGCTTTCCCAGGTTTTTTTTTTAAGTTTTTTTTCAGGTGGTCCTTGCCTGTTTGAACATGAAAATTTCTTTTAGATTCAAAAAAGATTGTCTGCAGTGTTTCCTTCAGCTTTGTCCCTCTTTTCAGAAGATGCTTATGATTTTTGAATGCTGAGATTACTGAACTGAATGAAATGATCCTGATTATAAGCTCTAATTATATATAAAAAGAGGACTGTATTGGCTATTTGTGGATGTTAGGTGACTAGTTTCTGATATAGTTATTAATAAGACATAATTTAATAAAGTTTGTTGTATATTAGTCAAACCCTTCTTACATACAGTTTTTTCTAAAACCACTCAGTGTATACTGGTTTATCTCCAGAGCCCCTGAGATATTTTTATGTGTCAGAGTTTCCTGTTCCTTTGTGTTGATTGTCTTATGTGTTCACGGCAATCGCAAAGGATGGTGTTAACTATAGTCACTCTGGCTAGCATTGTAGCATTTTTCTCTAAAAGAACTCAAGGAATATTTCTGACCTTGTATTTATGATTTTTCATATTCTGCACACTGTAATTTCTACAGGGGTTCTTTACAGATGGAAATATAATAAAAATTCTAAAAACTCATCTCCGGAAATGGATGTTTTCTTTACTAAAGTCTCTGGAATGCAAATAGGAAATCCTTGCAATATGAACTTCCATTTTTTAGTTATTAGCCAGATAAAGAGAAAACATCTCACTATAACCTCACTGAGATAGGTTCACATGCCATCCTGAATTTAAGCGAGATCGCAATGCAAAGTAAAGGAAGGGTGTACGTATTTAAGAAACCACACCTAGTGTCTTTCATACAAATGCGGTGGTGGACATAAGCATTTTCTTTCAGCATGATATACACTGTAATCTTCTTTTCATCTCACAGTGTCTGAAGACTCGAAAACCTTGAAAGTGGATGAAGAAACAGAAAACACAATGAGAGTTACCTGGAAACCAGCACCTGGGAAAGTTATCAACTACCGTGTTGTGTATCGCCCCCGCGGGGGTGGGAGGCAGATGGTTGCCAAAGTGTCACCCACAGTCACCTCAACAGTGTTAAAGCGACTTCAGCCCCAGACCACGTATGACATCACAGTTCTCCCAGTTTACAAGACAGGAGAAGGAAAGCTTAGGCAAGGATCAGGAACAACAGGTATGAACTCATAATAATTCTGGGGGGAAAGTGTAATATTCTAATGGGGGATTTTAATATATCTGCTTCATTTGTGAATATTGAAAATGAACTCTGTAATAAATTACATTATAATAAATAGCTGGATAAGATGCCTAATTATCATATGATTTTTACCAATCTAGTTCCTTGTAAAATGATTCTACATATTAATGTTACTCTAATCTGAATTGTGAGTGCTATTTGCACTCACACTTGGCTCACACTCTAATATTCTGACTTTTATTGGGCATTATAGTTTGTGCTTTCTGACTTAATATAAAGTAAATATTTATTTTGAAGTGTTTTGCTTGTGATGATTGCCATGTGTACCGCTTAGATATTTAGAATTCAACTTATTATTGTAGGGGTTAATAACAAAAACTCCAGAGCCTAGGCTTTTGGATAATATTTTAATATTTATTATCTCTACAGCTTCTCGATTTAAATCACCCAGAAACCTCAAAACATCTGATCCAACCATGTCAAGCTTCCGGGTGACGTGGGAGCCCGCACCCGGTGAGGTCAAGGGTTACAAGGTCACGTTTCACCCCACGGGAGATGACAGAAGACTGGGGGAGTTAGTGGTTGGACCGTATGACAACACAGTTGTTCTAGAGGAACTTAGGTAGGAGTGAACTCTATTTCATTTTTGTTAACAGATTGCATAACCGATGTAAATTGGTAGGCCTTCCACACACGATCACTTAATGTGTCTGTTGCCGGCAGAGTATTTAAAATCAGCCCAAGTTGCTTTCTCACTCTTGTTGAGGCTGAAGTTGAGGTTTGGGTTCAGACATTCAAATTTAGGCCTGAACAAGTGTACTATTTTGATGATGTTATTTACTAGGAGATTGGGTGCTGCTGCTGCTAAGTCGCTTCAGTCATGTCTGACTCTGTGCGACCCCATAGACGGCAGCCACCAGCCTCTCCCGTCCCTGGGATTCTCCAGGCAAGAATGGTGTTTTTCTCCATAGCACCCCGCTTTTAAAAAATTGACATCCATGTCACACTATTTCACCAAGAGCAGCTTGTCCCCAACCAGCCCCGTGGAAATGAGGGTGTTCCTGTGCTCAGGAAAGGCCCAGGGGGCTGACCCAGAGATGAGTGTGTACATCCCCTCCCAGGAGCAAGGGAGGGAGTGGGCCTTTATGCTTGGGGTCAGCTGTGAAGCTTGGGGAAGTGGGGGCTGATGGAAGGTCTTGCTGTAGGCTCCGCAGTGGAAAAGAAGGAGGTTTGACTTTGAACAGCAGCCTGCATCCTCTATAGTAAAAGAAACAGAGTGCTCTGCATTCATTGCCGGGTGGAAAGTTGACTTGTTTTGACTATTCATTCAACAACACTAAAATCTATTTGAATGCACAATACTTACTTTTCTATCAGAATAGGGAAGATAAAATTGAATGAGCCTACTATGTGCCAGGGGGCTTCCCTGGTGGCTCAAACGGTAAAGTATACACCTGCAATGCAGAAGACCCAGATTAGATCCCTGGGTGGGGAAGATCTTCTGGAGAAGGGGATGGCTACCCACTCGAGTACTCTTGCCTGGAGAACCCCATGCACAGAGGAGCCTGGTGGGCTGCTGTCCATGGGGTCACAAAGAGTTGGACATGACTGAGCAACTTTCACACACTATGTGCTTGGCACTGTGCCAGGGCTTTATGTTTCCTTGCAAGTACAACATTTTAAATTGTTTTCTTAAAGCCCATTACTTAGCAGTAGTAAAAGTGAGAGCTTGGTCCTTTTCTGACTTGCTCAGTAGGAAGGTGGGAATTCTACATTTGATGGAAAGGCAAGGTGGAAACTGGTGTCCTGAACCCCCAGTGTTCTCTAGAACGCTAGTTTCCCTAATACCTCACAGTGTGAGCTTAAACTGGAATGTGATGGAAATTATTTTTCTTCTCTTGCAATATTATGTATTATAACTTCCTCTGAGTGAAAGTTTGTAAATCAAGATGAATATTTGTAACAAAACAAAACAAAAATGCTACCACTTGAGCCCATTATACATGCAGACTGTATATTTTAACATTTCAGGGCAGGTACCACCTATAAAGTAAACGTTTTTGGAATGTTTGATGGAGGAGAAAGTTCACCACTTGTTGGACAAGAAATGACAACTCTTTCTGACACAACTGTAATGCCAATTTTATCCTCTGGTAAGAATTGAATTGCATTCTCCTAAGAAACGTCAGTACCATGCAACTTTTTCAAATGTAAATTGTTAGATTAATTATACCATGAAAATCAACAATTAAATTTTACATTAAAATTTATTTCAGTAATATATACTTAAAAAAATTCTACAGACATCCAGCTAAGCACACTTTGCCAACATTTTTTTTTAAGGCTTTCTTGTCAGCATTACATTAGTTACATAGTACTGTATTATTTCAAGCTGAGTTTTTCAATGGGTAGATGATGTACATTTCTCTCTTTGTAATGATTCAAATGCAGTTTTATTTTGCTAAAGTAATTGTAGAAAGGATTTATTTGGGCTGAGCAAGTGGTATTTGGTTATTGATACGTTAATAGGTGGGCAGCTGAGACTTGGGAAGCAAAATGGTAACGTAAACCCCTTAGACTTTCTGCTGCTGCCACAACTACAGCTTTGATACACATGAAGCTAGATTTGAACATTCTTAGCTGTGAAGCTGGTGGGCAGAGTTTACTTCTAAATATTTATTTTCATCATTTGCTTATAAAGAGTAGGTCTTGGCAGAGCAGGAGGAGACTTGTAAAGGCGTAGGTACTTGGATAGTGTTGGGGAATCCTCACTCTGATGGACCATCCAGTATACCAGTGATGCTTTTGTAGTATAATGAGCATCATTGAGTTTTTCTCAGTTTTTTTTTTAATAATATAAAGATCAGATACTAACATGGCAATTAGTTGAAAAATTCATAGCTGGTTACATAAGCTCTTGGAAAAGAAAGCATTTGAAAATATGGATGTGGATAAAATAAAGTCTCAACTATTGCTGTTTTGCATTGATGTTCTATTTTTTCTCTTATGATGATATTAACTGACTTATATTTTTATTTTGTAGCTTGTGCACTGAGGATTTGGGATAATTCTCTCTTTCCAAAGCACCCTAGCTTTGTATCAGTGTTTGTGCTTGTGGTCTCTGTAGCTCTCAATTTGTATACTTCTTTGCATCTTTTTTTCTAGATTTGTCTTCCTTCTCTCTTGATTTTTTAAATGTGCAGATTTCACCATTTGTATTTACCTGATTCTTATATGTAGTAGATGATTAAGTTATTTAAAACTAAATAATAGCCATCAAAGTTTTAAACAATATATCTTTTACTTCAGAAGGGTCGAGAGTTCTGTGCCTAATCCTTAATAATATATGTATTACTAAGAGTTTTCATTAATTCAAAAGATATTTTTGGCTCACTGAACCTTTTTCCAGCTTGCACATTTTAAAGTTCATCTCATACTTGTCTGCTAATGACCACTGAAAACTGAGAAAAATGCAAAGTTTTATTAAAATTATTATTTCCTTATAGTCAGAAGGCTGTACATTCCCTCTTATATATTTCAGTGTTTGAGTTTGTGAGCCTATTCAAATTTATAATGACAGTTTAAGTCTCCATGTTCTATGATTGTGTCAAAGATGAAGGAAAGATTTTCCACTGAATTGATTATTAGAGGGATGGATAGTTCCTGTGATTCTTATTGGAAGCTCTAAGTCATATGGACAAGTTTTCAAAGTCTTGAACTCCCAATCACCTCGCTGAGCCACAGAACTGAGACTGTTAGGTGACCCTGGCCCCCGGGGGTGGCGGAAGTGTGCTGGGAGGTAACCCGACGAAGAATGTGCCCCTGACTCTGTGCTGTCTCGTGACTGCCGCATCAGGGATGGAGTGTCTCACCCGGGCTGAAGCAGACATCGTGCTCCTGGTGGATGGATCGTGGAGCATCGGCCGGGCGAACTTCAGAACTGTCAGGAGCTTCATTTCTCGGATCGTGGAAGTCTTTGAGATTGGCCCCAAAAGAGTACAGATTGGTAGGTCTCACAACACTGACGGCATTTAGATGTCTTCATCAGGTTCGCCTACATATGCTAATGCCAATGGTGTCCTTTCAGCCCTCGCTCAGTATAGTGGGGACCCCAGAACAGAGTGGCAGTTAAATGCTCACAAAGACAAGAAGAGCTTGCTGCAGGCCGTGGCGAACCTGCCTTACAAGGGAGGCAACACCCTCACAGGTGAGCCAAATGGTCCAGGGCGCTGTCAGCTCTCGCTTTTGTCCGAGCTCATGGCTGAATAATGATGTGGCTGATTCTCCTTTAACAATCCCACTAGGGATGGCCTTGAATTTCATTCGCCAGCAGAGCTTCAAGACCCAAGCTGGCATGAGACCTCGAGCTCGAAAAATCGGAGTTCTTATCACTGATGGGAAATCCCAGGATGATGTTGAGGCACCTTCCAAAAAACTCAAGGATGAAGGCGTGGAACTGTTTGCTGTTGGTAAGTATGGATGAGAATAGCCACGCCTCCACAGGTGACAAATAGTTCTGCCAAGGATAATTTTGTAGTTATGGGACGAAACTACATGGCTTCTTGGAAGAGACTAATAAATCAAGAGGACAACTATACTATTAATAGGATTCAGGAAAATTCCTATTTGGTTTTCCACAGCATCATTTTTGTTTTTGATATCCACTATTTTTTATAATTATTATTATTATTTTTTTACCTGATACTTTCCAGAAAAAAACACTAAACAGACTCTTTTTGGTGGGGAATTGGTGCTAGAAGCATTGAGAAGAAGCCAAACAAAATAACCTTCAGTTTGTATTATTTTTTGTTTCTATTTATGTAATCATTTTATTGTTGGGGAAAATCTTATATACATTCTAGTTAACACAGAATGTATAAGGGTAGCCTATGAAATATTTGCTTCATTCCATGAATTTTTTTCTGAGACATGCTTTTAATTTTATGTATCCATTTTCCCCAAGGTATTAAAAATGCTGATGAAGTTGAGTTAAAGATGATTGCAACAGATCCTGATGATATCCACGCATACAACGTGGCAGATTTTGAGTCACTTTCTAGGATCGTGGATGACCTCACCAACAACTTATGTAACAGTGTCAAAGGTCCAGGTAAGGTTAGCCCAGGTTCTCATCCTCAGAACTGTTGGTATTTTGGTCCAGATAATTCTTTGTAGAATGGAGGGAGTGGATTACTTTGTACATTGTGAGATGTTTAGCAGCATCCCTGAACGCTGCCCACTGGATACCAGTAGTATCCCCTGAGTTATGACAACTAAAAATACCTTCAGAATGTGCTGAATGTCTGCTGGGGAGAACACTGCCCCCAGTTGAGAATCACTGATTTAGTCCTTGGATTTTCTCTGATGGCATCAAACTGTAAATGACTCCTAGTTTATTTGAGGATACATTTAGTTTAAATGTGCCTGTACCAAACACATGTTTCCTGGGTGGCTCAGTGGTAAAGAATCCTCCTGCCAATAAAGGAGATGCATTTTTGATCCCTGGGTCGGGAAGATCCCCTGGAGAAGGGAGTGGCAACCCACTCTAGTAGTCTTGCTGGGATAATCCCTTGAACAGAGGAGCCTGCCGGGCTATGGTCCATGTGGTCGCAAAGACTTGGACATGGCTGAGCGACTGCACACGTGTGCACTGCACACACAGACACATACACAAGTGAGATTGGGGAATAAAGAGGTGCTTTCTCTCCTGGTGTATGTCTATTCTCTGGTAAAGCATCTTCACTCCATATCACTATTAAGTTACTGTTAAATGCCCCAACCAGAGATGATCACATTTGATACTTTGCACTTGTAACCTCTAAACATAAAAGACAAATTACAGTGTTAGAGTGTGGATTTTTAGAAAGGGTATCATCTCTCTTTACCACTGAAGAAATAGATTTAGAGAGATACGGTTACTTACTCAAAGTCAAATGGGTAAAGATGTTTTGAGAGGTCCTTGAAAAAAGGTAGCTATCAATAAGGAATTAAGATTTCGAAATAAAATTATAGAAGTGAATTTGTAGTGACAAGTGGTATAAAATGATTACTACCTGTGTAAATTGTAGGACAGACCATGGTAAATACTAAACTGAAGGTATTTTGAAAATTAATGATAAAATGATGGTTCTTATTGTATGAGAAAAAATTTTAAAGTAAATGTAGATTCTGGTAAAGACTGTCTTTCATTAATTTACTCTGGTTTTGGAAAGTTGGAATGAGTTTAACAAAGTGGTAGAAATGGTTCACGTGCTTTGGATACTAAGGATACATTTATTTGAATGTTCCTTCTTGAATTTCTCTCTTCAAAATTTTGCAGATTTTCTTTTTGGATTTTGAACAATAGACTGACCTTTTCCCAGGAGAAATAGACCAGCCAGGAAGCCAGAATTTGTAGGCGTCTGGCTTTGGATTAGCTGAGAGAGTTGTAGTTTTATTTAGTTGGAGAGAACTTTGAGTGGGGATGAAAACATCTTTTATCTGTTTTACTTTCTTTTTTTTATATCAGCTATGTAATAGTTGCATTCATTTAGTTTCTGAGACAGTAAAATTGCTTGATAATTTTGTAGGCTTGATTATGACCCAAGTACAACAAAGGTTAGGATACTAAGAATGGAAATGCTTTTTCCCAGCTTTGGCTTACAAAGAAAGTGGGAAGAGTTCATATGAGAATGATTTACCATGCTTGTGGAGTCACTGCATTAGCTCTTCTGTAATTACTATTTGGGATGTCTCTCTAATGGTCATATTGAGCCCAATATTTCTATTTTCATTTATATTCATTCCAAATATTTTTCTATATTAGTCATTTCACCTACACTTATGAACAGAAAAAAAAAAAAAACACAAGCAGTAGGATATGCCTAAGTTTTAGAAGACTTGGTTGTTTCTCTCTTAGTGAGAAAGTAAGTAGGTTCTCTTACCACTGAATTAGATCCTGAAAGGGAACTAAACATGAATAAGAAATCACTTCTGCCCTCACAGAGCATAACTTACAGTTAAGAAGATGAGACATGAACGTAAATTATCAGCATGATGATGAAGGCAGTGAACTTGGGTGGTACCAGTAGTGATTGGGGCAATAGAGTTGTCAGGACCCATGTTGTCATTTACTGATACACGTAGAAGGTGGGAGAGCAGAGAGCGTATCCAAGGACGAGTCCAGAGGTTTTGAATCTAAGTGACCAATAAACTGTGATGCTGTCAGGATGAGGGGAGCAGCTTTTAAAGAATGACAAGAGCTCAGATTTGAATTTCCTGAGGGTGAAGAATTTTAGGCCACCCATTCAGAGAGGACTTAAGGGCACTGGGCTGATTTACTGGAGAAGACTCTTGAGAGTCCCTTGGACTGCAAGGAGATCAAACCAGTCCATCCTAAAGATCAAGCTTGAATATTCATCGGAAGGACTGATGCTGAAGCTGAAGCTCCCATACTTTGGCCACCTGATGCAGAGAGCTGGCTCATTAGAAAAGACCTCTGATGCTGGGAAAGATTGAGGGAAGGAAGAGAAGGGGCAGCCGAGGATGAGGTGGTTCGATAGCATCACCAACTCAATGGCCATGAATTTGAGTGAACTCCAGGAGATAGCGGAGGACAGAGGAGCCTGGCATGCTATAGTCCATGGGGTTACAAAGAGTCAGATCTGATTTAGCAACTGAACAAGAACAACAACTGTAACTTCTTAGTATATGAAAGAATGTGTATAAAAGCTTGAAATATGGAGAGGAACACCGTTGCAACATAATTTAAATATCATCATCTTGCTATGATAATGAAAAAGTCTGTGTACTTCATTTCCACGTGCAGGTGACTTGGAAGCACCTTCCAACCTAGTTCTTTCTGAGCGGACCCATCGGTCTATGAGAGTGAGCTGGACACCTCCTTCTGACAGTGTGGACAGGTACAAGGTGGAATACTACCCAGTGTCAGGAGGGAAACGGCAAGAAGTGAGTAGACAGTCCTTACAATCCACTCCT
This sequence comes from Oryx dammah, assembly GCF_014754425.2. Taxonomy (NCBI): domain Eukaryota; kingdom Metazoa; phylum Chordata; class Mammalia; order Artiodactyla; family Bovidae; genus Oryx; species Oryx dammah. Next base: position 2,181,904 of record NW_024070188.1, on the reverse strand, counting down.
TTCTGTCCTGAGATTGGGTCCTCCTCCTTAGGGCTCTGGGAGGAATGCCAGGGGGAAGAAGGGGGCAGAACTGGGTCTATGGTGGTGTTCTCCATTTCTTGCAGGGCAAACACTTCCATTTGGGCTTAATTAAAGGAAAGAGCCTTTAATTTCTTATGCTTTCCAAGAATTGCACATTATCAATACAATTTTTAATTAGGGATTAAGAGGGTGTTTAATTTGTTCATGAGTTTATACCAGAATCATCAAGTAGAAAGGAAACATTGAGGACGTTCTAGTTTTATGCACTCATCTCACAAATAAGGAAACAATAGCTGGGAGCATAAACTGTATGGATTATCCAAGATCTCACTGTAATCTGATAGTTTTCAAAAGCAAAAGACAATGGCCTCATTAAAGAATATTTCCTAAGCTCATTGAAGTTAATTACTTCACAACTAACAGTAGAAAAGAAGGAACTGATTCTAACAGAAATTGTTATTATTTGTAAATTTTCCTCCCTAGTTTTATGTGAGCCGATTGGAAAGGAGCACGGTCCTAAAAGATCTGAAGCCTGAAACTGAATATGTTGTCAACGTGTATTCTGTAGTGGAAGATGAATACAGTGAGCCTTTGAAGGGCACAGAAAAAACATGTAAGTCAGATTGAAAAAAAAATTCATTGTTTAATTTATTAAGGTAAAGAGGTGACAGGCCATGTGGGATTTTTTTTCATTTTCATTTAAAAAAATTATTGAAATATTTTTAATTTACAGAGTTGTGTTAGTTTCAAAGGTACAGCAAAGTGATTCAGTTATATGTGTACATTCTTTTTTTTCAGATTTTTTTTTAGATTCTTATAGGTTATTAAAAGATACTGAGTGTAGTTCCCTGTGCTATACAGTAGGTTCTTGTTGATTGTCTATTTCATATATAGTTGTTGCTGTTCAGTCGCTAAGTCGTGTCTGACTCTTTGTGACCCCATGGACTGCAGCACACCAGGCTTCCCTGTCCATCACCATCTCCTGGAGTTTGCTCAAACTCAAGTCCGTTGAATCGGTGATGCCATCCAACCATCTCATCCTCTTGCCCTCTTCTCCTCCTGTCCTCCATCTTTTTCAGTATCACTTTTTTTTTTTTTTATAGTAGTGTGTATATTTTAACTCCAGCCTCCTAATTTATCTCTCCCCACCTCTGCCACTATCCCCCCTGGTAACTATAAGTTTGTTTTCTATGTCTGTGAGTCTATCTGTGTTTTGTAAATAAGTTCGTTTGTACTGTGTGTGATTTCTGTAAGCCTTCTGAATCATCCCTTTATTTGATATCTCTTCAACACACATTTACTGAATGTGTACTTTGTGCAGGTTCTCGATAAATACTGTGATTTTCTGCTTTTACTGGCTGCTCCTGCCATCTTGAGACCCACTGGGTATTCATGGCCAGGGTTTACCTTAGAGGGACGGGTACCTTTCACAACTGTCCACCTCTTAAGGGAAGGTACCATCTGGGGAGTGGGACTCAGAGTATCCGGAGGAGCAGCTGTGCAGGAATCAGCTGGTTCAGTTCTGCATGAGGCCAGGTCTTCCAGCTGGCAGCGAGAGCTCCTTTTTTTATTGACTTTTGGACTCTGGCCTTTACCAGAGAAGCTCTGATGGCTTTGGCTTTGAGTAGAGCTTTGAGGAAAGATATTCCTCACTCCTATTCCTGGTGGGGTTTCTGAGGCCATATGAAAATACTCTTTCCTTCTCCCATCTTCTTGGCTGACCTCCAGGAAGAAGGGAGGCCTCTTACAAGAAAGAGGAAGGAATGGGCGTAACTCCAAGGCAAGAACTGACTCCACTGACTCCTCAGTCCCTTAGGTCTTCATCTCTCATATTTCCCTTCATATTAGACCATTAGGTGGGAAATAATATATTTCATAATGGGCAGGATTCACCTGATAATTCCTTAAAACTTTAAAGTCCGTCTTTGGACAAAAAACTGGAAAGCTGTGTGGATATTAGTGAAGAGGAGACTGTAAGCCTGTTACTGTGCCTCATGGGCTAATCTCTTTGAAGAATCCCCTGAGTTCCACTTACTAATAGACATCACTGTCACTTATTTTTTTTAAAGTAAAAATGAAATGAAATACTAGGTTGGCTTTTTATGTATGAAATTCTATGATTGAAGAATGAAAACGGTCAACTTACAGACGTTCCAGAAAAAGGGACTGAAACCTCAGGAAGTTAGTCTCTGTTTTGGCTTTCGTATAGACACTAGAATGCCGTTTTACATTTAAATGTCTTTTCTCTATGAAATAGTTATCACATGCAGCCCTAGTAGGTGTTGGCGGTAAACAGTGAGATTGGGTTTTTGAGGGGAGAGAAAGGGATTATATTAAATTTCACTGATTACTCACGGCAGCCCATTTTCTATTTACCATGCACTAATACCAGTAACTGCATTGCACTTTACTGCTGAGCCACTGGAAGCAGTTAACAAATGAGGAGAATGTGTCTGCTTTTCCATTTCAACAGTGCCAGTGCCTGTGGTCAGCCTGAACATTTACGATATTGGCTCAACCACCATGCACGTGCAGTGGCAGCCAGTGGGGGGCGCTACCGGCTACACCGTGACCTACGAACCAATCAACGCCACAGTTCCGACCAAGCCCAAGGAGGTGGGAGCCCTTTGTTTCTTTATCTTGGGTCTTCTTGAGCCTTCACTGTTGTTGAGTCCCCGTTAAGGGGCTCATTAGCTCATGTATAGCTTTACACACAAAACAAAAACAGGTTAGATTTGTGGCCTGTGACACATCTTAAAAAAAAAAAAAAAATCAGTATGAAAAGGGAAATGCCATTCAGAGAAATGAAAAATAAAAGTTGTGTTCAAATCTAGTGGTCACAGCTTGGTGTGACTGGCTGTTCCTCATTAGCGGAAACGTTTCATTTGAATGTGTCGTTTCGCCTCGGCTCGTCTATCTGCAGATGCGCGTGGAGCCGACAGTGACTGACGTGCAGCTGAGTGACCTCTTCCCCAACACCGAGTATGCGGTTACAGTCCAGGCTGTCCTGCACGACCTCACCAGCGAACCCGTCACAGCGAGGGAAGTCACCTGTAAGATGGTGTTAGGTTTCCTTCTTCCCTCATTGCTGCGAACATGGCTCATTTGTTAAGCTTTTTCTTTTGCCCAATGATGCTAAGACTGATTTTGATTGTGCATAAGTTGTAGGGTTATTCCTTATGGCCAAGGTTGTTTCTAGACTTACAGCAGCATCTTAAGTCGATTGTTGAGACTTGCATTTATTTTTCCATATTTAACATATCAGATTTTCAGACGGTATCTTACAATCAGTGGTGTCTTACAGTTGCTCTTGGTGAGGTGTCAGTCAGGGAACAGAGCATAAAATAAGGGTGCATCTTACAGTCCTTATTATTGTTGAATAATATGAATACCATGAATATGGTATACACCATTAGTGAGAAGGGGATGTTGGAGAAAAATACTAGGTTTAAGATTAAGACGTTCCAAGCTCTTGTTGAAGTAGAAACTATGTCACATCTGAATCAGTCTGTTTATGTCAAGTAAATTAACTCAATCCCCAAACATATTGATCAACTCTGACATTCCAGGCTTGTGCCTAGGTTTTGGGAATGTGCTGATAAGTAACGTAGGACAGGGTGGAGGACCCTGACTCCTTCATGGTTTGCACTTCTCTTGTGTGTGTTGTTCAGCCTCCTGTGTGTTTCTGGTTTGTCTCACTAGAATTTAGGTGCTTTTTCTTGAAAAGTGACGGTGATGGCACTTAGGACCCTGGTCTTACCCAGCTGGTAGTTTTGTTTCATGCTTTTTGAGGTGGGCATGCTGGGATTCTAAGCATGTCTTGGCTTACATTTTATGTCTCAGACTGCATTTCTAAGGAAATGAAGAAGTTGTAAGAAACCTTCAAGGGGGTACGGGGCTGAGATAGAAGCTTGAAGAGACAGAGAGGAGAAACGCTGCAAGCTAGGGCAGGAGATAGTCACTGACATCAAATAATCACCTTTTACATGTCAGACCCTATCTGAAGCTTGTGGTTTGTAGAAATGGGGTGGTGATGGGTAGAAAGAGTGGGGATCCAGCCAGGCATGGAGACATATTTTGGAGGTGCTGAGTGAGGGGACCCAAGTCATAGTGGGATTAAAGACAGACATGGCTATAGATTTGGATATAGGGCTGGACTGCAGCAGTGGAGGGGGTGGGGAGGGCACAGAGAGAGGCTGAGAGAGGAAAGCATAGAAGGGACGGAGGGGTGGGAGCATAGAGGTAGAGAGACAGATTCAGGAAGTGACATATGCAGACTTTAAATGAGAGACAAAGAACGTTGGTCAAACAGGCATCTAGGAAGAGTGAGATACGTCTCATGTGACAAGAGAAAAACTCTTCTCTAGTTATCCTCTTTCTTGTCCTTTTTAAGGTAAAGATTTGTTTGACTTGGGGAAAATTTATTGTTGGATTTGCGCCTAACCATTTGGGCTTCTGTGGGTTTTTTCTTATGAACTTATTGGATGTGTAATTTTGATTCATCTTCATTCTTCGCTCTTGTAACCATTTGTTTTGCTATCACATGCTTCAGGAAGCATGACACTTTGATTTCAATCTCAACTGATTTAATATTTGTTAAAAAAACATAAGCTGCACATTTATGGCAAATTATGATTCATTATAGCTGAACAGCAAGTAAGAGTTTATTTAAATAGAATGGGAGAAAGTTAAATATAAATGAGAAAGAGTTGTTGTAAAAATTTAAATTTATCCCATATTTAAAAAGCCTTTTTAAGAATTCAGCTATATCTCATAGAATCAAAGTGCTTTTATCATCATAACCAATTTGTTTAGTTACTTTGCTGCCCACCTTTAAGTTTTCTCCAAGCGACTTCTTGAAAGCTTGTGTGGAAGCTTTTGTGGTTGAGAGTAAATTCTGGCCCTAATTTATCACGCGTCTCCAGTGCCTCTGCCCACTCCTCGAGACCTTAAACTCAGAGACGTGACTCACAGCACCATGAACGTCGTATGGGAACCCGCACCTGGAAAAGTGCGCAAATACATTGTTCGCTACAAAACCCCGGAAGAGGAAGCCAAAGAGGTAGGTTGAGGTTGGAAGCGGTTTAGAAATATTTGTTTTCCTAGTAGTTTAACAGAAGGATCTAAATAGGTATAGCATGTTTTAATACTTGTCACTTTATGAACATAGTGTTGAAAACTTGTCATATATTAACAAAGCACTATTTGAATATTGATAATATATTGGACTGTTTTGCATTTAGTTTAGAAGTGTTTTTCTGTGTGATATTAATCCTAGAACATCATCCCTTAGTAGATAAAGGGTTACAGAATCTGGATGGTATTTCGCTCTCCGCCTGATGCCTAATATGATGCTCTGCATTCTATGAATGACTAACAAAATGTCATAATGAGGTTCCTAAAAATGAAAGGTAGCAAGGGGATTCAGGAAGGAAGAGGGGGAGTTTGTCAAGGAATAGGGAGGTAGGACAGTCGAACGGGACAGAGAGAAAGTATGAATGTCGTGTCAGAAGGGTGTCTCTTTGGCTTTGAACGTTTATGAATTGATGTTGGGATGAAAAGCTATTTCCGTGACAACCTGCTTCAGAGTGGGAGCAAATTGAGGGGCTCCACCAGCAAATGGGTTTAAAATGTATGTTCCCCTGAAGGGACACTAATGTAAGAACCTCAGAGGCAGTTTTGGAAGCTAGAAATAGTTTCTGTAAGCACCCAGTTGCAGACTGTGCTGGTCTTCTGAACTGCATGCAAGCTAATTTAGACCTGTGCACATATTCTTTTCATCCTGGGTTTCAATTTTCAGAAGCAGTACAATGACCAGTGGGTCTTACAAGCTAATGCACAGAAGAATTTTTCTGAAAGCAATGAGGCAGTGACTCACAGGGAAATGGGAGAAAGCGATTAGGTTGTTTGAATTCCTAGGCTGTCATCATTTACCAAACACAAGCCTCTAGTACATGCATCGTTTCCACTTTGGAAACTAGAAATGGTTCCTAGACTCTTAGGCAAATTGGAAAACTTTGCTGTTTTTTTTTTCTGTACTGCAGTTCTTATGCTCTCGTGCTGAGCGACACAGCCAACAACAGAGAGATGTCAAAACTAAACTGTAACAATAGTTCCACCGCTCTGTTACAGGTAGAGGTGGACAGGTCACGGGCCAGCACGCCGCTTAAAGACCTCTTCTCTCAAACCCTGTACACAGTCAGCGTGTCTGCTGTATACGAAGAGGGAGAGTCGCCCCCAGTGACTGCGCAAGAAACCACCCGTGAGTTGCCCTCGTGCTTTAATGAAAATTGGGAAATAGCACTGTATGCGTGTGTCACTGACTAACTGGTTATTTCATCTCTTAAAATTAAAATACTTTTCCTAATGGAAATATAGTTGATTCATCATGTTGTGTTAGTTTCAGGTGCACAGCAAAGGGATTCAGTTTTATATGTACCTCTGTAATATATACTATAGATATATGTATATTCCTTTCCGGAATCTTTTCCCTTATAGGTATTACAAAATGTTGAGGATAGTTCTCTGTGCATTTCTTAATGTTATTTTTGCCAGAATTTAATACTGTTTGGGATCGGGTGGTTTCTCACTTAGTCACTTCCCATCTTCTATCCTTAGGTTTATATTCCTTTTGTGATAATTTCTCTCCTGTTATTCTACCAGCCACTGTCACTAACTCACGGGGTGGAGAGAAAGCATGCTACTTCCACAGTATTTAACTCAATTATTGCCCGTCGGTCTTTTTCTGGCTGTACCACTTCCCTCTGGCTCCCTCCTAATGAAGTCCGAGACATGTATTTTGCTCAACTTTGAACCTCCAGTTTCTAGCTCAGTGCTTAGCACGTCATTTTCTAGATAAATGGTGTTTAAGAAATTGAAGTCTAGAGCCAGCAGAGTTCCCAAGAAATATAATATATTGGGAGCCACGTAGGTAATTCAAGATTTTCTAGTAGCCACATTAGAAAAGGTAAAGAGAAAAATGAAATTAACTTCAGTAATGTGTTGCATTCAACCTAGTGTATCCAAAATATTGGCATTTCAAAATTTACCAGTATAATAATTAGTGAGATCTTTCACATTTCTTTGATAATAATTTTTTTTTAATCTGATGTGTCTTAATTTGGGGCTTCCCTAGTGGCTCAGTGGTAAAGAATCTGCCTGCAGTGCAGGAGAGGCAGGAGACGTGGGTTTGATCCCTGGGTCAGGAAAATCCCCTGGAGGAGGAACAGGCAACCCACTCCAATACTCGTGCCTGGAGAATCCCCTGGATAGAGAAGTCTGGTGGGCTACAGTCCATAGAACTTCAAAGAGAAGGATACGACTGAGCAACTGAGCATACAGGCACACACGTGTCTTAATTTACACTTTCAGTGCATCTCAACTCAGATGCCGCATTTCAAGTACTCAATAGCTACATGTGACTGTTGGCTCCCATGGTGGACAGTACAGGTCTAGAGAATTCAATCAACTTGCTCAGGCTCGCCCAGGAAGCTAGTGGTGGGATAAGTGCTGTGGTCCAAACTTTTCCAGCATCTCTATCACCAGAGGATCAGAAACTTCTACAGTGCCCCGCTGTCTGTACATGATCAACACATCCTGTCAAATATCACAGCCTCCTTAGCAACTTCAGTTGCCTTCTTGGCATCAGTTCTTACCTGGAAAGGGTAGTGGCTGGAGATGAACATTTGCCCATAGGTGCACACTGGCATAAATATAACAGGAATAGTAAAGGGAAGGAAAGGTCAGGAAGAAAGATTAGTGAAAGCAGGTCATTTAACGTACTAAATTAATACTTGTTTTTAATCCTTAAGATTTCCTAGGAACTTTTAGACACATCCAAAGTTCATCCTTCATGGTTCGTTTGTTCTGCAGTCATGCTTGTCAAAGTGGGACCAGTCTTTTTATGTCAATGAGCCTTTTCATTGTCATTATTAGAAACAAATTTTTTTGATAGCTCTGGCTTTTGTGTAGTTGGCTTTGGTTACCAGGAGACAGAGGAATAATTGACAACGAAAGCTCAGAATGGGTGGCAGACGTTCCCACTTGCTTGCACTGCAAGCTCGCTGGGGTGCCTGGTCAGTAGAAGAATCCTTAGTTGGGATTTCAGCCATCGTCAGCACTGCAGGCTATTCCTGTCTCTGAACAGAGTTGATACAGCCAGCTTCACATTGCATGTCAGCTTAGTAATCTGTAGGAAAAGCTTATCTGTAGGTTACCTAGATCGTAAGTAACGATCTTCATGAACCATGAAGGTTCATGCTCTCTCTGATACTACAGGCTAAAGTTTGCTTTCTGTGTTGCTGTGGAAAAGAGTCCAGGGTTTTCCTTAGATTCTCAAAAAGTGTGAAGGGCAAAACAATGAAGAACCACTGTGTTAGAATATATGACTAAATGGTACCTTTAAAAAAAAATCACCATTTTAATAGACTGAAGCAGTCTGCTGCTAAGTCGCTTTAGTCGTGTCCGACTCTGTGCGACCCCAGAGACGGCAGCCCACCAGGCTCCCCTGTCCCTGGGATTCTCCAGGCAAGAACACTGGAGTGGGTTGCCATTTCCTTCTCCAATGGATGAAACTGAAAAGTGAAAGTGAAGTCGCTCAGTCATGTCCGACTCTTCGAGACCCCCTGGACTGCCGCCTACCAGGCTCCTCCGTCCATGGGATTTTCAAGGCAAGAGTGCTGGAGTGGGGTGCCATTGCCTTCTCTGGAAGCAGTCTATTTTATCCATAAAATGCTTGCAGTTCTCAGGGCTCTCTCTCATATATACTTTCAAATGAACTGAATTTGTAAGATACTTGGTTCTAATGTTGTCAGCCAGTTTCCTCATGTCCGTTGAAGGCAGTTTTATTATATTGAGTTTGGAGATCACATCCAAAAACGTAGTCCTGCCTTCTCTCGTGACAGACACCGTGCCAGCCCCAACAAACCTACAGATTACTGAAGTAACACCAGAGAGTTTCAGAGGCACTTGGGACCACGGAGCTTCTGATGTGTCTCTCTATAGAATCACCTGGGCGCCTTCAGGAAGCGCAGATAAGATGGAGGTAGTGTTAATTTTTTTTTTTAAATATATGACCTTTGTTGCCTGAAAAGCATCATTTCCTACTAGTGACATTTGAGCTCATGGTATGCCTCAAAGCGGGAAGAACATCTGGCTAAATGATGTCAACCAACTGCCCTGGAGTGTGTGATGCACATGGTGACTTAATCTTGTGTCAGCTTGTTTTTTTTTTCCTCTTTCCTTAAGACCATCCTAAATGGAGATGAGAATACACTGGTGTTTGAAAACCTGAACCCCAACACTCTCTATGAAGTTTCTGTTACCGCCATTTATCCTGATGAGTCAGAAAGCGATGACCTGATTGGCAGTGAGCGTACAAGTAGGTGTTTAACCTTCAGTAGGACTTTTTTTTTTTTTAATTAACAGAGTAGAGCTTTGGCTGAATTAGTAATATTTTGCCACCTTCTTCTTTTTTTTTCTTTTTAGTGCGTTTGATACCCTTAACAACACAAGGTAAGAACTTAATTTGCTGATTGTATGAGTGACCAAAGAATGACAAATGAATGAATGAAAAGTACCACAAAATCCATTGCAAATAGGCCTTCTGCTTTTACAATGAATTGTAAGGTGTTGCTTGGGACCTCTTTTAAACAGGTCTCCCTGGAAGAATTTTGCTCTTTGCTACTATCTGTTAAGGAGTCCTTTGAGACTCAATGACCATCATTTGTTATGGCGTCAGATTTAGTTCTGAGTCTAGAGGTACACAACTCGGCTCGTTTCCTTGGAGACAGTGCATATTTGTGGGGGAAGCATTCTTCAGTTTGTTTACTCTGTTTCTCAACAATCTTTTCTCAGCTCCAAAGAGTGGCCCACGAAACCTTCAGGTGTACAATGCAACATCCAACAGCTTGACTGTTAAGTGGGATCCTGCTAGTGGTCGTGTGCAGAAATACAGAATCACCTACCAGCCTTCAACAGGGGAAGGCAATGAACAAACGGTAATCTGTTTGGAAAAAAGATACTTGGTTACATTCTTTTTCTCCTCAAGCTCTCACTCCCAGTGTTTAGTTAGTCAGACTTACTGTTTGGAGAGTTAATGAAATTTACTGTATTAGTTGGAATTATTTGGCTTCATCCCTAATGGAGCCTCATAGCATCAGGCTTGTGCCTCAGTGTATTTGTGTTTTCTTAAAAACTATTAGGGCTGGGTTATCCATGAGGATATCTAGATTTTTGAGTCTGTTTGTATTTTCATCTCTTACATCTCTGACTTGATCAAGTGTTGAGTGAGTTTGCTAATCTTCCATTATTCTGATTTTTCTGTTTTTTGCATGTCATGATGTATGTCTTAGTTCTGATGTTTCTTGATCTGAGTACCTGTTCAGCCTAACTTATAAAACTATTTATCACATTTGCATTGGTCCGAATTGAGGTTCCTGAGGAAGACGGTAGGACTGTAAACTTGGCCTTCATCTTCTTTATCTTCCCAGCCTTCCCTTATTTAACAGAGCCCTTGTCCATTCACTTTGCTTACTTTGAACCTTCTCCAGCTTTGTTTTATAAAAGGTGTGGCCCAAAGTGCACACATTACCCTGGGTCAGGAAGCAGTGTGATTTTTATTTTGATAGAGTGATGCTTTCTGATTTATTTCAAATACTTCTTTTGGTGAGGTCTGGCATTTGTTGACTTTTGCGGGACTGTACTCTTTCCTCACAAAGCCTTAGAGAGAGATGAGTTATTAACTTTTAATCATTCGACTCTGAGCTCCAGCAAATGGTCCATACCTGTTCCCAGTTTAGAGGTGTTAGGAGAGGTAGATGCTGGCAGTTGTTAAAGGTCTCTGAACCCACACAGTAAGTGGATTGTGCTGAACGTGTGCTGCTTGTGAGCGGCTCTGTTGAGGTTTCCGTAGAACCTGACTTAGGGAGTGTGATACATTTGGATTAAAAATTTCTTCGAGTTCATGATAATAAACTAAATACCAAGTGTCATCAAGTGGCTTTTATATAAAATAAGACATTTAATGGACTGATATTTTAATGGCAGAAACAGAACTTTCGTTTGAGCTGGGCCAGATTTAGATAAAACTTGTCCTTAGCATTTCTGTTCTTGGTGGTACTGACCATCGAACTGCTGCCTCGAGTCTCTTTTCCTATCCCTCAGCTGTTTGTTGTAAGCAGGAGGAGTGTCCTCAACTTATCCTCTGTAAAATATTAGCTGACAGTCCCTTAGAGTCTGTTATTCTTAGGGGTATTTGCCTTTTAATGCTGGCTCATAAAATAATCAAAGTAATGATTTACCGAGGCTAGCATTATTTTGGAGAATTGGATGTAAGAAATAGGCACACTCTTCTGTTTCCTCATGGGGCTAATTCTACTAAGTGGGTGCTTTCAGATTTGTTAAGTATCAAATACGTTGATAGTTTGCTCTCATAATCTCAGATACCAAACTTGTTAAAATTAGCCACTGTGGCCTTCCCTGGTGGCTCAGACAGTAAAGAATCCTCCTGCAATGCAGGAGACCTGGGTTTGGTCTGCGGGTTGGGAAGATCCCCTGGAGGAGGGCATGGGAACCCACTCCAACATTCTTGCCTGGAGAATCCCCATGGACAGAGCAACCTGGCGGGCTATACAGCCAGTCCATCAGGTCGCAAAAGTCGGACATGACTGAGCGACCAAGCAGCAGCAGTGGCTGAGTCTGCCCATGTGGAGGAGGAGTGCAGTGATTCACTGAAGCTTTCCCTGAAACTCACACCACTTGAGTGGACGGGTGCTGAGTGGGAACATCTAGACTGGCCCTGGCGTGTGCACTCATGGTGGGCAGCATGCCATTTTCACGCGCTTTTAATTAGTCTGGCATAAGCATCTGAATGCGGTAGACTGTTAGCAAATCATACAAATTTTCTTTCAACAAGATAACGAGATGGCCTTAAGCAATGACTCTGTAATCAGAGGACGTTGAGAAAGCTTCATACCGCAAGGCTGGAATCCTGGAGTGTGGCCTGGCAGAGGGGTCGTGTCACGTAGTTTACACAGCTCATGCTGTTCGAGGGGTAGTTTTTGAGGGGGAAAACCAAAAGCTTTAGATCTTTTGCTCAATCATTTTAACGTGTTTCTAAAGCAAATAAGAAACATCTGTAAAAAAGGTTAAGAATAATACTGAATGGTGTGGCATCTCCACTATTGTGCAGTTCTTTGCTATCTTAAAGTTCCTTTGCAGCTTGCTTATGATTAATGCTTTTTTGGGGGAAGAGATCTGTGAAACGTGTTTGGATAAAATTTCACAGTGCTGGCAGCTAGCACGTTGAAATATCTTCTTAAGGTCACCAGGTTCAAGGCTTAAAATCCTTTTTATGATTGAAGGTGCATCTTTCACATTTAAAATTATACCTAAGATATATTTCCAACTTTCACTGTGGGACATGTTTCCAGATCTTGGCAAAGGTCTCTCTATCACTACCCTGTAGAAAGCTTTCTCTAGCAGGTTAGTGAGACAGAGAGACAAGGCTGACACTTACCCTTGTTTCGCTCAAGACCACGATAGGAGGACGGCAGAACAGTGTGCTGCTGCAGAAGCTGAAGCCTGACACTCCTTACACCATCACCGTGTCCTCCCTGTATCCGGACGGCGAAGGTGGTCGCATGACAGGAAGAGGCAAGACCAGTAAGTGAACCCAGAATCCTGTGGCTTTAAAAACAAAACACTAACTCGTTTACTTTTGGCTTTTCTGGGTCCTTGACGCTGTGCGGGCTTTTCTCTAGTTGCTGTGAGCAGGGGCTACTCTCTGTTGCTGTGCTCAGGCTTCTCACTGAGGTGGTCTCTCTCGTTGCGAAGCACCAGGCTCTGGGGCTCATAAGCGTTGGTAGTTGCAGCTTCTGGGGTCTGCAGCACAGGCTCAACAGTTGCAATGTGTGTGCTGAATTGCTCCCTGGCATGTAGGATCTTCCCAGATCAGCGCTCGAACCTCTGTCTCCCCCATTGGCAGGCAGATTGTATGCCACTGGGCCACCAGAGAAGCCCAGTTCTGTGGCTTTTTAAATAACCTTTGTGGAAATGGAGTCATATCTTTCTCTGGAAACCCTGGGGTGACACAGAGCTTTGCTGATCTTTTAAAATGCATGTTGATAATGACCTCAATTGTTTTTAATATCCTTGGAATTCTCTGTCTCTGTTCACGGGAAAAAAGACATTTATAATTATTCTCTCAGTTCAGTCGCTCAGTCGTGTCCGACTCTTTGCGACCCCATGGACTGCAGCACGCCAGGCCTCCCTGTCCATCACCAGCTCCGGGAGTTTACTCAAACTCATGTCCATTGGGTCGGTATTATTCTCTGCTGCTGCTGCTGCTGCTGCTAAGTCGCTTCAGTCGTGTCTGACTCTGTGCGAGCCCATAGACGGCAGCCCACCAGGCTCCCCCATCCCTGGGATTATGCTCTAGGATAAAGCAAATAAAAACTGCCTTGGAGCCAAAATATCTCTGGAGAGATGAGACAGACATTCATTAGATGATCACAGACATTCTTTCATTTATTCCCTACTTCAACAAATATTTCTGAGGTGCCTACGACGGGGGACCTGCTGTGTTCTAGGGTTCCTGGGAGACATCAGTGAACCTGTGTTTCGTGTGTGCCATGACATGCTTTCTGTGCATTTCAGAACCTTTGAATACCGTGAGGAACCTCAGAGTGTACGACCCTTCCACCAGCAGTTTGAACGTTCGCTGGGACCATGCCGAGGGCAATCCTCGCCAGTACAAGCTCTTCTATGCACCCACGGCAGGGGGTCCGGAGGAACTGGTAATTATTTCCTGTAGGGAAGAATGTGTGTTTGTTTCAACTGCAGCCAAATGATTGCCAAGTAGAGCTAAAGAGTTAAAAATTTACCTTGGAGCCTAAGAAGTACATATTCATTTAGTAGAACTCGACGAGGGTAGTAGGTTGCTGCCTCGGTGCCTGGTTGATTGGGGAGATTTGGGGACAGAGGATTGGAGCTGAGGGAAGTGATAATTCCAAGGAGTTCTAGGAGAAAGTCTAGGATGAGTGTAAGAAGTCTTTGCAAATAGTTAAAACAGTTCATCTGGGGGCGCATCATTCCGTCCCAGTATTACAGAACTTGCTTCTTGATTTGGTCTTGACTTATTATTTTGAGTATTGTATCATTCGAAGCATTATTTCTTTTGTAAGTTTTTCAAATCAAGTACTTTATATTTTATTAAAATCTTTAGGTACCAATCCCTGGGAATACCAATTATGCCATTCTTAGGAATCTACAGCCAGATACCCAATACACCGTTACAGTGGTGCCTGTTTATTCTGAAGGTGACGGAGGACGCACATCAGATACTGGAAGGACACGTAAGTAAGAAGGCAGAAAATGTAGCTCTTTCATGATACATTGTGCTTTTCAATGTAAAGGCCATATAGGCACATTGAAGAATATTTGGAAAATTCATGATAGCATAAAAATATAAAAGTTACTCATAGTTTACCATCCAAATTCCAACTGTTATTATTTTAGTGTATGAAACAGAAAAGTTATAATAGCATTCTTCTTCTGAAATGGTAATTTCAGAATTTATACATGTATATATAATCGTCCGTATTGTTTCACTGGCAAAAATTCATGAACTTTGCTTTGTGCTTTATAAATTTATGTGGAGCAGTATTTTGTAACTGGCTTTCACAGTGTCAATTTTTGAAATCTGTTCGTCACATTACTTAATTGCACATTTCTCTGGTATGCTGATGAAGTGCCTTTTGGCGTTGAAAATCTGAGTGCTTTCATTTGCCATTAACATCTTGAGAAACCAGTTTATAGTGGTTTTACAATTCTTTGTAGTATTGCTTAAAGGCTTTGGGGCATACCTATAAATATTTCTCTGGCTTTAAAAATACACTTGCTGATGGCTGAAAGAGAGCAAGTTCGGATGACTTCTTTTGGAGAAAGATTAGTGGTCTGGAAAGATGATGATATTGGCTAAACTAGAGTTTGGGGTTAATACATGGATTTAATTTGAATGTTTTTCTAAGTCCCGGTTGAAGCAGTTAGCTGAGAACTGAGTGTATCTTTTCTCCTTCCTTTTGCCTTTTATTTTAATCACAGAAGACATTCAGTATTGAGTTGCTGAATGAGAAGGAATGAATGGGTGAAGATAGCTATTTGGAATTAGATGGCTTCATCCATGTTGCCAGGTCTCCCTTAGAAGGCAGAGCTGTAAAATCATCTCTCTCTCCAGCACCTGTGTTGGGAAACTGACGCTTCTTTCAGTTTCTTGTTCCTTGTCTGCCCTTTTATGGCCTTGGTGCTCAGTGGCTTGATCGTGTCCTGTTCTTTGTGACCCCATGGACTGTAGCCCACCAGGCTTCTCTGCGCATGGAATTTTCCAGGCTAGAATACCGGAGTGTTTTGCCATTCCTTATTCAGGGGATCTTCTTCCCAACCCAGGGATGGAACCCACGTGATTCTTTGCCACTGAGCTACCTGGGAAGCCCGTTTTATGGCCAGCCCAGTACTATTGCTTTTACTTGCTTGTTTTTCTTGGCAACAACTTTGCTTCCGTATAGACCGAAGACATAGTTGGCTAACTTGGACTACATTTGGATTTGAAACTTTTTAATCTGCTTTTGTGTGTGGATAATTAGACGTTTAAAGAGGACAATATTTTATCCTATTGGAGAGTGGAAGTTCTGGAGAAGCGATAACAAAAACTCAACATAGATAAACAAACATAAGAAATATGTGTTGGTTTTTCTTTACTCAGTGGTGAGAGGGCTGGCAAGAAACGTCCAAGTGTACAATCCGACGCCAAACAGCCTGGACGTTCGTTGGGACTCGGCACCTGGCCCAGTTCAGCAGTATCGCATTGTGTATTCACCTCAGGATGGTACAAGACCCTCCGAATCTGTAAGTTATGCTGTTGCCTTGGAACTTGGCAAAAGAATGCTGCAGATTTCACTGCCTCTCCAGCTGTAGTAGCTGCTGGCCCCGGACGATAAATCAGTTGATGTGGCACTGGGTCTCTCGGAAACTTCCTTTCTTGATAAGCTTAGTCTCATCTTTGTGTCCTGGTTGGTTGCCGGTGAGAATGCAAGCCATCGACAAGCCTGCATGTAATGCTTAAATGACGGCTTTTGATGAATTAAAGTATTACCTATAGGGTTAGTTAGCAAAAATGAATTTTATTTTAAAAATGACAATTAGCTATATAAGTTAAAAGCCCCAGTAGTTAATGCAAATTATTGCTAGGCCTTGTTAATATGGGCTTTTGTTATAACATATGCATATCTTTGTTAAGAAAATACTTTGTTAAAGTTTGCCTCCATTGGCTCTTAACAGATTGCCCAGTCTATCTTCAGTTCATAGCACTGTGCTATTTTTGTTTTAAGTAGACTAGTAGAGATCAGAAATTACTAATTTGACCTCGAATATCAGGTGGTGCAGTTGGTAAAGACTCCACCTGCCAATGTAGGAGACACAGAGGCGTGGGTTTGATCCCTGGGTCAGGAAAATCCTCTGGAGTGGGAAAGAGGAACCCACTCCAGTATTCTTTCCTGGAAAATTCCACGGGAAGAGGCTCTAGGTGGGCTACAGTCCATGGGGTAGCAAAGAGTTGGACATAACTGAGCACGCATGCATTATCAGAATACCTATGGGAAAGTAAACTTATAAACTAGCTTAATTTACAAGTCTTTACAAAATAAACAATGATGATGAACAAAGATTAGACAAATGAGCAATGGCTGTGTTCTGTAAGAATATTGATTTGCATGTCCCTGTGTGTGTGGAGTATATTCAGACAACTTCGTCCTTACCCATTGCATGGAGTTGCTATTTTAATAGAAAACCTCTGCCCTGCCAGTGTGTGTGTGTGTGTCGGGTGGGGGGGCGGTGCGGGGAGTCCTTTCTCTTTTGTGTACCTAACATTCAAGACAGTTTTGGATGACTGTCATGAGCCCTGGATGTTGTATTTGAGAATCTTTTACAATAAACATAAATAGGAGATAATTGAAGTTAGTAAGGGTTCACGATGAACTAACTTTTTTTGGAGAGGAGATTTCTGAGGCTAAATTGCATT
Organism: Oryx dammah; assembly: GCF_014754425.2. Taxonomy (NCBI): domain Eukaryota; kingdom Metazoa; phylum Chordata; class Mammalia; order Artiodactyla; family Bovidae; genus Oryx; species Oryx dammah. The sequence goes on along the minus strand of NW_024070188.1, from coordinate 2,164,809 downwards.
GAGTGCTATGGCTTGGGCATATCTCACGAGGTAGCACAGAAGTTGGCCTCTGCTGTGTTAGGCTCCGCTTTTATTGTAAACGTTATTGTGCTGACTAATGAAAAAAGACTTGGTAAGCGTTTGGGTTGTCATCAGACAGAATCTGGCATGTCCTCCCCTCCAGATTGTGGTGCCAGGAAATACCCTCACGGTGCACTTGGAGCGGCTGATTCCGGACACGCCCTATTCTGTGAACATTGTTGCTCTCTACTCCGATGCTGAAGGGAATCCCAGCCCTGCCCAGGGCCGTACATGTAAGCAGCAAATCCTTTCTCCACCGGGTTCTCCTGTGACTCAGGGCGGGAGGCCCGGGGCGGGGGCGGGTGGGGAGTGAGGGGTGCTGGGGGCTGCCTAAGTGAAGCCTGGATCGCTCTGAATACAGCATTTTCTATTCTGGTTTCACATGAGAACCACAGATGTGTACTTCATCGTAAGGGAGTAAGCAACCTAGAGAGTGGTGAGGTACCTGCCCTGGGGACGTTTCTTTCACACCCCACACCCCACGTTCACCATGATCACAGACTGGAAACTAATTGTTGCCTTTATTTATTTAGTACCACGAAGTGGACCAAGAAATCTCAGAGTCTTTGGGGAGACCACCAACAGCCTCTCGGTAGCCTGGGATCACGCTGACGGGCCGGTTCAACAATACAGGATCATTTATTCTCCCACTGTTGGTGACCCGATTGATGAATATGTGAGTCTGATTCTCATTCACCTGAGCATTTTATTTTGTAGTCTCTTCCCTGTTGAAGGGTGAGCATCCGCTTTCCTCTTTACGAAGTCCTGTGATCACAGTTGCATCCTTGTCTCTCGTGAGACGGTCCCATTATGTGTGACTTTCTCTGATGTAATATTGGAGCAGCTGTCTGTGCCGAGCATGCCTCCCCCACCACAGGCTATCAGTGTCTCTGGGCTCATTTCTTTTCTAAAGACAGGTTGAAAGATGGTCTTATCTAATATAAATGCGTATATTTTTATTCTATCATGAATTTTCCAAATAGTCAGGTGATGTGACTCTTTAAATCTTAACCTTGCTTTAAATATAATTTCTCCACAATATCTCTCTTCAGTTGTTGTTGTTTACTTGCCAAGTCATGTGTGACTCTTTGTGACCCCATGGACTGTAGCCCACCAGGCTCCTCTGTCCTTGGGATACTCCAGGCAAGAATACTGGAGCGGGTTGCCATTTCCTTCTCCAGGGGATCTTCCTGATCAAGGGATCAAATGCATCTCCTATACTGGCAGGCAGGTTCTTTCTCCCTGAGCCAGCAGGCTAATCAAGTGGTCTTTTCTCTGCACTGAACATTTTTGGGTACACTTTGGTTTTGAGTATACATACTCTCATACTAGTCTTAAAGTTTTTGAGTGTCGTATTTTGTCACTCTAGAACCCGATTCAAGTTTCTTCAAGCTCCTTCTTAGTTCTCAGTATGTATATCCATCTATTACAGAGGGATGAACTCACCACCTTAGAGTTTAATGGTTAATTGATGTGATAGGTTAATAGACTATGACACAGAATGTTGATTGTAAGGCAGTGAAGTCTGTGCTTTGTAGCCATTTTGTCACATGTATCTTCTTTGGCTCAGTGGACATGAGTTTGAGCAAACTTCGGGAGATAGTGAAGGACAGGGAAGCCTGGCATGCTGCAGTCCATGGGGTAGCAAAGAGTTGGACATGGTTTAGTGACTGAAAAACAGCAATTGTCTTTGATAGTTCTTCCTTCACGATCCCCATGTTGTAACATTTATCTACTTGAACTTGAAATATTAAACTCGAATTCAAGCCCCTATTTTTATTAATCAGAAAGTCACATAACTCTCTTTAAGTTTCTGCTCAGGATGCGATGAGCAGTATTACCACACTTCGTTTGCTAAAGCAGAGAGGTTCATGCTTTAGTGTTTATTCAGCTTTGCCACTGACAAGCATGCAATTTCCTGTCTTTTTCTGAAGACACTAAAAATGTAATTTCCCCCCACTTCACCATTTGGATTTAGGGGACACCATGCTGGAATTCACCATGCTGTTTTAAGTGATCCCTGTTGTTTGTAGAAGCAGAGCATAGGGTTGGAAGAGAGACGGAGAGCTCTGTCTGGTTCATTTCCTCTTCATGGGGGCAGTTGAATGCATCTTCCATTTCCTCTTTTTCCCCTAGTGAATATCAGCCAAACTGATCCTCTTGAGGTCAGAAGCTGAGTCTGCTTTTGCTTCCTGGTGCGCTCCCACGGCGGGTGCCACACCTGGCCCGTGGTGGGCACCGGGTGCGTGTGTGTGGAAGGAGCACGATAAAACCGGCACAGAGAGATGTGTGAGAAAGGAGAGGGGCACGGCGATGCTTGGCACGTGTGTGCGAGATGCTGCCTTTCATTCTCAAGGCTTCCTTCCTTCCGGGAGGCTGAGCCACAGGACAGGGACGTGGCTGATGCAGTATTTGAGCTGAGATGTACCTGACTCTAAAACCATCCCCTTGCTGTTTGGCGGCAGGGAAGACGGTTTGCCCCACCGTGAACACTATACAACAAGAAGGAACCAGGAAGAAAACATTGCTGTTTATGAGAATACATATTGATCTGAAAATCCTCTGGCTGGTCATAACTTCATAATTTAACTTCCCCTGCAGACCACTGTCCCAGGCAGAAGAAACAACGTAATTCTCCAGCCCCTGCAGCCTGATACCCCGTATAAAATTACTGTTATTCCTGTTTATGAAGATGGAGATGGTGCCCATTTGACTGGAAATGGAAGAACTGGTAAATGCCTTCTGCCTTTCATAATCTTTAAACTTGGTACTCTTTGAGTAGCTGCATCAACATTTGTGTCTTGTAGTGTATTTTGTCAAAATGATATGACAACAGAATGTGTTTTTAACTTTTTAAAGGTCCACTAGAAAAAGGAAAATGAGATCCAAGCCTGCGTACTTTTCTTTGCCTGAGACAGCTTTATCCTTTGGAAAGCCACTGCCTAGTCACTGGAAAATATTTTAGTTTGTGTGTTATCAGTTATGCTGTGGCTGTTTATCAATTAAATGTCAGCGAAAAATACAGTGTCACCATTGAATTTGTCATAAAAAGCAAGATGCTTAGTAGTCATCTTCTGCCTTTTCAAAGTTAGGTTTTTTTTAAAATATTTTTTTCTATTGTTCAGTCCAGTTCAGTTGCTCAGTCATGTCCGACTATTGTGACCCCATGGACTACAGCACGTCAGGCTTCCCTGTCCATCACCAACTAACTCCCAGAGTTTACCCAAACTCATATCCATTGAGTCAGTGATGCCGTCCAACCATCTCATCCTCTGTCGTCCGCTTCTCCTCCCGCCCTCAATCTTTCCCAGCATCAGGGTCTTTTCCAATGAGTCAGTTCTTCACATCTGGTGACCAAAGTATTAGAGTTTCAGCTTCAGCATCCGTCCTTCCAATGAATATTCAGGACTGATTTCCTTCAGGATGGACTAGTTGGATTTCCTTGCAGTCCAAGGGACTCTCAAGAGTCTTAACTTCAATACCAGAGTTCAAAAACATCATTTCTTCGGCGCTCAGATTTCTTTCTGGTCCTAAGTCATTTACGAAGAATTACCAGGGTTCAGTTGTCTTTTCTAGCCCACACGGGTGGCAGTTTCTTATGATTTAGATCACAGGTTCTCCAGTTCGGTAGCTGGAATGACCTAAGGATCCTTAGAAAGGCTTATGCCTTGGTACCACGCACAGAGACACGGACGTAGTCGGTGTAGATGTGGCCTGGACCTGCTGAAGTTCTAGTGTGTAGCCAAAGCTGAAAGTCTCTGGCTGAACTTGGAGGCAGGCTGGCCATCAGTCTGCTGGGTTCTGTTAACTGGGCGACATTGCTAAGACTGTTTTTTTCCACTTCATTCAGCAGAAATCCCCTTAAGTAACATGATTTCAGGGTCCTTGCTACGCTTAATTGCCCAGACTCTTTCTCTGCTTAAACAATCTTGACAACATTACAGGATTTGGGAGAGGAAACATTTGAAAGCTCCCGAGAGAAAAGCAGGACCAGTGTTTCAGCTCAGTCTCTGGAGGCCAAGAATTTGTATTTCTTGACACTTGTCGTCTACAGAACTGAGCCAACAGAGACTCCGTTGAGTGACTCAAGATAATTTTAATTGAGCAATTTCCCCAATTTTCACTCCCTCCCTGAGGTTTCAGAATATATTTAGATACTTTTCTGGAGGAAATGCCATATTTCAGAATTTTGTGCTTAATCACAGAACATGGAAAATCTCTCCTAGATCTTGAGTTTTCTAGGAAGGGCCAAAGCCACTTCTGGTTTCTGTTATTAAAACAGTTTTTAAAGTTGAAGTCCTTATGTGTGTAATGCTATGAATAATAACTCAGTGGCTGACTATCATGCTATTTCACAGCATTGCTCTTACTGGGAATGGAGTTAGCCTGAGCTCTGGAAGCCCGAGGATTTTCTCTAGGTCTTGCTGGTAGAGGTTATAACAGTGTTGGGAAAGAACCTTGTTTTAGTTATTAGGTAGCTGTGTAATCTTGGATGAACCATAGTTTATTTTTGTGATAAGATGGTTGGGCTGCTGCTCCTGCTGCTAAGTCACTTCAGTTGTGTCCAACTCTGTGCGACCCAATAGATGGCAGCCCACCAGGCTCCGCCATCCCTGGGATTCTCCAGGCAAGAACACTGGAGTGGGTTGCCATTTCCTTCTCCAATGCATGAAAGTGAAAAGTGAAAAGTGAAAGTGAAGTTGCTCAGTTGTTTCCAACTTTTTGCAACCCCATGGACTGCAGCCTACCAGGCTTCTCTGTCCATGGGATTTTCTAGGCAAGAGTACTGGAGTGGGTTGCCATTGCCTTCTCCAGGTGGTTGGGCTAGTCTCAAAATTGCTTTTTTTTTTTTTTTGCTCTAACAATCTTTGATCTATAACATTCAAAAACTGGTATGAGATATATTTTAGTCTCTATGATTCTGCATCATATAACATACTGGTTCTGGAAATCACCACTTCCTGAGTCTGTTTGATTTGCTGTCTGAATTTGAAAAATTTCCAAGCTTTCTGTTGAACATTTCAGTGCTTATTGTTTTTTGAATCAGAACATTATGAGATATTATTAATGTGCTCTCATGGGGCTGCATTGCCAATATTCATAGCTAATACTCATTAAGTTCTATGTTTAATGTTTGTTAGTCCTTGTTTGTCAATAAAAGGTCAGTAATGTGTGCCAATATTTGCTTTCAGTGGGATTACTTCCTCCTCAGAACATACACATCTCTGATGAATGGTATACCAGATTCAGGGTGTCCTGGGATCCTTCACCCTCTCCTGTTCTTGGATATAAAATTGTGTATAAGCCAGTGGGTAAGGATTTCGTTATCTTAGAAATGCATTAGAGGGTTATTTGTGTATGAGCGTGTTTTTAATTGCATCCTCCATGATTAGATTCTCCTGATAGTTCAGTTACCACATCAAGGTCTCTCCTACCAAAGGTAACATTTCTGGAAATAGTATTTAAGCCAGTGGTTTAAAGTATCATTGTTACTATGGGTTTAGATGTTACTCCCATTAATTTGCATGACTAAGATATCTGATCTGGTTCATAAAATTCCACAAATTGAAACTGTGTTCAGACAGCCTATATGTTATTATGCTTGTGAAATAATGGGTACTTAATTAATATAAACTGTATTTCTGTATTTTTCCCATTATGTCAAGGTATTATTCCATTTGGGGCATGTGCATTTTAGTTTATTCACAACAGGCTTGCTTTTCAACTTCCCACTGACACTTTCAACTAAATGGATGTCCTCTCTATTAAATTATTTGCCATCTTTGTTTCCATGTTCTATCTATATGTTTAGCAAAATGGAAGAAATATACTCTTTGTGCTAAATTTGCTGAGGTATCTTCCATGTACCCAGGAAGGGTGTGAACCAGAAAAAGGAAAAGGAGAGAAGGCAAGTGTCAGGATATGTGAGCTGTGCAAGAAACAAAGAGAGAACTTCAAAGTGGAGGAATGGGATGCAAGACAGATGTTTTTAAATCATCTCTACAACAGAAAAATGTTAATTAAATACCTAGTGTATACAGAGTACTATGCTGGCAAAATGACACTTTAGAGAAGAAGCTTGAAAGTCTAGAGTAGTTGACTGTGTGATGATTTATTCTTTAAAGGAACATTAATTGCACACATGCTGCATTCATTAGCACACATGCTAGGTATTGTGCAACACTTTGAGAATAACAAGAAAAGGATTTGTGTCTGCCTACAGTTTTGTATTCACCATATAAAGTAGCATGTATTACAGGGAGCAAGTGCATAAGGGCTATGAAATCAATAGTGTTCCTACTATCGTTTAAGTCATTTGATTTTAAGAAGAAATTGAGACTAGGGATAACATATTTCTCTGTATTTTTGTGATTGTAATAAAAGGTTCCAATGAGCCCATGGAAGTCTTTGTTGGAGAAGTGACGTCATACACATTACACAATCTCAACCCCAGCACCACCTATGACGTGAATGTCTATGCTCAGTATGATTCTGGACTCAGTGTTCCTCTGACCGACCAAGGCACTACATGTGAGTCACGTAGCTTTCTCTGGTTGTAAGAAAAAGTGTAGTATAAATGATTAGGCCAGTCTGTTTTAATGTTCTTTCTTAACATCTGCATGTTTCCTTAGCATTGAGTAGGTAACCCTTTTGTGTCCAGCTAAACAAATACTTAGGCCATATAATCAAAATTAAAAAATGTGTGTGTTGAGATATGTTTATTTCATATAAAATACATTTAAAAATTTGAAAGATAAAAATTTTGGAATTATTATTTCATCCATGAATACTATGTAAGATCATAGAGTTGAGAACTATGTGGTTTTTCCTGACATTTGATGTTAAACGTGGACTTCCCAGGTGGTTCAGTGGTAAAGAATTCACCTGGCGATGCAGGAGATGGAAGAGACACAGTTCAATCCCTGGGTTGCGAAGATCCCCTGGAGTAGGAAAAGGCAACCCGTTGCAGTATCCTTGCCTGGAAAATTCCATGGACAGAGGAGCCTGGTGGACTATAGCCCATGTGGTCACAAAGTCACGACTGAGTGACTGAGTAAACACATGCACAGTTGAAAGTTTTCATGTAAATGTCATGGTTACTGATTCAGCCCACAGATAGATTTTGTTATCATCAAATGCTTCAATGACTATTAAAGAACTTAGCAGATAGAATTTCAGAAAAAATTCTCATTATTTTTCATGAGATCTTGGACATTCATTGTGTTGAGAGGGGCTACAGACAGACCTCGTTTTATTGCACTTGGCTTTACTGCACTTTGCAGATGCTGCATTTTCTATAAATTGAAGTTTTGTGGCAACCTGGCATGGAGCAAGTCTACTGGTGCCATTTTTCCATCAGCATTTGCTCACTTCATGTCTCTGTGTCATATTTGGTAGTTCTTGAAATATTTCAACCTTTTTCATTATTATTATGTTTGTTACAGTGATCTGAGATCAGTGATCTTTGGTGTTACTATTGCAAAAAGATTACAGTTAGCTGAAGGCTCAGGTGATGGTTAACATTTTTAGCAATCAAGTATTTTTAATGAAGGTATGAACATTACTTTTTTTATACAAAAAGCTGCTGCTGCTGCTGCTGAGTCGCTTCAGTCGTGTCTGACTCTGCACAAACCCATAGACGGCAGCCCACCAGGCTCCCCCGTCCCTGAGATTCTCCAGGCAAGAACACTGGAGTGCGTTGCCATTTCCTTCTCCAATACATGAAGGTGAAAAGTGAAAGTGAAGTTGCTTAGTCGGGTCCAACTCAGTGACCCCATAGACTGCAGCCTACCAGGCTCCTCCGTCCATGAGATTTTCCAGGCAAGAGTACTGGAGTGGGTGGCCATTGCCTTCTCCATAGAAAAAGCTACTTCACACTTAATATACTATGGTATAGTGTAAACATAACTTTTATATGCTCTGGAAAGTCAAAATATTCATGTCACTTGTTTACTGAACCAATATTTGCTTTATTCTGGTGGTCTGGAACGGATGTGGAATTTGCTTCTCTTGAAAATCAGTGATAAAAAGGGAGATCCATTTTGACTGTACCATATTCTCATGTTTGTTTCATGTATATTTCTTAATAAGGAAACAATGTAAACAATGTGAGACTTTAGGCATTACCTTTTTCAGCCACAATGAAAGTTTTAAAAATGTGCTAGGATTAAACGTTTGCTTTTTGTCTTTGTTTAGGAAGTAAGTCTATTTCTTCCTGTCTTTTTTTTTTTTTTTTGTAGTATATTTGAATGTGACGGATCTGAAAACTTACCAAGTCGGGTGGGATACATTCTGTGTCAGATGGTTGGCTCACCGAGCAGCCACTTCCTACAGACTAAAACTAAGCCCCGCAGATGGTACGTGTGCAAAAAAAAGAAAACCCTGGAGCACATAGTAGTCACATTTTAAACTTTAGTAAAGATGTTATTTTGGTTATTAAAAAAATGATGCATCAACATGCATTTAAATATAACTATTGATAATGCTGGCATTGTCCTAACCAGGAACCAGAGGACAGGAAATCACAGTGCGTGGATCAGAAACCAGTCACTGCTTCACTGACCTGTCACCGGAAACTGATTATGGAGTCACTGTCTTTGTGCAGACACCAAATCTTGAGGGACCAGGTGTCTCGGTCAAGGAACGTACTAGTAAGTGCTTGAGTAATCTGGGGAGTCTCCGTAAGGCTTCAGAATAGGATGCTCTGGGTGTGGGAGGCTGAAGTGACTCCTGCGTGACCACTTCTCGCGAACAGCAATAGTGAGGTGATGGCAGGTCCTTGAGCAGGGGTCTGTGGTCGGCTCAATGCCTTTGTCTGCAGCAATCCTGTGCTGCCCCTATTAGGCTTGGTATAATAAGGAAAAAGACCTCAAAGAGGGAGCTGGCTCTAGCAGACAGTGAGAGGGTGAATATGTGTTGCATTAGTGACCTTTGCCCATTCTCCCTCTGATTCTGGGCTTCAGTTCCTGCTGCAGTCAATACGGAGTATCTGCCAATGGTACCAAATTTGGATGAAATAGAATTCCCAGCATCAGTGCCAGGGAGACTTCATTTGTTGTCAAGGGCTTAAATGGCTCTTCAGATTTATTTTCTGTGATATGAAATATGCACTTGTTGTGGTTTTCTAATTATTGTTTTAAATTCTAGCCTTAAAACCAACAGAAGCCCCGACAGAGCCACCCACACCACCCCCTCCTCCTACAATTCCACCAGCCCGGGAAGGTAAGTGATACTATCAGTTGATGCATTCAGCTGGTGGGGACTGAGAGCCTTCTTACTTATGTACCTTATTTACAGTTGACATAGGACATTTCTGATTTATTACTCCTGCTGAAGCGTTTTTAGATCAAAGGCAGAGATTACCAGTCATTTGCTCTTCCCCTGCTCCAGACACATTTTAGTGAGACTAAAATCAATCATAAACCACTGCAGCTCTTCAGTGGAACTCTGTTTCCTCACTTTTGCAGATGAACGTCTAGGGATGCCTTATATAATCCATAGTCACATGATGGGCATTCTTTCTTCTGGCTGTTGGCATCAACAAGCACTGGGAACCTTTGGGGCTAAATCTGCAGTGTAACTCCTGTGGCCTTTGACTTTGGAATTCCTGGCTTCTGACTTGAGAGGCCCTGGATTACACAAAGCTGAAAAATTTCCATTCACCAAAGCTGGAGACATAATTGTCACTTGCAGAGAACTGGTAAAAAGACATATACTGAGCTTTTCCTGCTGGTCTCTCTGTAATTTGGGGCAATGCTCAGCGTTTCATCAAATTAAGTTTCAGGTGACTGAGGATGAGATGGTTGGATGAGTCACGGACATGAGTTTGAGCAAGCTCCGGTAGGTAGTGAGGGACAGGAAAGCTGGCGTGCTGCAGTCCGTGGGGCTGCAGAGTCGGACACGACTAAGCAACTGAATAACAAATTAGCTACTGGTTTATTCTTTTCCTACGTTCTGTTTCCAGCATTTAACTGAAAGCATTTCAGACTTTAAAGTTTTTTTTTTTTTTAATCTTGGAAGACTTGGAAGGCTATGATTTTATCTTAGCCTTTTTGATATGATTTTATCAAGTCTTCTAAAGAAGTAAAATTAAAAGTGTAATATTATAGGATAAAATAGTAATGAGTTTCTTAATTAAACTTTTGAAAGGAATTCAGTAAATAATTTTGGCTTAAAGACATGCATGCTAAGGTCTTCATAGACGTTACATTTTATTTTAGAGCAGTTAAATTTTAGAGCAGTTTTAGGTTCACATCAAATTTGAACTGAAAGTACATGTAGCTCCCAGACATGCCCTGCCTCCTCCCATCCAAACCTCCCCCAACTCTCAGCATCGCCCTGCTGCCAGCGTGGGATGTCAGTTACATCCTGTGAGCCTATACTGGCACACCATTATCATCCAAAGTCCATGTTTACATTAGGATTCATTCTTGCTGTTAAATATTCTGCACATTAAGTTTTTGTCACTAAAATGTTGTTAACTTCTTATTTTCAGAATTTTTTTAAGCCTTCAAGTCTGAAGATTTAAAGATGTTTATTTTATTTTTCCCCTTTCCTCCTTCCATACAATTCTAGTGGCTTAATTTAAAATTTAAAAGACACCTTATCTACATGCATGATTATGTATAGAATCTCCAAACCCACTGATGACTCAAGTTCTGTGAATAATTGTTTTTAATTTGATTTCCTCCACATTTATTGTTTGAAGCTTCTTGAAGAATTCTATATGGAGGGAGCATGTGTTTGCAGAGTGAATGTGAGCAGATGGAGTAATTCCAGAGCTGAGATTGAGAGCACCTCTCAAACTGCTGTGCACTCGAATTATCTGGCACTTTGTTACTGCTGATTCTGATTCAAGAAGTCTGGGGTGGGGCCCAGGACTCCATTCCTATCAAGTTCCCACGTGATGCTGTTGCTGCTGGAACCACAGAAGAGTAGAGGGTGTTAGACTACATTTCTCAGTTTTGTAACTTCACTTGCATGAAAGAATTTATGAGACTTTGGGCTTCTTTTGTGTTTTCTCCCCCAGTGTGCAAAGGGGCCAAAGCAGATATTGTATTCCTGACCGATGCTTCCTGGAGTATTGGGGATGATAATTTTAACAAAGTTGTAAAATTCATTTTCAATACCGTGGGAGGCTTTGATGAAATCAGTCCTGCTGGAATTCAGGTGGGTGTCATTTCAAAGGTTATTCATCTGTAATGTCTTGCCATTTCCTCCAGACTTCTTAAGTACAAAGACTTTTCAGTAAAAACTCCATTTTTACTTTATTTTCTATTTTCTTTACACATATACTTTTGGGAAGGGCTTGGGTGTAAATGATAAAATAAATAGAAAAAATAAGTATTCCTCTAGGTATTCTTTTGGCTAGATGATGTTCTTGTCGAAGAATTTAGGGAATTCTAACTCTAACTTGCTTCTTAAAACTTCTGACAAGGATCCATTTTCACAAAAGACCACTTTGTATTCTGGAAGTTAAATGCATTGTAACTGTCCTGCCCTGTTAACTCAGAAGATCCAGGGATGATTAGTGACTGGTGGGGGGTAGAACCCTGTTGTCCCCTCTGCCATGGCACTCAGGGCCAGTGACTCTGCTACTTATAATTCAGATTCTGCAACCTTGAAGACCCACTTCAATTCCACCCTTACTGGAGGAGTTTCCTGGATAGCTTTAGGCATTCCAGACTCCTGAAGGGTTCTGTTTGTATTGCTCTTGTGGCCCATACCACTTTATATTGTCATTATTTGTGTGTTTCTCTTCTGTCTAAATCATTGACTCCTAAAGGCAAGAGACTGTATTGTTTTATTATTTTTTTGGAATTTTGTTCTTTGCTTCCACATTTCTCTTGGTGAGTTTTCTTCTTTATTTTGGCTGTTTGTACCTCTTCATTGTGACATCTTAGAGATGTTATGAAAATAAGAGCTTTTGACATAAACCACAAATAATTCTGCAAACAAATCATGTCTTCTTTTATGGAATAATGTTTTATGGAATATATTAAATTTCAAATCCCCAAATAAACCTGTGGATGTTATTCCAACCCAAGATGAGTAAAATGTCAGGCGAGATATGTCCTTAATTTAATGTGTCAACAATTAAGCCATTTTACAAGTCCTTTTAGAAATGAATATTTCTGATAAACTATAAGAATAAAAAAGCTACCATATTTTATTAGCTTCCATGTGCCAGCTACTTAGTATATATGATTCTTCTTCCTTAAAATGACTGTAGAAAGTAAGTATAATTATTTCCATTTTGCTGATAAAAAAACGAAGACCCAGAAATGTTGGGAATTTGCCCAATGTCACAAAGCTATTAATCGGCAGAGTTTTGATCCCATTGATCCTGTGTATAAAGCCTATAATCTTTCTACTAAATCACACTGCCACTGAGTTTGTGATGAGTGATGATTATTGTCCCACATGTGCCATTTTTATGTTACCATGAAGAATAGATGCAGTCAGCAGAAATGAGAAACAATTGCTTAGCCAACATTTGAGCTCAACATGGTATGTTCTCATTTTTAATCCTGGAACCTCACTGCTCTCTAGCTTCACCCATCCCTTCTTACATCCTGGATAATAAATATGGTGCATGTACTTTATCAGTTATCAATTACTGATACTTTCACGAAGATCAGAAATTCGAGAATTTAGTGAGACGATGGTAGTCAGTGTTATATTAGCTATAAAGTGTTTATAATATTTCATCAGGTCTAATACACTTCTCTTTCCCATTCTACAACTAGAGGAATCATTTGAAAATTGAAACATAAAAAGAGCGGACTTACCCTCACCACCAAACTGCCTTCCTCTTCAGGTCTCATTTGTGCAGTACAGTGACGAGGTCAAGTCTGAGTTTAAGCTGAACACATACAACGACAAGGCCCTGGCCCTGGGGGCCCTCCAGAACATTCGGTACAGAGGAGGAAACACAAGAACAGGTACCGTTCATCAGCATGTACTTAGACTTTCGCTCTCCAAAGCCTTTGGAGTGATGGGCTGAGTATAACTCTAACATTCAAATTCTTATCCATTGGGTGTGACTAAGGGCATTTGGATAGTTTTCACTGATAAAACACGAACATGTTCCATGCCTCATTCTACAGGCAAGGCTCTGACCTTTATCAAGGAGAAGGTGTTGACCTGGGAGAGCGGCATGAGGAAGAATGTCCCCAAGGTGCTGGTTGTGGTCACGGATGGTCGGTCGCAGGATGAGGTCAAGAAGGCGGCTTTGGTCATCCAGCAGTCAGGTAAACACAGGCACACATTTGATGCCCAGGGATTGCCCTCATTTATTTTACAGTTTCAAACATCCAGAAATGTTTGCAAAAGACCAAAATTATGGATTTTACTTTATTGTTTTTCTTTGAGTCTATCCTCCTCCATACCCTTCTAATGTTAGTTTACATTTAATCATGGAACAGTTGGATAATTGCTCAGCAACGACATGGTGTATTCTTTGTTTAAGACATGCATGCCTCATGGTCTGTCCCCCGTAGTGGTTGGAATGCTACAGACAGCAGTGATGGGATGATCCTCACCAGGCTTCCTGCTGTAGCAGAAGTAAAATCTTGATGCTGGTTCAACCCACTCTAAGGAGAGACATAGGTTTAGCATGACCTGGTAGACTCACGCCCCAAACAGATTGCTGGAAGGTTTACTGCAAAGGAGCGGAGAGGCGTCTGGGGAGGCGTCACTGGTGTAGATCCTGGCAATCAAACATTCTGAAAGCCTGTAGCAAGGATGTTACACTGCCCTTCAAATTAGTTATGTCAGATGGTTAGAGATGAAGCTGGATCTTTGTAGTACCTGCATTAACAACCTCACTCCTTCAGGCAGGGTCCAAGGTGGACATATTTTAGAAAGAATACTATGCACGAGTTACTGTGGTCTAAATTGTAAAGTACTTCATTATATGGAGTTTGTCATCTGCACATGTATGGGTCTTTGGCTAAAAGTCTGAGTCAGGATGAGTACTAAGTCATACTGTCTTCTTACAATAGAGATCATTCTTTGCACTGATGTTTTTATAAATTATTTCCATTGTGGTTAGGCACTTTGAACAGATTTCTTCATGTGTTGGGCTCCTCGCTGATTTAGCTTTGGGGTTATGAATGATTGCTCCTCAAGTTATCTTGTTTCTAGCTAATTATGTAACCAGTTCTTTATATAGCCTATTTTTTCTGCTGTCGAATTAAATTTTGGAGTGAAAACTTTGTTTATTTGTGTTAGCCTAAATAAATGAAAGTTTATTGCCAGCGGGAGTTGTAGATTTCATTTTGAAAGTGGTCAAAGTGCTGACTTTGAGTCTGAGTTTATTGAGTAAATTAGTTTCAGGAATTCAGTTTAAAATGGGCCTATTGGTTTCTGAGTCAAATCGGCTTAAAATGCTAATGTTGCCTAAGACGTTTGCAGAATTAATGGGTATTTTAGGATGTGTGGAAGAAAATGAGTGCTACATTAAGCCATTTTGTTATTAAAATGTTCACCTTTTAATTGTTAAGATTTTATTTTA
>NW_024070188.1:1819413-2150221 GCF_014754425.2 Oryx dammah | reverse complement strand
GAAATTCAATTAACTGAATTTTATAAGCCAAAAAATAGGAAAAAGTATAAATTAAGGAGACTTTATGTCAATTGAAAGAACTTGATGCATAAGCTGAGACAGTTTGGCATCATTTCTGATAAGATCTTATTTTGAATTGTTTAGACAATAAAAGATGGACAAAAGTTTGTGTAATTCTGTAAACATTGCTCTGCAGGGTTCAGTGTCTTTGTAGTTGGTGTGGCTGATGTTGACTACAATGAACTTGCCAACATAGCTAGCAAACCAAGCGAACGACACGTGTTCATTGTGGATGACTTTGAATCTTTTGAGAAGATAGAGGACAACCTCATCACATTTGTGTGTGAAACTGCCACTTCAAGTAAGTCATGGTCCATATGGATCCATAGTCTCACTTGTTTTGAAAAATGACTATTGAGTAGACCATTCCTTATCCTAAGCAAGATCAAGTCTGTGCAGAAATAGATCCTGGGAAACCACTTGAGAACCTGATGAATCACTGTTCCTATTGAGATCATGCTAGCTGTGAGCTTGTCAGAGGTCCATTTTTAGTCTTGAAGATGCAATATTCCTTGTATGGAAATAAAATGTTTGTATATATCCTTTTCCCACCATCTCAATGCCTGTGACATTTGAGAAAATGAATCTTCAACTTAGAAATACATTTATAGAAGCATTTCTGTGAGGTGAAGGTTTTCCCTGTTAGTAATCAATTGGTATTTGTTCTGTCAACATTTGTGCTTCAAGAGAGCCAGGAAAAAACAGCCTTATGTGCGTGTGCACTGTAGAAATGCACTCAGTTCTCATTTGTTTCTTTGGGTATATTCATGGTATAGCGAGACCTCCAGTTTAACTTTTAAGATGCAGTGAAGGACAAAAGATTTGAATCCATTTGTCCTCCTCCCCATTCATGAACTCTGATTTTTGGAGTATTAGATTAAGGAAATAGTTGAGAGGCTCATCTAAACCCCTAATCCCAGACAGAGCTGTGCTTTTGAAGTGTTGTTTTTTTTCCCTATTAAACATTATATTAGAATCTCAGAACTCTGGTTAGAGGCGGCGGAAGTAAACAAATGTTAATGGCTTATTGTAAAAATTAACACTGAAGCTCAGAAGGGAGCTGCACTAGTGAAAGTGAGCAGCGAGCAGCAGCTGCTCCATCCATTCCAGGGAGTCTTGCATACAGCCTTCCCTGTTCCAGCTCTGGGCCCCAGGTTGAGACCCCCTGCACACCTGCCCCTGGATGGTTCAGTGATGAGCACGAGCCTCCAGTGTTTGGCCAAGAAGAGGATTGGCTGGCAACAAATTCCTCCTGCCCTTGCACAAATTTAAAGTTCCCTGGGTGAAACGTTCTTTAATCCATTGAAAAAAATATATAAATTTCCCCCTTTAATTCTGTCTTACCATTCTTAAGAACATTGTAAAATTCCAGGTGGACTGGAGACTCTCCAGAAAACATGGTTACATTGCTCAATAGTATAATTTCTCCTACAAGTTGAAAATCTACACAAAACCACTTAGAAAAAGTTTGATTGTTATGTTCTATAAATGAATGAACAGGTTTGTTACTTGCTGTACTTATGCAGGTGCTTTCTGTGCATGTATAATTTTAGTATTCCTTGGTGAATTGTACTTAAACAATGCTGTACGTTGCAGGTTGCCCTCTCATTTATTTGGATGGCTACACCTCACCAGGTAAGCGTTCATACTCTTGGGCTAATTCATTTCAGGGTTTAAGCAATAAGATAATTCAAATAACTTCATTTCAATATTTTCTGTTCTGATGTGAAGGTTTTAAGATGCTTGAAGCATACAATCTGACAGAAAAGAATTTTGCTTCTGTGCAAGGAGTCTCCCTGGAGTCAGGCTCTTTCCCCAGCTACTCATCTTACAGGCTTCAGAAGAATGCCTTTGTGAACCAGCCTACAGTGTGAGTCTGACAACAGGAGGGTCTCTTTCTTACCATGGGCCAGAGGATTTTGTGAGGTTGTTAGAATCTTTGCTGACTTCTTAGCACTCTGGTATTTTAGAATTGTCGGAAAAGTCTTATGGATAACCTGATTTGGTTTCCTTAAGTACAGTTGGGTTGTGTGTGTGTACGTGTGTGTGTGTGATGTGTATGTTCAGTTGCTCAGTTGTGTCCAACTCTTTGCGACCCCATGGACTGTAGCCCCCCAGGCTCCTCTGTCCTTGGCATTCTCCTGGCATGAATACTGGAGTGGATCCTTCCTCCAGGGGATTTTCCTGACTCAAGGATTGAACCTGTGTCTCCTGCATCTCTGGCATTGTAGACAGATTCTTTACCACTGAGCCATCAAGGAAGCCCCACGGCTGAGTTAAGGGTCTCTTATCAGGTCACATGGGGGACTAGCACCCAAGCCTGCTACTCTGAGAATCTCATCCTGTATCTGCCACGTGATGGATTACTAAGTCTTTTTGAATTTAAGGCTAGAACTGTAGTTATGCTTCTTCTAAGGGAGATTATTTAAGCAGGGAGGCGCTTTGTTCTCTTGAACATTTCTCCATGGGTGCAGAAGGGCTGGATGGAATCAGTGAAGAATGGGAACAGGCATTCTTCCTAGAGTTTCTGACTCCAGAAGAGGAAAGACTGCAGCAGTCTGTCTGTGATCTGTGATCTGACAGGCGGCAGTTAATTTTTATTGGCTGGCGCTCCGGGAACCTGTTGGGCAGCTCTAGATGTTGTTATTTAACTTGATGAAAGTTTGTACCTGGTTCTGATAACCAAAATATGTGTTTGGCACCTTCTGGAGAGGAAAGAACACCAAGAAATAAAGTTTTCAGACACTTAGGACAGGGTCAGATGATGATGCCTGAAATTTGAAATGCTCTGGGAAAGCTGACGGAAAATTCAGACTGAAACCAAGGCTAATTTCTTGTAAGGAAGCATAGTTGTATTGTTGTAGTGTGACCACACTGTGAGTTCCTAACTCTTTTATGGTTAACCACACTAGTTCGCAGTTTTAGGTTTTGCGGTGAACTGAAATACCCAGTGTTTAACTCTGTCACCTCAAGCTATGATTCCTACATTTTCACATAAGACAGCCCACTGTCCTCTTAAGATTCAGATCTTGTGGCTGAAAGAGGCATAAAATGCAATTAAATACTTCTTTATTTTTTTCATAATCATTCATTAACTGAAAAAGGAGAAAAATGGGCTAAATGACTGATGACTTTATATGGAGACGATATTATTTTTAATGTGGAATATTGAGAAGATTCCATGGACAGAGGAGCCTGGCGGCCTGTAGTCCATGGGTTGGCAAAGAGTTAGATATGACTGAGCAACTCTCACTTCACTTCACTTCATCATGAAGATGGGTTTTGAACATGCAAAAGACATTGTGTCAGCTTGCCCAGAACATACGCTTTAAGAAGGAGGGCATTACAGAGTATGGAGTAGAGGTCCCTCCCTGAACAGATGGGAAAAGAATCTAAAAAAGAGAGGCTCTATGTATTTGTATAACTGATTCACTTTGCTGTATAGCAGAAGCAGATGCAACATTGCAAACCAAGTACATGCCAATAAAACCCGAAACAAACAAACAAGCATAGGACAGCGCTATATTCCAGAAGTGTCGGCACTGTGGCGCACTGAGGCTCAAAACCCCAGGAGCCATTCTGTGCCCTTTGTCAGATCCGTGGAGCAGTTGCTTTTCTGTCCATGGGCCGATTATCAAGGCCCTTTTCCTATCTTTACGAAGAAAGTGGTTTTAAATGGTCTCAGGCGAAAATCCATTAATTCTGTTTCAGAGGTTCCCTTAGAACAATGATTGACTCAAGTCTAGAAGGACACATGGGTCCACATTTTATGTTCGATAGCCTTAGAGCCAAGAAACTTGAGTCATATCCGTTTATGAACACTAAACATTTGCACATGTATGTGGCCGTCACATACATTATTGGTTTTGTTTCTGGGAACGTGTGACCTTCTGGAGCTTATTTGATTTATTTGATTTTAAGGGAGGACTTTGGAAGTGTATAGGGAGGGAGAAATTGAAACCTTGAGCCATCTTACTTATGATCTCATATCCCTGATGTTGGAAATTGAATATATTTAGTGAGATTTATGCACTTTAAATTACATCCATAGATACAATGTTTATCACTCTAAAATCGTGATATGGTTTTATAATCATCTATGTATCTAGAAAAAAATGATTTATTAACTGTAGGATGAAAGACCATTTGGCAGTTTCCCAGACTTTTTGACTTTATCAGATTATAAATAAACTATTACTGCTTACATAATGGGTCTTTAGTGTTTGCTATTTTGAGGTCTCATCCTTAAATTTTTCCCCTTTTAATAATGTATTATTAAAAGACTATTATACATTGATATGAATCCACCATGGGTGTACATGCAAATGTATGGCAAAACCAATACAGAATTGTAAAGTAAAATAAAAAATAAATAAATAAATAAAAAGACTATTATAATTGGATTATTATAAATGGCTTCTAATACTAGTCATGAAAAGATTCTAGTCCAAAAATTTTAAATATCATCTATTTCTGATGAGAAATCCTTACTAATTAGTTAATTAATTTTGCTTTTTCTAACAGAGAACTACATCCCAATGGACTCCCTCCTTCATATACCATTATATTACTATTCAGACTCCTCCCAGAAACTCCCAGCGACCCTTTTGCAATTTGGCAGATCACAGACAGAGACTATAAACCACAAGTTGGGGTGATTGCAGATCGTAAGGATTTTTATCTTCTCTTAGGGCCCATGCATGCATATTTTTGATTATGTTTTTCCTTCTCTTTAAGAACCTTCTGGATGTATATATACATATTCATATCTATTTCCTGGATCATGCTTTTATGTTTAAAGTTTTAAAAAGATACGTCAGTAAATACTTGAATTACCTTTTATCTTAACTGAATTATTAATTTTTTAGAGATCTCTTCAACAAGAATTAATTGTTAATACTTTCAGTGTAGAATCTCCATGCATTTGATTTAATAACAATTATGTGTTGATTACAGCTTCTAGCAAGACCTTATCATTCTTTAACAAGGATACAAGAGGTGAGGTGCAGACTGTTACATTTGACACAGATGAAGTGAAGGCATTATTTTATGGAAGTTTTCATAAGGTAAAAACATAAGATTTTCTGGTTATTTATAAAAGAAGTATGTGGACTTAAAACTTAAACCAATTTATTATTTATTAAAATGTATGTTAAACTGGTGGAAACATAGCCATGTCTTTTAAAAACATCTTATTTCAGAGGATTTGATTAATTTTCAAAGAAGAAAATTGAAAATGATATTTCTACTAATCTATTAGTTAATGAGATTAACTACTGTTAACATTTCAATATATATTCAATGCAAATGTCTTTTTAGAATATGAGTTGTATAGTATATACAATATTGTACGCCCATTTTTCTACCTTTTATTTTGAACCTTTATGTAATTTTGTGTCAAAAGCTTAATTTTTGTGGATTGTATTTAGTTGATATTATTTTTTCTTTTATAGAGTATAGTAACCTGCTTCTGCTTGCTCATTTATTGAAAAGTTACAAACATGTCAGTCTAAAAGTTATCACTATTTACCAACATAATTAAGATAACTGTTTATGAGATTAACTTCTGCATGAACACATTTACAACTTCTCTGAAACATTTTAATAAAACTTCCAAGATAAATTCTTAGGGGACTATCTATTTTTGATGAGCTTAATTTTTTAATTTTAAGATCCAAGGGTAATACAGACTTGCTGTCAGACAATTAATTGACAGATAAGAGTACTGACATTGGCAGAATCGGAAGTGAACAGTCTTGGTTATGAGTGGACTTTTTAATGGAATTTTTGCATCAGTTGGATCAAATGAACAGGAGGAAGACTATTTGCTGTGCAAGCTTTAAAATTTTCCCAGTATGAGGCTCAGAAAGTTAGTCCCCATATGTAGAAAACAAATATTTCCAATTCAATCTGATTTCTCAAGTGAAAATTGAAGAACTTCCCTATAATTAGGTAGATTGAGCTGAATTTCTTGCTGATTCTCTTCCTGAGAATCTTGGTTTCTTCCCAGAATGTTTTCTTATTCATGAATCAGATTCTTGGTGAAGACAGCAAGGGACTCTCCTCATGGGATTTGGAGAGGCCTCAGGGTGCACATTGCTGTTGCTTAGTCACTCAGTCGTGTCCAACCCTGTGGGACCCCATGGACTGTAGCCTGCCAGGCTCTTCTGTCTGAGGAATTTTCCAGGCAAGAATACTGGAGTGGACTGCCATTTCCTTCTCCAGGGGAGCTTCCTGACATGGATTGAACCCGTGTCTCCTGCATTGGCAGGTGGATTCTTTACCACTGAGCCACCAGGGAAGCCCAATGAGCACATTAGTGATAAGCCACCCCCCCAAACAAAACAAAACAAACCAATGATGGAGAAACAGAGATCTCTGAGTATAAAGGCATACTTGCTCAACAAGTTACAGACTTTACTGGTAAAGTGCAGGAAAATAAATGCCTTATTGGGAAAGAAGATTCTAGTTTGACAAATTTTTACTAGCTTCAGTTGCTTCTTGTCCAGTAATAGATGCTGAATCTGGCGAAGTTCTTATGAACTTTTTTTGGCTCACTGATATGCCTATTAAACTTACATTTGAGTAACTTGCTAAAGAGAACTATTTTATTTTTCTTCCATACCCACTGAAGATATTGGAAACTCAGCCTGCTACTAACCACTTAACAATCATTTAGGAAATATTATTATCTTTTTAAACTTTTTATTTTGTACTGGGGTATAGCTGATTAACAATATTGTGATAATTTCAGGTGAACAGTACACGGACTCAGCCATACGTATACATGTATCTATTTTCCCCCAAATTATTCCCCGTCTAGGCTAGGATTAATTTCCAACTTTCATTGGATGTTTCATTTTACTTGGCAATAATAAGGCACTATTTTTGAAGAGATCTATAGTGATAGTCATTAATTACTACATATCAAGAGAATTGTTTTTTGACCCTCCCATCTTAATTTGCCTTTATAGAGAGGTATTTGTGTTCTTAGGTTTTATGTAATGCCTCATCTCTCTTGTTCTCATAAACCCTTTTCTTTTCAAATTCTCTGCCTTCTTTTGTTATAGTGTCTTTCTATTTTTTTGTCCCTCCTCTACTTTTTCATTATGCTTTCTTCCCCTCCTTCCTTCCTCCACCCCATTCTGATAACCTACTCTCATTTATTGCATCCATTCAAGTACCAAGTTCAGTCTCTATTGGATACTGATCCAAGGACTTGGAACACCCGTCTTTCATTTCCCACGTAATTTGGGAACTGAAGTTCTTCAGTCCTTGAGATAAGAACAAGTAGTTCTCTGAGAGAAGCAGCAAATCAGTGAAAATAACAGGCAGGAGGCTCTTGGGAGAGAGGGGGTAGACTAAAAGAGCTTATGTGGGGAAGGGCAGACAACTGCTGCTTCTGGAGGATTCTCTTGAAAAGTTCTCTGTCTCCATCTTATTGTAACAGATGATGTAGATTTGAGTGAGAAATTTGTAATAAGACAAAAAGGTAGAATAGATGAAAAATAAGGGATGGCAGACCTTGGGAAGGATGGTGAGTTGACAAGAGTGTTCCTGCTTTGTTCTACTGGTCTGTGACCAACATGCTTCCCAGTTGGGAAATACTCCCTAATTACTTGGCCCACTGGTACCCAGATGAAGAGCCAATCAAATGTAATTATGCATGTGTTTAAAATGCGATAAAACACACTGAAGAGATCGTAGCAAAATATATTTTTAGCATGTGTTTCTTTTTGGCTCACATTGAGTGACAAGTGTATTTGGAATAATTTTGTTTCAACACTTCAAAGCTTTGATTTTGAAATGGTTTTTCTGGATACTGTGATTTTTCAAATAGCTTTTGAATGTTAGCCTCTGCGATTGTTCATATAAGATCTGATAAATAAGTTTCAGTTCTTCAGTTCAGTTCAGTTCAGTCGCTCAGTCGTGTCCTACTCTTGGCGACCCCATGGATCACAGCACGTCAGGCCTCCCTGTCCATCACCAACTCCGGGAGTTCACTCAGACTCACGTTCATCGAGTCAGTGATGCCATCCAGCCATCTCATCCTCGGTTGTCCCTTTCTCCTCCTGCCCCCAATCCCTCCCAGCATCAGAGTCTTTTCCAATGAGTTAACTCTTCACATGAGGTGGCCAAAGTACTGGAGCTTCAGCTTCAGCATCATTCCCTCCAAAGAAATCCCAGTTCTTACTAGATAATAAATACCTTGGGAATGTCTGTAAGGTATTCATCTTGAATTCAATATTAGATGATTGCCCTGGGGTATTTAAAATTATTTTTAGTAAGTCATATATCACTTTTAAATAAAAGCAATATGTAATTCATAGTACTTATAGATGCACTAAATTAATGTTTTGGTGGTGATTCTATTTGGAAAAAATATCTACTGTTAAAAAAAGAAAATCTCTGGAGACTGTCCTTATGCTTATTTACTCTAAAGCATTTAATGGAATTTCAGTTCCTTAACTTGGAGCCAAACTTTTTAAAGTAATCATCATGGGCTTACTTGGGTATTTGGGCTGTGATAAGTAGAAACTCTGGGCATAACTATAAAGCCATAGATTGCCTGCAGCCATTCTTTACATTATTGAAATATAGATGTTTTATTATTTATCTGTACTAATAGATTTCTTACGATTCTGAATATCTTCAATATCCAACAACAATAAATCAACATGTTTGTTTTCTTATGAGGAAATTGAATCTTGAATTTGATTTCCAGAGCTGATTCTTTATAACAGATACAACCTGTGTTAGGTATCTACATGGTGCATAAGATCTTTTTGGCAAGGACTGTTGTTGTTGCTCAGTTGCCCGGTCATGTCTGACTCTTTGCAACCCCGTGGACTGCAGCGTGCCAGGCCTCCCTGTCCCTTTATCGTCTCCTGAAGTCTCCCCAGTTCATGTCCATCGCATTGGTGATGCCATCCAGCCATCTCATCTGATGCCCTCTTCTCCTTCTGCCCTCAATCTTTCTCAGCATCAGGGACTTTTCCAGTGAGTTGGCAGGGATTCTGGACTAAGAAATTAAAAACTGGATTTAGCAAAATCACTGGAAGACATTCGAGGCTCCTTTGTTCTGAGTATAACAATTTATTAGTGATTTATAAACTTGTAATAGTTCACTTTCTATAATTTATTTTTTAGTAGTTATTATAAAATATTGACTATGTTCCCCATTTTGTATAGTATATATTTATAGCTTATTTTATACAAACTGCTATGTACCTCTTAATCCCCTACCGTTTTGCCCCCCTGCCCTGCCACAGGTAACCACAAGTTTGTTCTCTGTATCTGTCAGTCTTTTTTGTTTTTTGAAAAGCTCTCTATAGTTTAAGGAGTCATCTCATCTACTGTATTATCTCTGGCCATCTCAGGAAGAATACATAGTGGGGAAAATAAGAAATTATACTGATGTATAATAGTGGGAGGAAACTGAGATTCAGAGAGGTTAAGTGGTTCGTTTAATTTGATGTTATTAAATTAAACAGCATTGACACTGCAACCTGGTTCTTGAATTTTTAGTCCAAGGCTCTTGATTTGGGGATGAGAATAGCTTTCAGTTCAGTTGCTCAGTTGTGTCTGATTCTTTGTGACCCCATGGACTGCAGCATGCTAGGCCTCCCTGTCCATCACCAGCTCCCAGAGTTTATTTAAACTTATGTCCATTAGTGATGCCATCTAACCATCTCATCCTCTGTCATCTCCTTCTCCTTCCACCTTCAATCTTTCCCAGCATCAGGGTCTTTTCAAATGAGTCAGCTCTTCGCATCAGGTGGCCAAAGTCTTGGAGTTTTAGCTTCAGCATCAGTCCTTCCAATGAATATTGAGGACTGATTTCCTTTAGGATGGATTGGTTGGATCTCCTTGCAGTCCAAGGGACTTGCAAGAATCTTCTCCAACTCCACAGTTCAAAAGCATCAATTCTTCGGTGCTCAGCTCTCTTTATTATCCAACTCTCATATCCATACATGACTACTGGAAAAACCATAGCCGTGACTAGATGGACCTTTGTTGGCAAAGTAATGCGTTTTAATAAGCTTTGCTAAAAAGCTCTGCTTTTTAATAAGCTGTCTAGGTTGGTCGTAGCTATTCTTGCAAGGAGCATACGTCTTTTAATTTCATAAATAGCTTTAAGTACACATTTTTTTAACGTGTGATCTGATATATGTAGAAGTCAGCCATATGGTTCTGGGTAGAAATTTTGTAATGGAAACGAATGATCTTTTTAGGTTCATATCGTAGTGACCCCGAAAAGTGTTAAGATTTACATCGACTGCTATGAGATTATAGAGAAGGATATCAAGGAAGCTGGAAATATCACCACTGATGGTTATGAAATTCTTGGAAAACTGCTTAAAGGCGAGAGGAAGTCAGCCACAGTAAGTAACACAGTTTTATTTTTCTTGGTACCTTGTACAAAGATAGAAATGACATTTTTCAAAGTAATTGGTACTTTTGCTTTTCCCTCGATGATCTTTTTAATTGTTTTATATCTTGGTTAGATTGAAACACTGGAAGTTACACTGAGGTAATACGCTACTGACAAAACATGATAATGTGCTTTACTGCTAGAAGCAAATTAGGATGTCAGGGCACCAGAGAACATCATGTAGTTGACTTGAAACTGAATCAAACTGGAGAGCACAGCATAAATGGTTGCCAGGAGAATCAGTGAAATGTAAACGAAGTCACGTTTTTGCTCTTCAAAAGTAGGAACTGTTGACACAGCTTTGTGCATTCAGGACATTTTGCATTTGTGGACTCTGGCTGTGACTGTCACAGAGCTACACTCCCTC
Organism: Oryx dammah; assembly: GCF_014754425.2. Taxonomy (NCBI): domain Eukaryota; kingdom Metazoa; phylum Chordata; class Mammalia; order Artiodactyla; family Bovidae; genus Oryx; species Oryx dammah. Next base: position 2,139,359 of record NW_024070188.1, on the reverse strand, counting down.
ACAGAGGGGTCAGGCCAGCCGCCTCACAACTGTCATTGGCTTAAGTTAGAGGCGGGGGCTTGCCAACCCTTTTACAATGCTATTTAGTAATAAACTGTTAAAACCTGAGGTTTCCACTGCACCAGGCTAAGTTCATAATAAATGTTGATTAATAATAACATTGTTCTGAAAGCAAGGCTACTATTTTTGGCTTCTATTATTTTTAAAGATAATTTTACTTGTTTATTTCTGGCTGTGCTTGGTCTTCATTGCTGTTAGGCTTTTCCCTTGTTGTGACAAGTGGGGGCTACTCTCTGCCCGTGGCGTCTGGCTCCTCGGTGCCGCGGCTCCTCCTGCGGGCGAGCACGGGCTCTAGCGCATGCGCTGCTCCAGTTGCGTCACGTGGGCTCGGTGGTTGTGACTCCCAGGCTCTCGGGCACAGGCTCGATAGTTGCGGTGCACGGGGTTAGTTGCTACATGGAATGTGGGATCTTCCCAGATCAGGGATTGAACCTGTGTCTCCTGCACTGGCAGACGGATTCTTTACTGCTGAGCCAGCAGAGAAGCCCTTCTATTATGTTTTAAAATTGCTTTTAATAAGCTTAGCTTTCTTTCATGGACACAATTTTCTTCTCTATTCAGAAATGAAATTTTTAACCCTCAATGTAGAACTTGAACTTGCAAACACTCTTAGCTTTCACCATGTAAAGTTGAAGTTAAGTTGCTCAGTCATGTCCAACTCTTTGTGACCTCATGGACTGTAGCCTACCAGGCTCCTCCAGGTTGCAGGCAGATGCTTTACCCTCAGAGCCATGAGGGAAGAACTAGTTAGAACAAGTAATATAATTGCAATTAAAATCATTTATTGAATATTGGGTTTAATATTTAAATAGAACAAGTTTATAAAAGAAAGAATGACTATATCTAAGTGACCTTCTCTTTTTTTATCCAAAGAACTCTGTTTTTTAAGTGTAGAAAGATAGAAAATATATGTATATTGAAATAGTTAAGCTGAAGGTAAACATGAAATTATTAGTTGGCCCCTAGGTAAGAATTTATAAGCAGAGCATCAATTTAAGAATAAGTGAGGAATTTTTTTAAATGTTACTTTTTTTTTTTACAGAGGTAGACTCTTAAAAGTTGATTTAAATGTGTGTAATCTTCAAATTAAAATTCTGAATTAAATGCACTTATCATTTTAAAATAAATCAATGTTCTCTTTATAAAAAAAAAAAAAAACCTCAATGACACACTTCATTTTAGCCAAGGAAATGAATCAGAAGTGGGATTATCAATATGCATTTTGCTTTACTGTCCCTTTCTCTGAGGCATAGGTTTTTTTTTGTTCTTAGGAGGTTAGGATCACATTGCTCTCATTGCCTGAACCCTCTAGAGAGTCTGCGTGAGAAGTTAGCAGAGGTTAAAATGTGGAAATATTAATATGGAATGTTTTTCTCGCATCTTTAGCTCATGTTACTGTTGGTTATTTACAGTTCCAAATCCAGAATTTTGATATTGTCTGCAGTCCGGTGTGGACCAGTAGAGACAGATGCTGTGATATTCCCTCCAGAGTAAGTGAAACAGAATGGAATTTTGTCATGGTTTTATTAGTCTTCGAGGAATAAGAGATGTGGATGAGGATGGCCTGGGAGAGGAAGTAGCCCTCAGCAGCTGCATGTTCAGGATGGAGCCAGGGACACACATGGTGTGCGTGCTCATTAACGACCGCAGCTCAGGCTGGGGACCCTCCCCTCAAAAGCCAAGAATGTAGCGGACCGCACCTGGAAATTCTCCCTAACAGCCAAGTGGTTAGGCATAGTCAGAAAAGTCCTGCTTCAATCAGCATGTCTGATAAACCCATTTACTGCAGAGTCCTCCTATTGCTTGTAAAATGCCAGCATTTTACAACAAATGCTTATTAAGTCCTTTACAGGATCAGCCATCACACCTCTCTGGATGTCTAAGTAGAAATGCTCGAGTGATGGCCTTCCCCCATATTATCTGTGTAGGTGGTGATGATTACAAAGTTGAATGCTGAAGATGGATTTGAAGTTCATGGCAAACAGTGAGCTGCACACACCCACCAAATAAGTGTACATTGTTTCCTCAACAAGTACTTACTGAACACCTGTTATAAGCCAGGCACTGTCCTATGTGCTGGAGTTATAGCAGGGAAAAGGAATATTCTAGTGAAAGGCAGAGGAAGAGGAGGAGTTAATAAGTAGGTGTATACTATGTTATCGAGTGAAAAGTCATAGAAAACAAACCAGGGTACAAGGACAGGTAGCCAGGTGAGTACCCTCAGCCCTCAGGGGTAAGGTGAGATTTAAGCAGAGACCTGAGTGAAGTGAGGGGACAAACAATGTGGATAATGGAGAAAGAGCATTCCAACCAGAGGGGACTGTAAGTGTAAAGGCCCTAAGGCCACAAGGTGCCCTGAACATCTGAGAAGCAAGAAGTGGATGAGAGGGGCTGGGGCAGAGTGAAGGAGAGGGGAGGTGGTGGGCAGTGGAGGGGGCAAGGTGGTGGGGTGCTGTTTTGCAGACCGTGTAAGGCCTGTAGGCTGTGGAAGGGATTTTAAATTTTATTCTGAATGAAATGGGCATCCATATCTGAAACACTCAGCATTTCTCTAATGCCAGACTAGAGATAATTGGATTAAATTACCAGGGGTCCTGTTGATGGTTTTGTAAACATATCTTATGTGAGATTTCCCAAAGCAAAACTTTTAAAGACAAAAAGGAGCATAGCAAGATTGGGCATAAGACTTTGTAATCATAATTAAAAATTATTCCTTTAAGTTGGGAAATAGATTTCCTTGTGTGTATAAGTGGGTGTGGCAGATAAGAGGCTATGTTTACTTTCAATTCAGAGATAAATATTCTTTTCCAAATTTCAGAGAGATGAAGCAAAATGCCCAGCTCTTCCAAACGCTTGCACATGTACACAGGACAGCGTTGGACCTCCGGGACCCCCCGGCCCTGCAGTAAGGAGACTGAAATAGTCCTTCTAGTATTTCCACTTAAATCTTTGGCATAATCATCCTTTGGTCAGTGTGTTGCGCATAAAATGCTTCTAGCCACTGGTGTGTTGTAGGACAGAACAAGATGAATTGCAGACCATTTTCACAGCACATCTTGAGATCTGAACTGGAGTAAATCCAGAAGAAAACCTGAAAGCATTTGAACACATTTCTCTACTCACATGAGAATGAATGATATGGGCTAGCATTCAAGAGCTTTTCAAGACATGGATTTGGGTTTCTCTCTTTAATTACATGATTTTGAAAATTCCTTACATCTCCTGAAAGCTTCTTGTACCTATATTATGGAGCAATAATTGAGAAGCTGATCCCAAAAAACTAATGCCTAGGATATGTGTATGTTATTAGCAAGCATATCATAGAATAACATATAGAGGATAATTATGTATGTGATGATATCATAAACTCTGGGTGAAAGTGTTGGGGTTAGGAATAACCTGAGTGAGAAGACTGACCAGGTCTTTCCATGGGGGGAGGGGAGACCAATAAAATGTAATGCAAAACACTGAAGAGTACAGTATTAGATCTTTGTTGATCAATTACATGTGACCCGGGCTGGTTTTTCCGAATGGAAGTAGTACCACAAGCTTTATTGACCTCTTTTAAGAACATGGGTTAAGTAACATAGAAACAGCTTAAAGAGCCTCAGAATACCAGCTTTTACTATACATGGTTGTTAACAAATAATGTAAATTGATTTTAGGTTAATTACAAACCAGCTCCTCATATATGGAATCAAAATATATCTGGAATTAACATCATATATTTTCTTTAATTAATAGTGACTTACCTGATTTATATTTATAATCATAAAATTATACCTTGGATGTGACCTCAATGTTTTTGAGAAGTAGGAATTTTTTTCCTAATTGTAAGATAATGTTGTTGGATATCAGTATCATGTTTATTTCCTCTTTGTTCAGTGAACAAGTCTCTGAATTCCTGTTACTAAATTACATGTTCTGAGATTCTGAAAGAGTCTTCTTATTGCATATTATTTTCCCTGAAGAATACACTCATATTATTCCAAAATAGATATTTTTCCTTAGAAATGCTTAAATATTATATTTAAAGTAATGCTTTTTTTTTTTTAGTAAACCTCAAATTTTCAAATCAACTTCAAAATTTGCTAACAGTTAAGGAAAGATCAGAATATAAAAAATGAAATCCTTAAGAAGGTTTTGAAATTCTCCTTTCCCACACATTTGTATGATAGAAAGTATTTACTTCCATATTTCATAATAGCCGTAGAAGTATTGGTTGTCTGGAGTATGCGCTGCTTCTTAAAGCAATTTTTATGTATCAGCTTCCTCCTTGTTTCCTGTGTTCACCCTAAAATGTGCTCTTACCATGTGTTTTAGGGAGGACCGGGTGCTAAAGGTCCGAGAGGTGAAAGAGGTGTCAGTGGGGCAATTGTAAGTATATTTTAGAGTGCATTTACGTTTTCACCTATATGTTGAAGTCTCTTTATTTAAATTTCCGCTCACCGGGTAATGTGCCCTTGAACAAGTGGATTCAAGTTTAGTGAGCCTTAGGCAATATAATGATCTCTGTCTTGCCTCTGGATATCAGAATGGTAGATTAGATTAGTCAGATAAAGGAATGTGCAGGGTATGTCACTGAAGTGGGAATTGCCCAAGGGAGACCTATAGAAGCACCTAAGGGCTCTACTCTCATATGGGGAAGCAGAGGGGCAGTCCTGGCCATCAGCTGGAAGACCCCCTTCAAGGAACAGAGTCCCACTAGAGGGAGCTGGGGAGGGTTCCTCTCTCTCAGAGAAAGAGCCGAGCCTGCGACATCTGCCTTCGCTGGGGGTCACTGGCCTCTTCTACCGGTTCAAAACTGTCTCCGTAAGACAACTCCAGCATCTTGGGGGGATGTATTATGAAGGTGATGTGCAGTTTTTGTCCTACTGTCATTAAGCTAACTCAGGAAAGTGAGGCTGGGGTGCTGACCCAGGTCTGTCTAACTCCAGGTTTGTCCTTTTCTATCTGGACACCCTGCAAAGAAGCTCCTGCATAGAGTGAACATATCTGTTCTTTCCTTGCCTGATGTAGATGTATGTTAGTCCCAGAAATCAGCCCAAGTCTAAGAGGAATCAGGACCAGCTTAAAAGAAATCAAATCTAGTGAATCTTGAGGTTTGATCTCTGAATGAATCTAGGACTATCAGTTCAGTTCAGTCGCTCAGTCGTGTCTGACTCTTTGCGACCCCATGAATCGCAGCACGCCAGGCCTCCCTGTCCATCACCATCTCCTGGAGTTCACTCAGACTCATGTCCATCGAGTCCGTGATGCCATCCAGCCATCTCATCCTCGGTCGTCCCCTTCTCCTCCTGCCCCCAATCCCTCCCAGCATCAGGGTCTTTTCCAATGAGTCAGCTCTTCCCATGAGGTGGCCAAAGTACTGGAGTTTCAGCTTCAGCATCATTCCTTCCAAAGAAATCCCAGGGCTGATCTCCTTCAGAATGGACTGGTTGGATCTCCTTGCAGTCCAAGGGACCCTCAAGAGTCTTCTCCAACACCACAGTTCAAAAGCATCAATTCTTCGGCGCTCAGCCTTCTTCACAGTCCAACTCTCACATATATACATGACCACAGGAAAAACCATAGCCTTGACTAGACGGACCTTTGTTGGCAAAGTAATGTCTCTGCTTTTGAATATGCTATCTAGGTTGGTCATAACTTTTCTTCCAAAGAGTAAGCGTCTTTTAATTTCATGGCTGCAGTCACCATCTGCAGTGATTTTGGAGCCCCCCAAAATAAAGTCTGACACTGTTTCCACTGTTTCCCCATCTATTCCCCATGAAGTGATGGGACCGGATGCCATGATCTTCGTTTTCTGAATGTTGAGCTTTAAGCCAAATTTTTCTCTCTCCTCTTTCACTTTCATCAAGAGGCTTTTTAGCTCCTCTTCACTTTCTGCCATAAGGGTGGTGTCATCTGCATATCTGAGGTTATTGATATTTCTCCCAGCAATCTTGATTCCAGCTTGTGTTTCTTCCAGTCCAGCGTTTCTCATGATGTACTCTGCATAGAAGTTAAATAAGTAGGGTGACAATATACAGCCTTGACGTACTCCTTTTCCTATTTGGAACCAGTCTGTTGTTCCATGTCCAGTTCTAACTGTTGCTTCCTGACCTGCATACAGATTTTTCAAGAGGCAGGTTAGGTGGTCTGGTATTCCCATCTCTTTCAGAATTTTCCACAGTTTCTTGTGATCCACACAGTCAAAGGCTTTGGCGTAGTCAATAGAGCAGAAATAGATGTTTTTCTGGAACTCTCTTGTTTTTTCCATGATCCAGTGGATGTTGGCAATTTGATCTCTGGTTCCTCTGCCTTTTCTAAAACCAGCTTGAACATCAGGGAGTTCATGGTTCATGTATTGCTGAAGCCTGGCTTGGAGAATTTTGAGCATTACTTTAACTAGCATGTGAGATGAGAGCAACTGTGTGGTAGTTTGAGCATTCTTTGGCATTGCCTTTCTTTGGGATTGGAATGAAAACGGACTTTTTCCAGTCCTGTGGCCACTGCTGAGTTTTCCAAATTTGCTGGCATATTGAGTGCAGCACTTTCACAGCATCATCCCTCAGGACTTGAAACAGCTCAACTGGAATTCCATCACCTCCACTAGCTTTGTTCGTAGTGATGCTTTCTAAGGCCCACCTGACTTCACATTCCAAGATGTCTGGCTCTAGATTAGTGATCACATCATCATGACTATCTGGGTCATGAAGATCTTTTTTGTACAGTTCTTCTGTGTATTCTTGCCACCTCTTCTTAATATCTTCTGCTTCTGTTAGGTCCAGACCATTTCTGTCCTTTATTGAGCCCATCTGTGCATGAAATGTTCCCTTGGTATCTCTAATTTTCTTGAAGAGATCTCTAGTCTTTCCCATTCTGTTGTTTGCCTCTATTTCTTTGCATTGATCGCTGAGGAAGGCTTTCTTATCTCTTCTTGCTATTCTTTGGAACTCTGCATTCAGATGCTTATATCTTTCCTTTTCTCCTTTGCTTTTTGCCTCTCTCCTTTTCACAGCTATTTGTAAGGCCTCCCCAGACAGCCATTTTGCTTTTTTGCATTTCTTTTCCATGGGGATGGTCTTGATCCCTGTCTCCTGTACAATGTCACGAACCTCATTCCCTAGTTCATCGGGCACTCTATCTATCAGATCTAGGCCCTTAAATCTATTTCTCACTTCCACTGTATAATCATAAGGGATTTGATTTAGGTCATACCTGAATGGTCTAGCGATTTTCCCTACTTTCTTCAATTTGAGTCTGAATTTGGTAATAAGGAGTTCATGATCTGAGCCACAGTCAGCTCCTGGTCTTGTTTTTGTTGATTGTATACAGTTTCTCCATCTTTGGCTGCAAAGAATATAATCAATCTGACTTCAGTGTTGACCATCTGGTGATGTCCACGTGTAGAGTCTTCTCTTGTGTTGTTGGAAGAGGGTGTTTGCTATGACCAGTGCATTTTCTTGGCAAAATCTCTATTAGTCTTTGCCCTGCTTCATTCCGCATTCCAAGGCCAAATTTGCCTGTTACTCCAGGTGTTTCTTGACTTCCTACTTTTGCATTCCAGTCCCGTATAATGAAAAGGACATCTTTTTTGGGTGTTAGTTCTAAAAGGTCTTGTAGGTCTTCATAAAACCGTCAACTTCAGCTTCTTCAGCATTACTGGTTGGGGCATAGACTTGGATTACTGTGATATTGAATGGTTTGCCTTGGAGATGAACAGAGATCATTCTGTCGTTTTTGAGATTGCATCCAAGTACTGCATTTTGGACTCTTTTGTTGACCATGATGGCTACTCCATTTCTTCTGAGGGAGTCCTGCCCGCAGTAGTAGATATAATGGTCATTTGAGTTAAATTCACCCATTCTAGTCCATTTTAGTTCGCTGATTCCTAGGATGTCAACGTTTACCCTTGCCATCTCTTGTTTGACCACTTCCAATTTGCCTTGATTCATGGACCTGACATTCCAGGTTCCTATGCAATATTGCTCTTTATAGCATCGGATCTTGCTTCTATCACCAGTCACATCCACAGCTGGGTATTGACTATAGATATATGAATATATTTGATGTATTTTACTTTTTAAGAAACCTATTCCCATGTGAAAATAGGTTGGGAAATTTACGTGCTCTTGTGAATTTATTGTACTTTCCAGTTCTTTTAGTGAGTAGTCAAAGGAAGAAAGGGACGACATTAACAAATACTTTTATATTGGGTTGGCCGAAAGCTTCGTTTGGGTTTTCTGGTCAACCCAATAGATGAGGCAATTTCTAAAACGCTTGCAGATTCTGACTGGTATCTTAGAGCTGTGAAGACAGCCCTGGAAGGGTAGTCTATGACTCTGTGCTTGTTTCTCTGTTCTGTATGTAGGGCCCCCCCGGTCCTCGTGGAGATACAGGTCCTCCTGGACCCCAGGGTCCTCCAGGCCCTCAGGGACCCAATGGCCTCTCTATTCCTGGTGAACAAGTAAGCACAAAGGCTTTCTGTATGAAATGAGGATGGTGGATTAATGCTGAATTTAACTGGAACATTTTCTACTCTATTTTGCCAAATTCAAGTGTTTTTTCAGAAAACTCAACAAGTTTAGTCATTGAGATGACTTCCTGTGACTGTAATTTCAGATATGTAAATAGCATATGTAATAATACGTAACTATGTAGGAAAAATGGTTGCTACTTCTTTGACCTTTAAAAATTATTTTAATAAGTAATGCAAATATCCTTTAATATCCTGAAAGCTTTGAAATGGCTTTGAGTCTGTGGCAGGCCCTAAGGTTCTGTCTGATATTTATGACTTATTTATCTAGGTCATTACTTCAGTAAAATTTTATTTTATTCCAAATGCCAATCTGAACTTAGGAGAAGTGTCTTACCTTAAAGGCTGGTGTTTCATTTAACTACTTTCTTCTATACTTTAAGATAAAACAAATACAGCATATGAATAAGAATCCAGATAATTACATAGTTTTAAATTTAAGTCTAAACTCCCTTTAAAGACCTTTCTTTTTTGGCATTTAGAGAAAAAATAATCTATATCAGATATAGCTAGAAATGAAACATTTGAAGGAACTGGATTTTTCTTTTCACTCAAAAGGGTTGAATGCAGGACTTTCCTGGGGGTCCAGTGGTTAAGACTGAGAGCTTCACTGCAGGGGGCACAGGTTCAATCTCTGGTCAGGGAACTAAGACCCTGCATACCTCTCAGTGCAGCTGTGAAAAAGGAACAGGGTTGAATGCATCTACTTTTAGCTTCACATCCACAGGGGTGTTTGGAGAGTTTTATTTCTATTTATTTTCTTATTGCTACTATTAAATTATCAGCTTTAATTCAGATTTGCCTATTAACAAGTGTCTTCTAGCATGTTATACAGAACAAAATTATGTTACATTTCATTGACTCTCCATTACAGTTAGCACCAAATTAAATATGTTAAATAATAAAAATAGTTTCCCCTTCAACTTGGGTTCTTTTAAAAAAGGCATATTATCCCATGATTATATAAAATGATCCCATAACACGATAAATGGAAATTATAACAGCATTTGTAGTTTAAAAAGTGAGCATCAGTCCCCAAAATAATTTATTCATCTCCCTTCACAAATATGCTTCATTGGATTTATGAAGTGATAGAGATTTCAGGAATGACTCACGTCTTCCCTTTTCACTTAATTTCTGTAAAATGCTGAGACCTGTTTTCCCACTGCTTGCTCCAGGGTCGCCAGGGAATGAAGGGCGATGCCGGAGAGCCAGGACTTCCAGGCCGGACTGTGAGTTGTTCTTCACCTTGCCTTTTCTTGACTCGTCAAGTGTTCTTTGCAAAGTTGCCCTTGTAGTGCCTCAGAAGGTGAACCAAGGTTAAGCCGCAGAGCAGAAGCCTGGCCGTTTTCCATTCCGTCGCCTGGTCTGAGGCTTCAGACTGGGGCTATGCAGTCAGGTCTGGGCTTGTTGACTGAGCTAGCGTCTCGCTCTCAGGCTGGCTCTGCGCTTGGTACTGAGTTTCTGTTCCTTCTCAGAGTCCCCTGACTTTTCTTCCAAACGTTTTGGAGAAGGACACGAATTCCTTTCCTCACACAAGAAGTTTATTACAGTGTTTTCTTGCTTGTTTCCTTTTGTGTAGGGAACTCCAGGATTACCTGGCCCACCAGGACCAATGGGCCCTCCAGGAGACAGAGTAAGTTTTCTTGTGTGGCCTCTAACGACATTGGACATGATTATTGCCTACTAATTAACCGCCCCCATCCCAAAGTTCAGTTGGTGTGGTTGGAAATACAGAGTTCACATATCTCATAGGAGGCAGAAAAGCTAATATCAGTGGGCCAACTGACACCAGGGCAATCTCAAGGTCTATGAAACAAAATGGTGGGACTTTAAATGAGTCATTAGAATTTTGGAAATTTTAAAAAATTCAGCATGCTCTGAAAACCAACAACTTTTGGTTCATTGGAAAGAGATTCAAGAATCCTAGAAAACTGCATTAAATCTGAAAATTAAAAATTTTTTATGAGGCATCTTTTATGTAACTCTATAAATAGTCTTGATTCCCGTGGCACTTTGTATGTGGTCAGGGACATCTTTTCTATGAACTCAGATACCATCTGCAGGCCTCTGTGATGGATAGCAACTGGAACTTAGTAGGAATTTTGCTTATTTATGGCAGATCTCAGGTCTGTTGTTGAGTAATGAGGAAATCAGTGCAGGAGACCCAATATTTTCTAGGACAAATAGGTGAGAAGCACAGTGAGTTCTGTGCTCTGTTTAATGTTACAGAAACATTTGGTTTCATAGGAGACCACAGATGCTTTAATAGAAGGTTTTAGAGCTGCTCAGAACCAAGGCACTAATGACTTCAGCACCTTCTGGTTTAGACAGCAGTCTGAGTGTTGTCTGTATTCTGACTAATCAAGTCAAAACAGAAGACTAGCAGCAGGTTCTGAGAGGGCCAGGGCTATAATAGTTGTCACTTACGCATTGATTTGTTAACCTTAACACCTCCAAGACACCGTGGGGCAGAAGAGTTGGGTCAATCAGATGGAGCAAAATTTTGCCCAGATAATACCAAATGTTGGATGATTTGCCAATGAAATTTATTTGTTCCAGTGCCTACTCTTGAATTTATGAGAAAATGAGGTCAAAGAGAAAACTGTTCTCTGGGAGCCTGGGACCCGCTGGTACTTATACATATTTTCTGACTCTTTTGAGACTGGCACTCTAGTTTTATTTGAATTCTTGTCTTATAATAAAGGACCACAATGATATTGCAAGGGTGACCAGTTGGTATAGGCAATTAGTCAACAAAACCAAAAATATCACAGTCAGGAAGTAATAACGGATATTGAATATAGTTCAATGTCCTATGATAAACCATGATAAGAAAGAATATGAAAAAGAATGTATATGTATAACTGAGTCACCTTGCTGTATAACAAAAATTAAATACAACATTATAGATCAAATATACTCCAATTAAAAAAAAAACAACAGAAGTAATGATGGGCTGCCTCCCTTGCCACCGCTACTGCAGAAGCCGTGTTGGGTTGGCATGTGCTTCCGCATGGGTTCCATGCAGACTTGCTGGGTGGTCAGTGCCCACCCCATCAACACGCTCCTTCTGAGCTGGTGGTCAGGCAGCCATCCCCACCATCACTGCTTCCCTGAAAAGTGAAGAGGTGGGAAGGACTGTGTTTTTCACTCTCACATTTTAATCTGTGAATCCAGCTTTGTGGTGAGGCAACCCAGGACCCTCATGTTGAGAGTGAGGAAAGTTTTCAGGAAATTATTCATCTTTTTTCCATCACAGCCTTGTACCTACAACTCACTTTCCTGTCACTAATGCTGAGAGTAAGAGTCACAGCTGATGGAACATAAACGGTTTTGGAAAGTTAGACTTTGGGTGCAGGCATCTCAGCCAAAAGAGAAAGAAAGGGAGACAGAGAGAGGAAGGAAGGAATGAAGAAAGGAAGGAAGGAAGGAAGAAACTTGAACCCTGTGGTGGGAAAGAAGAGAATAAAGCTCAGGAGAGCACGCCCAAGACCATGGTGATGAAGGAAGATGTGCTACCAAGATGGAGTTGGTAGAAGCAAGAGGCTTGGGTTGCCTTCAGCACAGATTGATTTTCAAATGAGCCACAGTTTTGGGGACTGTTAGAAAGTAGCAAGACAAGTACATGTTGAGGCAAGTCATACACATGCACCTGTGAAAGCGACCACAGGTCCTCTTGGCCACCCTCCCATGGAGGGAAGCAGCAATAACTGCTGCAGCTTTGAAAATGGAAAGTAAAAGAAATAAAATTTGCAGCACAAAGTTCTGTAGATGGCTCAGTGGTAGCCCTTCTGAGGTCACCAGAATAGAATCCGCCTCATCCCAATTTAGGTATATGTTACTTCTAAGAGAAAATGCCTGGTTAGACCTAACTGTCCGCTCGTGAGTGAGTGGATAAAGAAGATGTGATATTTTTATATATGAATATATGTTTAATATATATAATAGAATATTATGCTGTCTTAAAAGAAGAGGGACATGCTATCGTTTTCCAAAACATGGATAAACCTTGAACCTGGAGGACATACCACCTGAAATAAGCAAAGCACAGAAAAAGAAATGCTGCATGATCTCACTTACGTGTGAAATCTCAAAAAAGCTGAACTCCTGGGAGCAGGTGGCTGCCAGGGGCTGCAAAAGAGGGAGCAATGGGGAGATGGTAGACAAAGGATACAGAGTTTCAGTTATGCCAGATAAGTTCTGGAGATCTAATGTACATTATGATGACTGTAGTTAATACTATATTGTGTACTTGAAATTTGCTAATAGAGTGTGTCTTAGTCTCACCACATACACAATGATAGCTCTGTGAGGTGATGGACGTGTTACTTTGATTGTGGTAATCAATACACAATGTCTACATGTATCAAAACATCATGTGTACACCAGAAATATATATGATTTTGTCAATTATAGCTCAGTAAAGCAAGGAAAAAAAGAAAAAATGGTTGATCAGGAAGTTCTTAGGATGACTGAAGGAGGATTATTCATAGACATGATACTTACCTTAAAAAATGAAAGCAAAAGAATGTTTTCTACAGTGGTTGGAGGAAATTTAGATGACATTCAACTGTCCAAACCATACGAAGAGCATTTTTGCTTCTTAAGTGGCTCCCAGGAGTGGTGTTGATATTACATCAGATGAACTTAGAGTCTGTTTTTTGTTAAGCAGGCCTAGATCGTCCAGAAAACAGTCTGAAATGTTTATCTCTATAAGTTTCTGAATTTTTTTGAAGGGACAGACTATTTCTAATGCAATTTTAAAGAAATAATTTAAACTTCCTCTTTTGTAAAATCAATGGCAGTGTGGATACTTAATGCAGGCAGTGATCCAAATGTTCTTGACTTTTTGCTAGGATCCAAGAATATGCATAAAATTATCACTTATTCTCAAAGGAGGCAAAATTTTCCTTTGACAGAGGAATGCAGCAACCATAAAAAACTGCCTGACTCAGAAATCCTCGGCTGGATTTCAGAGGTCTGCACTTGGGATGAATACTAAGCGGGCAGTGAGTGACTCATTCCAGGCAGAGGTTGTCTGGCACTGTGCAAGCTGCACAGAGATGCCCACTACTCCTGGGTAGATCTCTCCTCTCCACCCAATCTGGTACGGGCCTAGCCTGTATGTAAGATGAAGAGAGATGGACCACTAAACAATTAAGTGAGGATTGAGGATTTCCTTTCGAGTGGTGGAGTTAAGGTAGTTTTGCCTCTTTCTTGGAGAGGAGGAGAGAAATCACCCAGGAGTGAAGCAACAGTGGTCCTGTCCTGGCTGTCTGGAAACAAGAAGGGAGTTTTCTAACCAGGTGGCTGGTCTCTCCCGCATCTTCTCTGACGTCACCTGGTTTCTTCAGCAACATTCCCTTCATCCTGTTTTGATCCTTCCCAGGCCAGTTCGTGGACGTTGACTTTTCAGTAGAAAGGGCTAGTCTTCCTGTAGATTTCTTTATACTCTTATAAAAGCAAAAGTTAGTATCTTCATAATAGGAAACTGCCTTCTTTGGAGAAGATTAGTTTGATACTTAAAATGATTTTATTTGTAACCCTATAAATGACTGAGGTTAGAATTGAATTATTCAGTAAAAGGCATAACTTAAATGGAAAGCATTTTTTTGTGTGTATTTGTCTTTATATTGAAAAGTTACCTGCAGTTGGGTTAAATCCTTCACCTGTCACTTTTATCATCCTGTTTAGTTTCTTTCCAATTTGCTTGGTCAGTATTTCACTAATCCACACTTAATTTCATTTTTACAATAGGGCTTTACTGGAAAAGATGGAGCAATGGGACCCAGGGGTCCACCTGGACCACCGGTAAGAATGGAATGCGTGACACTCATCTCCCTGTCCTGACCCCCTACCCCCACTTGCTAGGAAAACACTCAGTAACCTGACCTTTGAGGCATGTTCCTTTTGTGCTGTGGACCACACTGTTGAGGGACCTGCTTGTTTTTATTCTCCTAAATCAAAATTGGCTAGAGAAAACAGATGTGTTAAAATAGAGAGTCTTTCTGTTTAATCAAGTTATACTTGCAAAACAGAAAAATGTCCCTAACTGGTTAGTGCCCTAGTTCCTTCCATGTGTAGTGTATATTAAGTGGTGGGTTTTATGATCTTGCTGGTCATTTCCTCTTCTAGAATTATAAGAGGCTGTAGCTTATGATATTTGAATTTTAAGGATATTAATTACTGAACAGCTTTAAGTCATTCAGAGGATGTAATTCTTACTGAATAGGTTTTCTAATTAAGATCTTTGGGAAAAATACTGAAGCCAGTGACTCTGAAAGAAGTATCTGTATACTTGCATCCAGGTGAGATTGCAATTACATTGTTGGAGGTAATGGATGCTCTTCATGGCTTCTGGCTGGATATGAATGATTTATGTTTAATATATATGTTCTCAAGTAGAGTTGAAAATGTATAGTAAACTTTCATTTAAAGTATTTACTACAGAGATTAAAATTTATATGATTGATGAATAGAAGATTGTTTTACAGAAATCTGATGATTCCATTTTAAGGAAATTTTAGCTTTAGAAGATAATGTATTGTCTAGCAATATTATCCCATGGATGGAGGAGCCTGGTAGGCTGCAGTCCATGGGGTCGCTAAGAGTCAGACATGACTGAGCGACTTCACCTTCCACTTTCATGCATTGGAGAAGGAAATGCAACCCACTCCAGTGTTCTTGCCTGGAGAATCCCAGGGTGGAGGAGCCTGGTGGGCTGCCATCTATGGGGTCACACAGACTCGGACGTGACTGAAGCGACTTAGCAGCAGCAGCAGCAGCAATATTATAAACATTTTACTAAAATATGTGTGAAAGTCGCTCAGTCGTGTATGAGTCTTTGCCACCCCACAGACTAAACTATGGCTAAAGTTTCTTAAAGCTATGCTAAAAGGGAGAAATTCTTATGGTTTTGATGGGGTTGAGGGTGCTGATATGATAGAAGTACGCTTTATTCGAATGCATCAAAGAAAAAGTCAGTTTCTAGGCTGAGCTACAACTTCCTGGAGATAAGGGGAGCTCCACCACAAGGTGCTCAGATACCTTCTCAATTTCTTCCCCAAACAAACTTTTCACTCCTGTCTTTTGATGTGTTTTCTATTTTGATAACAGAAATAAATGAAAAGAAATTGCTTTCTGTAAATTCACTTAGTAGCCAATTTACTAGGATCTCAGTCTGTGAATGGTGAAACTGATTAAAAACAGTATATGTATATATTTTTCAAATAGTCTCAAGTGTATTTTTCAACTATACACTCCATAAAGACTGAATAGGAATTTTTGGTATTTTTTTTCCTCCATGTTATCTTAAATTTAATTTTATTCTTCCTTAATATGCTGAAAGCTTTAAAAACCTGCCATGCTTTGTTAGTTTACTTTCCATGGGACTCCTCTTTCATGGTAACCTTTTGTTTTCTCTGCCTGTGTGTCACAGGGAAGTCCAGGCTCTCCAGGAGTCACAGGACCAAGTGGGAAACCAGGAAAGCCCGGAGATCACGGCCGACCAGTAAGTGGATGGCTTGCATGCCTAGTCATTCCACTGTGAGTGATGAAGAGACTGCAAGACTGTGGCATATTTATGTTATCTCTGCTGTAATACGTTTGAAGCATTTGTTGAAACGATGCTAAACCCATGGATTTAACTTGGTACTAGTTCTAAAATTTTTCTCTCCAAGTTATAACATTCTGGGATGAAAATTGTGGTCATAGGGTTTCTTTAAAAGGAGAATGGGATTATGAGCCAAGACACATATTTCTGCACTGTATAAACACTCAGAGCTGGGTCAGCAGAATCATTCTTTTTATTTAGGAGCGGTATGCAGCTTAAGACAGAAAAACACATGATGGTCCATGGCGCCCCCGTGGATGCTCTGCAAGTTAACCCTTTGTGAGCGTCCTGTGGCCATGCCGCTCGCTCTTTCCTCTTCTGTGGAGGATGCTAGAGCGTTAGCCCCCAGAATGAAAAGAATTTATCTAATCCATTGTCTTACTTTTTTACACTGCCCTGCTCCAACTCATATCCAGTTTAACTTTCTTTTTATCAGATGTTTTGGTTAAAATCATAGTTGAGCTGGTATAATGCATATCTTCCAGTTTCAAATTTGTACCTCCAAAACTGAATGCTTCCCAGGTGGCGCTAGTGGTAAAGAATCTGCCTGTCAATGCAAGAGACAGGATTTTGATCCCTGAGTCGGGAAGATCCCCTAGAGTAGGAAATGGCAATCCCCTCCAGTTTTCTTGCCTGGAAAATTCCATGGCCAGAGGAGCCTGGTGGCCACAGTCCATGGGGTCCCAAAGAGTCAGGCATGACTGAGTGACTGAGCACATATTTGTAATGACTTTTGGGCTCCATATTCTTCCTTACAAGCTCTTCCCTATTTATGTCTATGAAGAATAAATTTATTTTAAGCAGTTTTTGTCTGAGTAGAATTCTGAAATATAAAAATTTATTTCAAAGATCATGAAGTCCAATATGAGTAATGACACACCTATCAGAGCTGTTCTCTGAATGGAACTCTTCTCTTAAGTATTGTCCAAGTTAAAAAAAAAGTATAAACCCAAGTATAAACCCAAGTTAAAATAAGAAAGTTTAATGTCAAACTAACTTAGGGTAGATCTTTATGTGACATGGTGTGCCTTCTATGTTTACATAAAATTAAGCAAGCAGCATAAAGATGAAAGGCCTCCTGATATGCCTCATACACTGTGTATACTCTAGCACATGACTTTATTACTCTCTTTTCATTAATGAATCATGGCAGAAACGTCACAGGAGCGGTTAAAAGTACACAGAACTTTTCAACCCATTCAGAATTCACAGAACTTTTCAACCCATTCAGAATTCTATTTCTTTTTATGATGACCAAAATAGAG
The DNA here is from genome assembly GCF_014754425.2 of Oryx dammah. NCBI lineage: Eukaryota > Metazoa > Chordata > Mammalia > Artiodactyla > Bovidae > Oryx > Oryx dammah. Next base: position 2,121,901 of record NW_024070188.1, on the reverse strand, counting down.
TATAACATAAGACTATCACTGATGTAATTGATGGCTGCAGCTAGAAACCTGAAAGAAATTTCTACTTTCTTTACTTGAAATGAGATCCCAAGATACTGGCAATAAAGATGAGTTCTAAATCATATATACTAGACCAGTTTCAGAGAGGCAGTAAATTAAAAACAAAACAAAACAACAAATGGGAACAGAGGAGCAGTTAATGCAAAAAAGATTCCCTGAAATTTACAAAAGGCTCCAAGCTAAATAATGTTTCCATGAGAGTCCAGTACTTTTGATAAAGGGAGAGTCAAGCTCCAGTTTTTCTTATAACTACAATTTGGTGACATTTATCTGGACTTTATCTACCCCGTTTTCCTCGTTTCAGTTCAGTTCAGTTGCTCAGTCGTGTCCGACTCTTTGCGACCCCATGAATTGCAGCACGCCAGGCCTCTCTGTCCATCACCAACTCCCGGAGTTCACTCAGACTCATGTCCATTGAGTCCGTGATGCCATCAGCCATCTCATTGTCCTCCCCTTCTCCTCCTGCCCCCAGTCCCTCCCAGCATCAGAGTCTTGTCCAATGAGTCAACTCTTCGCATGAGGTGGCCAAAGTACTGGAGTTTCAGCCTTAGCATCATTCCTTCCAAAGAAATCCCAGGGCTGATCTCCTTCAGAATGGACCGGTTGGATCTCCTTGCAGTCCAAGGGACTCTCAAGAGTCTTCTCCAACACCACAGTTCAAAAGCATCAATTCTTTGGTGCTCAGCCTTCTTCACAGTCCAACTCTCACATCCATACATGACTATTGGAAAAACCATAGCCTTGACTAGACGGACCTTAGTCGGCAAAGTAATGTCTCTGCTTTTGAATATGCTATCTAGGTTGGTCATAACTTTTCTTCAAGGAGTAAGTGTCTTTTAATTTCATGGCTGCAGTCACCATCTGCAGTGATTTTGGAGCCCCCCAAAATAAAGTCTGACACTGTTTCCACTGTTTCCCCATCTATTTCCCTTGAAGTGATGGGACCGGATGCCATGATCTTCGTTTTCTGAATGTTGAGCTTTAGGCCAACTTTTTTACTCTCCACTTTCACTTTCATCAAGAGGCTAAAGTGGTGAATTGCCCCTCCTTTTCTTCTCTCTTCTATTTACGTTTAGTTTCTAAAACCAAAACTAGCAGTTGCATGTATAACGGTCTTAGCAGGGAACTTAGCTCAGTCACTGTTAGCTTGTCATTAGTGCTTGTATGCACAGTTGTCTTCCTGTTAACATATAAAACCTGATGTTGTATAGTGAATGTTTCCAAGAACTGCTGATGGAATATTTTTATTCATTTACTCAACACCCTTTGGTTTGGTGCCTAACTGTGCTAGCTGGCATTCTAGGGTCTGGATAAAACCATAAACAGGGCGAAGTCCTTGCCCTCATGGAGATCCTAGTGGGGGATATAGACCAAAAATGTAAATACATAATATAGTTTCTGGAGATGATGAGTGATATGAAAAAACGAGACATAGAGTAAGGGGTTAGGGGCTCATTATGGTGGCGTGAACAGGCTATTTCAGATGCAGTGGTCAGCGAGCCTGTCCGAGCAGGTGCAGCGAGGCTGGGAGCATCTGTGGGAACATTATTCCAGGTGTGGGGAAAGATGAACAAAGGCTGAGGGAGGGTGAGTGTGGCACGTGGATGGAACAACAGAGAGATCCGAGTACCTGAAGCGAAGGAAGTGAGGAGAGGCGAGGTCAGGTAGCTGGGCAGAGGCCATCATGTGGTCTACCCAGACCACACTTATTCTAAGTGTGATAAGAAGCCCTTGGAGCCAAGAGTGACTTGGGCCGATTTTCCTCTTAAAAGTAACACTCTGGCTTCTCTGTGGAGAACAGACTCAAAAGGGGCAAAAATAGGAGAAAGGAAGACCAGTTGGATGGATGTTGAGGAGTTGAGGCAACAAAAGTCTTGGAGACGGTAAGATGCAGTTTGGGATGTTATCTGAACATTAGATTTGTCAGTGGTGTGGGTATTCCTTTCAGGGGGTAGCCTGGAGATATACAGAAAGACAAAAACCTCTTGCACTAGAAGGAAGACTTTTTCCAAGATGTTCTCGTGGCCAGTGAGAGGCTTGACAAAATAGGAAAGGGGGCAGCAGAGGATGAGATGGTTGGATGGCATCACTGACTCAATGGACGTGAATTTGAGCAACCTCCGGGAGATACTGAAGGACAGGGAAGCCTGGCGTTTGCAGTCCACAGGGTCGCAGAGACTTGGGCACAACTTAGCAACTGAACAACAACAACAAATTCTGTAGTTGTGTTTGGATGTGGGACCACCATTTGGATTAAGTTCTTTAATAAGTGAGGCATATAGCCCTTTCATATTCAATGCACAAAATCACTAGAAGAAGATAGAGATGCAGTTTAGTTAGGGAATTGATGGAAGGTCTTACTATGACAAGGTCTTCTGGGTTCTTACTAGAACTGAACCAAGATTAACCTACAATAGGCAGTGGAGCTCCCCAGCCATACTGACATGATAAAAGGGTAGAATGGTAGCAAGGGCAGTGTGACATGTATTTCAGTTCCAGATCTCTGTTGTGAATGGGCATCATAAAATGAAGACGCAGTACATAACTTCTAAACGTGATCATAAAATTCACATCTCAGCACTGTTTTGGAGGACACGTGCTTCTGAGAGAGGGAGAGAGAGAGACAGGGAGACAGATTAGATTCCTTTTTACAGACAAGCAAAATGTGAGTAACTTCAGTGTGAACACGATGTGTGATTTTGCTAATTTGTTAGAAAATAGACCTTGCTGTCTTTCCTCATGTCCATTCATAAGTCATTTTAGACTGTGTTTGTCTGTTTGTAATATCTGAAATTCCTATATTTCAGGGTCCATCAGGATTGAAAGGAGAGAAAGGCGATAGAGTATGTATTTCTTAAAATTTGACTTACAAGTTTACTTTTTGTGTTAAACGTTGAACTCTGGAACTATGAGAATAATATGCTGACCGACTTGCTGGTTTACTTCACTAGGGAGACATTGCTTCCCAGAACATGATGCGAGCAGTCGCAAGACAAGTCTGTGAACAGTTGATAAGCGGTAAAATTTCTCTTCCTTTGAATATATGAGTGTTTAAGTTAATTGCAGGAAAATGCAGAGTATTTTCTTTTTTTTTAATTTTATTTTTACTTTATTTTACTTTACAATACCGTATTGTTTTTGCCATACATTGACATGAATCCACCACGGGTGTATACAAGCTCCCAATCCTGAATCCCCCTCCCACCTCCCACCCCATATCATCTCTCTGGATCATCCCCATGCACCAGCCCCAAGCATCCTGTATCCTGTATCGAACATGGACTGGCACTTTGTTTCTTACATGATAGTATACATGTTTCAATGCCATTCTCCCAAATCATCCCACCCTCTCCCTCTCCCTCAGAGTCCAAAAGTCCATTCTATACATCTGTGTCTCTTTTGCTATCTCACATACAGGGTCATCATTACCATCTTTCTAAATTCCGTATATATGTGTCAGTATACTGTATTGGTGTTTTTCTTTCTGGCTTACTTCACTCTGTATAATCAGCTCCAGTTTCATCCATCTCATTAGAACTGATTCAAATGTATTCTTTTTAATGGCTGAGTAATACTCCATTGTGTATATGTACCACAGCTTTCTTATCCATTCATCTGCTGATGGACATCTAGGTTGTTTCCATGTCCTGGCTATTATAAACAGTGGTGCGATGAACACTGGGGGTACATGTGTCTCAATTCTGGTTTCCTTGGTGTGTATGCCCAGCAGTGGGATTGCTGGGTCATAAGGCAGCTCTATGTGCAATTTTTAAAGGAATCTCCACACTGTTCTCCATAGTGGCTGTACTAGTTTGCATTCCCACCAACAGTGTAAGAGAGTATTTTCTAAGATACATACTTTCTAAGATAAATGTTTCTATTTCATTTTCACAACCTCTTTTTTTATACATTGTCAGTTTTGTATCCTGTTAGATAAAGCTGATGACATTTTAATGATTGTCATCAAGATAAAACAGTAACCCAAGGTAAAATAATAGCCAGTTATCTTTATATTCAGTCTGATACAAAATCACATTTTAAAAGGGCCTTTCAGTTTCAGTATTAGTGTTTTTTACTGGGTTTCCATTGAAGCAGCAATCATTGCATCTTTTAAGTTATGACGTTTGAGTTTTACTAACTCTTAAGGAAGGAGGACTGTGGAGATTAATTTGATTCTGAAAAGTCCACGTTGATGGGGAACTTTTTATTGCCTCCTTTTGATTCATGGGCTCTTTCTCCTTATTCCATGAAATTTATTAAGTGATAAGGCCTAGTGCCTGCAAACTGAGTGTGACCTCCAACTCCAGGCCCTCCTTTTCAGAAGTTTTAGACCAGCTCTCTCCCAGGGTGGTTCCAAGGAGCCCCTGCTTTAGAGTCAGCGATGCTGCGTGTGAGAAATGAGTTCCTTGCTCACCCTAAATCTGGTGAATCACTCTTTGGAGATGAGACCCAGAAATTTGTAGTGTTTGAAGTATCTCACAGGTGATTCCAGCTTACACTAAAGCCTGATTATCACTGCTGTAGGCACACACACAAATGCTGCCATTTATTAATTTTAAAAAAGGTTCTCTTTTGAGTGACATCATCGGGCAAAACCTTGGGGCTTCATATCAGAACCACGTTAAACTTTCACAAGTCTTTTATGTTTTGAGTAATGCTGATGGCTTACTAGACAGTATTTGGTGTTCTTATCAGGGATCGTTTTGTCTGGGATGACTGGAGTGTTTTAATTTAGGGTTGGGATTCTAATTAAAATGTTTGCCAGAGGCGGCAGGAACAGAGATGAATGTCACTAAATACTAAGAGAAATCTGTTTCGTGTCCTCATCCCCTCCTTTCTGGGTTTCTGACTAATAAGTCTTATTTTAATTTTTAGGTCAGATGAACAGATTCAATCAGATGCTGAACCAGATTCCAAACGATTACCACTCAAGTCGCAACCAGCCAGGCCCTCCAGGCCCCCCAGGTCCCCCCGGCAGTGCAGGAGCCAGAGGAGAACCAGGACCTGGGGGGCGGCCCGGCTTCCCAGGCACACCAGGGATGCAGGGGCCCCCGGGGGAACGAGGTAGGTGTTCTCGGCTGCTGCCTAGGCACCAAGGAAGGAATCCGGAAGTGTAGACGCCGGGTCGAAAAGCACGTGGACGGCTGAGCTTGGCAAACGACGCTGGTCTTGTTTGGGCAGCCCCAGAAGAGTCACGCATCCCTGAACCTGTTTTTCTTTCTAGGCAGCTGCAGGCTATAGAGATCCTTATCTTAGAACACAGGAAGATTTTGTCAGGAGATCTTGGTCAAGACAATGCCATTTTCTGATTGTTGTTGTTAGCGAGCAAAATTGTTCCTTGGCAAAGGGAATCAGGCACTAAAACCTTATTAATTGTTTTGACTGGCAAGAGCTGGGCAGCAACTGAATGTAAGCAGCCTTAGGATTTTAGATCCAAATTCTTCTGGTTCCTTTACTCAGGGTCTGGAACTGGTCTTATGTGTTTATTTGGCTTTAATTTCATGGTAGATAAGTGTAATTGAAGGAAAAGAAGAAAAACAAGATTATCTGATTCCAGATGGTTCAGCATGCTGGGGACTGACTTCGTGAAAGTAGTGGTTAACATTTTGGGGAAAACCTAGATGCTTCTATAATTCTAATGGTTTAGATGCCATCCTCGTAGGATTACTGAAGCTAAGGTAACTTTGAGATGTCTTCAGTGGGTTCTAATCCTTTATTCAAGATTTCTGTTCTTAATTACTGTTTCTAAAATAATATAGTCGACGTGTTTGTTTTCTTCAAATTATTTTTCCCCTGACTTGTAGCCAGATTTGTTTCTTGGCCATGAATCTGGAATTACACAAATGTCTAGAAAGAATTTTGGCTTAAAAAGTGGACTTCTGTGAAAAATTGGGTTCTGCTTTTACTAAGGGAAATGAATTACTTGAATCAAGTATTATCGGTTCCGATGTAAACTACATTTTTCCCAGATAATTTTCCCTCTGTGTTTTACCATTTTGTCCTTGCTTAGGTTTGCCGGGAGAGAAAGGTGAAAGGGGTATTGGATCTCCAGGACCTCGAGGGCTGCCTGGCCCCCCAGGTAGGTTTTGCTGGTACATTAGACAAGAGAACATGTAAGTACTGAGAGAGCACACAACCCTCCTCAGAGGCACAAACTCATCCTGTGAGCTTCAGGCAGGCTGATCATCATGGTATATATTTGAGCAAGAAGTTCCTCTTGATCCTGCTCATTTTTATGTTTCGTTAAAAAAAAAAGTTTCAGCACATTCTATTTAAGATTTACTCTAACTTTAATATATGAGGGTCTGAGTTTTAGTGACAGAGGGATGCTGTTTTCTTTTTATGGGATTCCTTTTTTTTTTTTTTTTTCCCCTGCTTGTTTTGTTTGGCCTCACAGCTGTTAAGGATGGTGTCATTTCCTGTTCCTTCCGCTGTTCTTCAAGATGCTAATAGACTAATAGACTATTGCTAATGGACTGAGGAAATATATCCTCATTAGAAATCCTGACACATCCCAATATTTCATTCACAGGCTTTTTATTGATGTTGTTCTAGGTATTTTGTTTACTAGATTGAGAATGAATTGTTATTTTCACTATAAGGTCCGTGAGACCCTTGCAACCATGGTCAGCCCTGGAGGTTAAATCTTTACATTTGTGTTAACCATGAGTTAGTATCAGTAGCTTCAGAAATAACATTGGTTCATACTGGTGATTTCTAAGGAAATATTTTCTTACCATATGCTAGAGAATCAGCTGGTCTTGAAGTAGTGGAGGTGCCAAAGTATTGCTGACCACCTTAGGAGATGCATTTAACAAGAGGGGCAATATTTGTCTTAAACCCACAATAGGTCCACAAGGAGAATCGAGAACGGGTCCACCAGGGTCCACAGGTTCCAGAGGGCCTCCAGGTCCCCCTGGTCGTCCTGGAAACTCAGGTATCCGAGGCCCTCCAGGTCCTCCTGGATACTGTGACTCATCCCAGTGTGCCAGCATCCCATACAACGGACAAGGCTATCCAGGTATGTTGTTGCCATTATAGGGACCCAAATTCAACTGAATTAAAAAAACCTGTATGGAAATAAAGTTCCCTAGGATTGAAGGAAAGTTGATTTGAGGATTTCTTGAAGATAGCAACTCTTTCAGTCGTGTGTTTTGATTATGTAGTAATAGTCTCTCTCAAAAGAATCAATGTTAATTTTAATGACATTACTTCACTGATAGGAGTTGAATAATTATTTTCTCCTTCTTTCTATACTTTTGCATTTATCAAATCACAACATAACTTCTCTGTTTCTCCTGATAGTTCAAAGAATGTTATTGATTTTTTTTTTTTTTTTTGCCTAAAGGTTGAGAACAGGGATTTGTTGAGTACAACTGTAGAATGTTAAGAATATATATAAAATTTGTTTTGGGAATCTAATGTGTAGGCAGACTATTTGATAACATAGTGGAGGCAACTGAAAATATTTCACTATTTCACTTTGTCCATGGAATTAGTATTTTATAAACTCTGGGAACTAATTTTTCAAGAGTTGGTCACGAAATTCTAATATTTGACAATTTGACAATTACAGGAGGCAGAAGTCTCTTAAGCCTGAATTTGGGGAATATGGGGACAGAGGCAATATGCTGATCTAGAAATTAAAAAATTAATGCTGTGGGCAGTGGTCAGCAGTGACCTTTTTCATCAGTGCACCCTCAAGCATCTTGCAAGTTTTAAAAATGATACTGCTGTTTGATATGGTTGGCTACTAGCAAGTAGTGCATGAGTAGTTGAATATCTAAATATCTATATATCTATATATTTATGTGCATACTTACATATGACCAAAAATAATCATGAATCTTAAATTTCTTATGCAAACCATTCACAAAATTGCAATTTCATTCTTTATAAAAGAAATTTGAATTACCTCTGCCTTCTGGTATGTATGAGTAACTTGAAATATATGGATATATACATATATAATTTAACCATTACATACTTAAATGAATGTGTATAGATATTTTTTTTCCCATAGTAATTCAACTTTTAAAAACTATCATCTTTGACCTGTTTCAGGTTCCGGCTAACAAATTTTCTAAGTCGCCAGCGCTGCTTACAGTTTGAATACATGAAAATCCTGTTTCTGAGATGTTTGCGCACGTGCTTATTAGAAAATGAGTCTGTATGGAAATCTCACCACAGATCTGGTTAACGAACCGGGTGGACATCATAAAGGAGGGTGGAGACTCTTTATACTAACTTGAATGAGACGAAAGCAGTGGTGTTAGTTTATAAGCCTGATGCATTTCAGTAATAATGTAGAAAAATATTATTAAAAAAAAAGTTCAAACACAGCTCATGAGCGCCTCGGTTGTGAAAGAGGTGCACAATAAAACTACTAACCGCGGAGATGATGCCATTTTGGGAAAAACAATTAACCTGGTTAAAGAGAAGTACCTTATGTAAATAATAAACTAATTATGGCTTGTAAATGATTTGTATGTGATCCTGTCCACTAAAATCACTTAACAATTCTACAATCAGCTTCTGCCTGCCGCTTGCTCTCTGCCGGAATAACATCGAATTAGAATCTCCTCATCTCTTGCTTGTTAGCGATGTCTGATTACCTTATGTACATGTATTCTCATTTGGGTTTTTGTAATCGCCCTTTTCAAACCAAAGTTTCAGAATCCCTTTTTTTCTTCCTGTTTCGCTGTCGTCATGGGTGGTCCTCACCCACCAAGTTGTAACTCAGGCTGTGGGCCAGACAGCCACAGAAAACGTCATGTACTGTATATTACTTGGTGATAATTGATTTTCACCTCCAGAGTTCAGTTTTAAGGAGCTAATATAACTTCCCCATCCTCTCCTCATCTTTCCCAGTGGTTCTCTGAACTGAGGAATTCGAAGTTATGAAGTTACTTGGGGATTTGCAAAAAAATCCTACCTAGGTTGGTTGACAGTTTTCTTTGGCACAGTCGCTGACCCTCCCCAGGTGTCTGTGCAATGACTGTATTTACTGCTGGACCTCTGAAGGTTACAAACAAGTGCCATTTCAGATCACCAAATTCTCTCTGCAAATGGAAGGAATCAGAACGTTGTAATTTCTCTGCTTTTATAGTCATGAGATTAAGCCTGTAGTCCCCTCGGGTGATGGTTTAGCTTTTGGTGTGTGTGTATTCCTTCCAAATCATGCCATAACTGTAATGTTGAATCGGACAGAGCCCTACGTGCCAGAGGGCGGGGCCTACTTGCCCGAGCGCGAGCCCTTCATCGTGCCGGTGGAGCCCGAGCGGACAGCGGACGAGTACGAGGACTACGGCGCCGACGAGCCCGCAGGCGAGCATCCTCCCCACGCGCGCTGGCGGCGCGCCCTGCCCCACCGCCCCCGGCAGTGACCCTGACCCCGCGCGCTTGCGCAGCGCGGCCGGGCTGCGGGGAGGTGTTCGGATTCCCATTTACAGGTCAGACGGAGCAGTGGACGTCTTACCTGTCACGTTTCTTCCGGCGTTGCTTCATCGGAGAGTACCCTTTCTGACTGTTAGCGAACCTTGTTCCTGCAGGAAGCCTAGCTCGCTGCCCGCGCAGTCTGTAGAAGTCTTTTGCCTTTGCCCTTGAAGTTGCTTGCAAGATCCTTTGTCCACAAAAGCTGCGGGGAGAGAACCTGCCCTGTGCCTTAATTAGGTAGCTCAGCAGGCAGCCTCAGTGAAACTCTTAAGCAGTTAAGTCCTGGAACCCAGAGAGACGGTGTATTTTGAGAGGGCAGTTTATCTTTTCCAGTACTTACCTGCAATTCAGTTACACCCCCATCCAAGCAGTTTCCCTCGTAAAACCAAAAAAGAGGGAAAAGTCACTCCATTGCAACTGTTTATCTTCCTCTTCTATTCTCTGTCATACATTAGGGCATAGAATGCTCTTATACATCTCTTTTTAAAAACCACAAACCTTAAGCCATGTAGCTGAAGTTATTGTATCAACTGGATACAGTTCCATATTGCCTTAAACCTCCTTGTTTTAGACACGCTAACATTTATGCTAAATTGCAGATTATTCTGCAGAGATGGAATTGCATGTTTGTGTTGTATATTTAGTATGAACTTTTTTTTTTCCAGAACATAATGTTAGTTATCAAAAGCAGTTGGAAAATGTTTGCAAGACTATGAACATAGAATTGCTGCTTTTATATTTTAACTGCAGATTGTGAATTTCACTGCCTTATATTATTTATTTCTGAAACAAAAGAGGCATTTTTCAATAAAACTACTGAAAATTTGACATGGTATGTTTTTTCTTTAATGTCCTTTGGGACTATTCAGGCCGTTGTTACAACAAACAAGTTCATATCCTTGGATACGGTTACAAAGCTTGTTACTATTAAATTATGGTAAATAATGTTAGATTTTTAATGATATGGTGAAGTCATAGAAAGTAGTGAGAGAGCCTTTAAAGGCCCAGCAGATTTCAAAGGCTTTATTAGGAATGTAGAGGACATGTGGGTTGGTGGAAAAACAACCAAGTATCCTAGGAGACCCCGAGCAACCAAACAAGCTTTAACAAGTCACATGATTTCACGTGCACTTACTCACTCTCCTATACCATACTTTACCCAATAGCATGTTTAACTACAAAAAGAGTAATTCCTTAGTGATACCTTCTTTTGTACATTTTATGAATACAATAACATCATTTTAAATACCAAAGAAAACAATGTTCATTTGAAAGAACCAACATTAACTGAAGAGAGAAGTATGGAAAGAAAATTTTCCACGGAGTAAAACATAAGGTTTAAATACTTCCTGGAGACCAAGATCAAAAAGACTAGATGATAAATGATTGTATTGTTTGATTAGGAGTTTTAAGCAGGTCACCAAATTCATAGTATTCACCTGTAATTTCCGATACATACATTTTAAAGTTGAAGGAGACCCCTGAGACCATCCCAGTCCAAGTCTTCACTTTAAGTGGGAAGAAGCAGACTCTCTTAATCAGTATCAGATCGAACCCTGTCTCCTATGTTGCGGGCAGTCCCCTGCATGGCAGGTGGGTTCTTTACTGACTGAACTACCAGGGAGGCCCTAAAATCCTCAGATACCTCCTCATAAATCTGATTTTCCTCCACTGTCCCCATCAACCACCAGTTTCTGAGGCTAGAATTTTGAGTCATTGTAAACTCTTTTCTCCTTTCACATCCAATTCATCAAGTCTAACTGACTGAGCTCCTACATACATATCTTAATCACCCCATTGTTAGTACTCAATTTTAGATGCTTGGGATCTCTTATCAGGAGTGTAATCACAGTCTCTTAAATGGTCCTTTTTTTCTTGTAGCCTTTGTCAACTTAAAAAAATGTACAACAGGAGAATTGTGAAAAGCGAAAGTGAAATTCCCTCGGTCCGTGGAATTCTCCAGGCCAGAATACTGGAGTGGGTAGATGGATGACAGGCATGAATCCCATATGGCAGACGGATTCTTTACCTGCTGAGCCACAAGGGAAGCCCAAGAATACTGGAGTGGGTAGCCTATCCCTCCTTCAGGAGATCTTCCCAACCCCAGGAATCAGACTGGGGTCTCCTGCATTGCAGGAGGATTATCAACTGAAACTATCAGGGAAGGTGAGTTAAGCTTTATCTGGGGCAAAATGAGCCCTACCTGAGAGCACCTCAGCTCTGAGAACCCACTCCAGAGAGGCAGGGGGAAAGAACTCAGTTATATGTGATTTTGGTGAAGGGGGCGTCTACGCAATCAAGTACGTATTTTCCCACAAGGATTCTGCTAGTCTTGTGAAGCTTTCTTCTAGTCATGAGGAACAGTCATCATCAGGAAGAGTTTTAGTGCTTTTCTAGATATAAAGAGATATAATAATTGAGCTCAAATATCAGCTCCGGAAAGTATCTGACTATCTGAGGACCTGTTCTGCCAGCCCACACCTCCTCCTGCCCCAAACACAGAGTTGCCTCATTTCTGCTCTCCGCCCTGAACTCCCTCAGGGGGCGTTATAGGTCAGTAGCTGCAGCGGCATTTCTGATTCAGTCATCCTAGAGGTGAAATGACAAGTGCCAATTTGTAGCTGACAGGTGCAAACCTGATGCGTCAAGAGATCTGTATTCCATTGGGATGACCATTTAGCAACTGTTTCTGCACCTTTACCTTGGAGCCCTCAAAGAAGTACCCAGGCCAGTGTGATTTATCTAGAATGCAAAGCTGACCTTGTCACGTCCTCTGCTCAACCCTCTTCAAGTGGTTTACTGATGTCTCTGCAAATCAGAGTGCCACCACGGCACCCCCTGGCTTGACCCTGCAGATACCCATGAGAGACTATATGCCTCTGGGAGTTGGTGGGTGGAGACCTGTCCTCCTCACTCCTCAGCACTGTTTCCAGGTCAACAGCCCTTCCTTCTGTAAAGTTCCTGTATCCTTTGGGGCTCTTACCCAGCTTCCCGTAATTGTCATGTATTTTTCTTGTGTTCAGTTCAGTTCAGTCACTCAGTCGTGTCCCATTCTTTGCTCATGACCCCATGAGCTGCAGCACGCCAGGCCTCCCTGTCCAACATCAACTCCCAGAGCCCACCCAAACTCATGTCCATTGAGTCGGTGATGCCATCCAACCATCTCATCCTCTGTCATCCCCTTCTCCTCCTCTCAGCCTTTCCCAGCATCAGGGTCTTTTCAAATGAGTCAGTTCTTCCCATCAAGTGGCCAAAGTATTGGAGTTTTAGCTTCAATATCAGACCTTCCAATGAACATCCAGTACTGATCTCCTTTAGGATGGACTGGTTGGATCTCCTTGCAGTCCAAGGGACTCTCAAGAGTCTTCTCCAACACCACAGTTCAAAAGCATCAATTCTTCGGGACTCAGCTTTCTTTATAGTCCAACTCTCACATCCATATATGACCACTGGAAAAACCATAGCCTTGACTAGATGGACCTTTGTTGACAAAGTGATGTCTCTGCTTTTTAATATGCTATCTAGGTTGGTCATAACTTTCTTTTCAAGGAGTAAGCATCTTTTAATTTCATGGCTGCAATCACCATCTGCAATGATTTTGGAGCCCCCAAAATAGTCTGACACTGTTTCCACGGTTTCCCCATCTATTTGCCATGAAGTGATGGGACTGGATGCCATGATCTTCGTTTTCTGAATGTTGAGCTTTAAGCCAGTTTTTTCACTCTCCTCTTTCACTTTCATCAATAGGCTTTTTAGTTCCTCTTCACTTTCTGCCATAAGGGTGGTGTCATCTGCATATCTGAGGTTATTGATATTTCTCCCGGCAATCTTGATTCCAGCTTGTGATTCCTCCCCCACCAATCAGTAGGAGCTTTAGTAGAGGGCCATCAGTGTTTATATCCAACCCAGTGTCTTACCATCTTCTGGGTGTCTTAAGCATCCACGTTTGATGACAAATATAAGATTATCTCAGCTATTTGACCTTTTCATCTTCACGGTCATTTTCTTTTAATCTCAGCTACTCGATCTCTTGAAGTTCTTGGACTTGAATCAAACTGCCACTACTTTGAAATCATTGAATTCAACAGGCCAGTCTTCTTCAGTTTCCAGCTCACCTAGTCAAGTATCCCCAGTGGAGCTCTTTTCAGCTTCCTCATGACACTCAATGCTGTGAAGCTTCTACTATCGTCCATCCATCAGCACCTCCTCATCTTCACTCTCTTCTTTACACTTTGGATTTCATGTCTGTGTAACAGACCCAGTTTAATGAACTGCCTGAACTCCAAGTTTACTTTCTTTTATTTTTCAGTTATGTTCTATTGGATATTATTTTCCTGTCCCTTCACATGCCTTATACAAAACCTATTGCTTTTAGATTATTTCAAGCATGAATACTTGATATAATGCATGAATAAGCATGAATACTCCCCCAGTCGTGTCCAGTGTAATTTAATCCACTTGAAAACATTAATCTTAAATCTAATTTAGTATTCCTTTTCCTTTCTAACTTGAAGTCAGAACTTAGGACTTGAACTGTAGAGACAGTATATCAGTGCTTTCACTCAGCTTCTTCAGAGTTCAGCTAGGGGATGAGAACTAGAGAAAAAGGAGGTTAAGATGGTCTCCACTTAATGTGTGCTACGAGCATCGTCTCTTGAATGTCAATGCTCACTGCACGATGGCGCCCAAATGCTATTCCTCTTCTTGGGGTCTTGTGTTCGCCCTTCAGAGGAGCCTTCTGGGTCTCTGTCCACTACCAGTTATCTCCAGAATGATCACTCCCAACCCTCTCTCAGCCTTTTGTCTCTATGGAATATTTTATAGCTACTTGCTTCTCAGATCCTCTCCCCAAACCTAAAGTCTTTTTAGGGGGGATTCTAGTAAGATGGCTCAAGTCTGGGTACCCATTTGACCACAGGAGACTCAGGCTTCCTTGTCAAGCCAAATGAAAAATAGAAGTCTGCTTCCACAAATACGACATCTTGTTTCCTTGCTGCCTCCCATGCCTTTCCCCCATTCAAGCACGTAGGCATGTAAGTTAGGTCTACAAGTTCACTGTGTAATACATAACCACCGATGGAATAACATGCTCTTCTTGAGGACACACCTCAGTCTCTATGAACTGTTTCCTTAGTGCTTTTCCCCTGTGGCTCACTGGGTGAAGGCTGGAAGTACTCTTTCTATAATAGAAAGTAAAAGCCCCAACTCTCTGCCCTACACCAATGTTCCCCTGCTTCCACGGATTCTTCTTGATTCTTTCTTTTGCCAATGTAGACTGCTTGGGTGTGATGGAGTCACAGTTTGGATGGCAGAGCCAGTTCTATAAATTCTTGGAAGTCCCAATGGAATATGCTTTATGACTCTCTCTAGACCATGGGTGGTGCTTAATGGTTATTTTTATCTTTATGACCATTTGTCAACTTCTGAGTCAAAAGGAAAAGTCCTATTTAATAGCCCAATTATCCAGATAAGCCAAACTCCCTTGCTCCTTTATTCTTCTGTCATACCTATGTATTAAAACCTTAACTCCAGATTATCCCAACTGCTTGCGATCACCATGTCTATACCCAGGGTACTTAGCAGAGTAGGGCAAAATCAGCCTTTGGGGCAGATGGTCAAATCTGTAAATTCATTATGATCAACCTCAACTTGCCTGACAACAGAGTAATTTGACTAGCCATATTCTCGATTCTTATCAAAAATTTCCAAATTCCAACCCTGTACCTCATCCTGCTCACATGATTTCTTTTTACTTCTTATAGAAACAGCTATTTCATATTGAAATGAGAAGCCAAACTAGAACCTCACTTTTCTAACACTAAGGTTACAAAATCACTTCCATCTGGACTGGCCCTTTTCTCCTGTTTCAACGAAAGGAACATCTCTATCTACTCTTTGAGCTCTGAATCCCTTTTTATTCCTTCCACAGATGTGGATTAAGCAACTAGTCAGTGGTAGGTACTGTTAGAAATGGTGCTGGGATTCTCTAGTGAATATAGGAGAGAATAGGCAAAGTCCTTACCCTCATGGGGCACACTTTTTTTTTTTTTTTTTTTTAGTGAGATTTTGTGTATGCTTTACTTATTAGTGTCACCTAATAAAGTAAAGCATAACAGTTAGAGGATGATAAGTGCTCTGGAGGAAGGTAGAGCAAGGCTAAAGGATAGATACTGCTGGGTGTAGGTTCTGGTTTCGGTAGGGTGGTAGAATATGCTTCTTTGAACAGGGACCTGAATGAAGGTGCCTGAAAGCATGAAACTGAAATGTGACTGATAATTGTATAATCTGGATGCTTTCATAATTATAGATTACCAGGCATATTCCTAGAGCTGTAGCACTTGACTTCTGCCTATCCACCTGGGGAATTAAAAAAAAATCTTCATGTCTGAATACCACCCTCATAAATTACGGTTAATTGGACTAGGGTGAGGTCTGATGATAAGGATTTTTAAAAGTCCCCAGGCAACTAAGAAATATAGCTAATGAATCTTACAAGACCTAGAGATTCTGATCCTGCGTGTTGGAGATGGAGGCTTACGAACATGTATAATTTAAATATATTCTTCAGGTGAGTCATATGATGGGAATGGGAAAATTTTACACTCTCTTTGATTTTGGACATATTTTTTATTCCAAAACTATATTTCTAGTCCAGACTTTGCTTCTGATATTCAAGGCATGTGTATCCAACTGCCTTGATATGTCTCTTACTGGACATTTTACAAGCATTTCAAATTTCTTATGCATGAAATGAAATCCTTCACTCTCTTTTTCACACCGTCTTCTTTCTGCAAGTTTCTTGTTTGGGCGAGTGGCTCCACCATCCTCTCAGTTGCTTAACCTGCAACCAGGGACTTACATGATTTTCTCTTTCTCTCACCTCCTACATCCCATCAATCACAAATCCTTTGGCTTCTTTCTGTTTCCTAAGCATCTTTCAGCTGCTCACCTCCCTGTAACCCTACTGTCATTCTCTTCCTGTGGGCTCCAGGGTCTTGTCTGGATTCCTCTGAAGTCTTCCACCTGATCTCTTTCCATTCATTCCACTTTTCTCCCTTCAATCCACTTTTCTCACAGCTTAACAGCCAAAATGATTGTGAAGAATGCAAATCTGGTCATATCATGGCATTTCTTAAATTTTTGGTGGTATCGAGTTCGGATACCTTATCAAGACTTAGGTGCCAAGGATCTGGGCTGTTCGTACTTTGCCATCATGATACCTCATTTATCTCAATTGATTTTCTCCAACTACACTGAACTTCCTGCTCTATCCCTTCTTAATCATGAGCCTTCATGGGGGCTATTTCCTTTAACTGGAGCCTGCTCTCTTGATGTTGTCACGTCTTATTTATCCTTTAATTTGGTGTTGAAATATAATCACTTCTTTTCAGACACCTCTTTGTCACTTTCAAGATCCTTACAGTGTGCATTCAGTTCAGTTCAATCACTCAGTCGTGTCCGACTCTTTGCAACTCCATGAATCACAGCACGCCAGGCCTCCCTGTTCATCACCATCTCCCGGAGTTCACTCAGACTCATGTCCATCGAGTCCATGATGCCATCCAGCCATCTCATCCACAGTCGTCCCTTTCTCCTCCTGCCCCCAATCCCTCCCAGCATCAGAATCTTTTCCAATGAGTCAACTCTTCGCATGAGGTGGCCAAAGTACTGGAGTTTCAGCTTTAGCATCATTCCTTCCAAAGAAATCCCAGAGTTGATCTCCTTCAGAATGGATTGGTTGGATCTCCTTGCAGTCCAAGGGACTCTCAAGAGTCTTCTCCAACACCACAGTTCAAAAGCATCAATTCTTCGGCGCTCAGCCTTCTTCACAGTCCAACTCTCACATCCATACATGACCACAGGAAAAACCATAGCCTTGACTAGATGGACCTTAGTCTGCCAAGTAATGTCTCTGCTTTTGAATATGCTATCTAGGTTGGTCATAACTTTTCTTCCAAGGAGTAAGCATCTTTTAATTTCATGGCTGCAGTCAGTGTGCATTAATACCGTTTATGTTCCCTTTGATGTGTGTATACGTCAGTTACTACCCCATGGACTGTAGCCCATCAGGCTCCTCTGTCCATGGAATTCTCCAGGCAAGAATACTGGAGTGGGTTGCTGTTCCCTTCTCCAGGGGATCTCCCTGACCCAGGGATCAAACCTGGGTCTCCTGCATTGAGGGCAGATTCTTGTATCGACTGAGCCACCTGGGAAGGCTATCATACCAGTAATTTCTTACCCAATTTGCCTCTCCCACTGGACAGTGGTGATGGCTTAGTAGCTAAGTCATACCCCATGGACTGTAGCCCACCAGGTTTCTCTGTGCAAGGGATTTCCCAGGCGAAAATACTGGAGGGGGTTGCCATTTCTTTCTTCAGAGGATCTTTTTGACCCAGGGGTTGAACCCGGGTTCTCTTGCATGGCAGGCAGATTCTTTTCTATTGAACCAGGGAAGCCCCTCCTACTGGATAGCAAGTTTATATAAGAGCAGGAACCAACCATATTTATTTTGTTCACTCTGCTTCCAGCAGCCATCAGAGTACTAGTATTTAGGTGGTGTTGAATGAATAGTATCAGGTGGAACGAACTCTCTTCCTTTAAACACCAGATTTTATTTGAAACATCAAAGTACTATATGAAGATTGAATAATGCACCTGTAATTGAACTTCATGTCTGCCTTGTTGCAGAGCTGGGACAGATGGCGCCACTGTCTTTTTGTTTGTTTTTCCCTCTGTAAGAGCCACAAGTGACAGGAAGCCTTGATTACTCCTACTTTGAGCTATTATACAGTTGTGTTAGAACACCATTGCTGGAGAAGGTCATCGACAGATGTGACTGCCATTGACCCTCCACTGGCTCTGGGGAACTAGAGGTTCCTCACTCCATTCTCCATCTGTGGAATATATCCTTCATCCACCATTCTCACACTAGGAGCTATTTTCAAGGATGCAACTTTGAGAGTGAGGTGGTGTTGAAACCATCTGGACTGAATATAAGTCTGTACCCAGTTAAGGCCTCTTATAAACTCTTATGATTCTGGTAGGTGGATGTGGAGACCTTCTGGTCTTGGGCCCACCCACGACAAACCTTGTAAGTGAGTCCCTTTACTTATTAAACCTGCTTCCCCAGTCTGGAGTGCTCCGCCTCTATCTTTTTTCTCCCCTTGCCATCTGTGTACAGGGGCTAATGTCAACTTTCACCTGGGAAGCTCCTGAGCTTTCAAACCAACCTTTGTACCTGTGGATTCAAGGCAATGTGAGCAATACAGGGAAGATAATTGGCTAGACTTTAGGAAATATTTCATGTTTTCTTCTTCTTTAGGATCAGACCTGGAAAATCAGATAAAGAGTTTGCTCCAAATTCTCATTGAATTATTAATGAAAAAAGCCTAAGGTGTTTAGGAAATGTGACAGAGAAGAAAGAATGTCTTATTTTCTTCCATTAAAATAAATTCTTTTGCCCAAGCCATGCCCTCAAGAGTCAGCACCTGACATGATAGTTAGATAATGGAGTTTATTATAAAAGTCGTGTTTTGTTGAGAGAGGTCCTGGTAACAACTGTTGTCAATCATTGGAGCTTTTGATTGTAGTTCTGGTTACCTCAAATGGCATAAGCCAAGTGTGTTAAATGGGAAACACCTTCAATCAGAACATCTCCCAGGGTTTGACAATTCAAGGAACATATGATATAGTCACCAGTTTGAGTTTCTGTTTTTCAGATCCCTCAAGGCAAATGCCACCGGAATACATTGCTTTGATCAATTCACTCAAGTACATCTATACTAACAGAAAATTTACACATTTTTCTTCTATATACACTGTTAACTTTAGATTTTCTTATCATATATATATATATTTTTTTTTTCTTGCCCTCTCAATTTCTTAGTTTCTCAATTAGCAATACTAATTTCAGAACAAGGCAAAATGTAATTGAGGCAGACATATTAAGTTAGATGGAACTTCTATTAAGTTATGAAATATATTTCAGAGATATTTTAAAGACAGGAAATAAAACCACCAAGTAAGCTACCTTGTGTCTGACATGGTGCTAAGTGCCTTTACTTAGCTGTTCTTACATGTATTATTGTCGGCATTGTACAGATTAGAAAAAGTTTTTAAAAATTAAACTGCTGTTGAAGGTCATGCAATTAAGAGAGATTTCCAGTCTGTGCCTTTCTCCTGCACTCTGCTGTCATTACTGTTTATCTGTGGTAATTAAGTCATAATCTTGTATATAACACCTGATGGTGTTAAGACAGCTCTCAGATAAATCTGGGTTTGAACTCTGACGCACATGCTTTCTGAATGTCATATTAATAATTTTCTTAACTTCTCTGATTCCCAAGTTCTGAAAATTTGGGCCTCATACCTATCTCTAGCGTTTTGGGAACAGTCATGCCAATATTTGGCAACCCACTTCAGCATTGTTGCCAGGAGAATCCCATGGACAGAGGAGCCTGGTGGCCTGCAGTCCATGGGGTCACAAAAGAGTTGGACATGACTGGAGTGACCTAGCACATGACCATATTAAACAATTAAGCCAGATACAAATCCGTGAGGAGGTGTTAGAAACATCTCCAGTAGCTATTCCAGCTCATGCCATGGTTGTTTCCCTTCATTTTCCAGCTGAAGCTGTCTTACTTTCTCCTCGGTTTTCATTCCATCACTTTAAGTTCTAACATCTGTTTTTCCTTTCACATTTTGACAGCTGATCATCCTTTTCCTCCCTCATATCAATAGAATCAGAAAAGACAATGACCAGCTGCCTAGCGCTGGTCTTTGGATAAATGCTCTCTTCCCATTCTAGCCACCCAGTAGCTCCGGTAAATCAGTCTTGACGTGTGATTGGATTTCTCAATACTTCTTAGGGATTATGGTGAAGACTTTGCATAAGGTTTTAGTAAGGATTTTATGCCACAGGAATTTAACATGCCTAGCCTTGACTTAACCAGAGGGAAGAATGTGGAGGAGGAAAATGGAAGGGATGTATAAAATAGGAACATTTTGGGAGCATGAGGAGCCTTTATCAGAATTTGCTAATGAAAATAGTTTCACAACTCGTGAAGGTATTAGAATTATGACCTTCTTATATAACATTGTGTTCTTAGGTTGTGGAGCCAAAGTTGCATTTTTAAGAACAAAATACCAAGAGAAAGCAGCCCATTTGGGGATTGGCAGTGCAGTAGTGGAAAAAGAAAGGCTCTGGAGCCAGGAAGACCTGGATTAAGTCTAGAGTTTGCTGCTTGCTAGCTGCTTTGGGAAAGTAATTCAACTCCTCTGAGTTTTGCTTTTCTAATCTATAAAATGGGTATGATATTTCTTTTGTAGTGTAGTATTAGAGGTAGAGTTAATACATGTATAAACGCTTGCTATATAGTAATTGATTTTTAATCTAGTGGAAATTTCTAAATAGAATTGAAAAATAGAATTTTTTTTCTCTTTATATTTGATACAGAGTTATTTCCACATGGATGTTCTGTCATTCATTATAATAAGTAGGATACCAGCAAACTGGTATGAGAGAGAATGTGCCAGGAAAAAAAAATGTAGCTTTCCTCAAAAACAATCTACATCTAAATTATGGCTGCTTGGAAATTCCTCCTCAGCTCTTAAGTTAATTGGCTGTTTAGTAAGGTTATTTTTTGTCATGGCATATCTTTTAGCAGAGATCTGTCTAGAATTTAGAGGTCTGTTAGTGAAGCTAATAACCAGCTTTAGAATTAGTGTTAAGGATTAGATGATGTCATGTTAGTAAAGCATTTTGCTTGTTTAAGAAATGATACTTTTTGTTACTAGTGGAAATATCTTACAACACCTATCAATCACATAATAGCACCAAAATATTAATTACATGTATTAATACTATCCAGATTGGATGCAATCTAATTGTTTACTTTACCATAAGCATTTGAGAGGTCCCTCAAACTGAGCTAGCCAGTAAGTGAATTGTTGACTGAATTATTCCTTTGATTTCTAGTATATCCAATCTGCAAATATTCCAACCTTCAGATGAATAAAATATATATCTAGAAAATCACTTCAACAAATTTAGAGGTGAATAATTTACAAACAAAACAAAGTCTCTTGGTCATCTCCTAAACCACAGAAAACATTCTACACTTTCAGAATTGAATTAAAAAAAACAACAACATGTCAACTAGGAGTGAAAACACCCTTTGACATACTGTGGTATGTGGTTGGGTAAAGGGAGCAGACACTCTGCTGTCCTGGGACACAAGGACTTCAAATGGATCTTGTTTGGGGTTTTGATTCTTGTGGGCAGGCAGCCATAACCACTGAGTACTTTCCATGTGAAATCTAAAGTCTGTTTCTGAAACTTGTGGATAGGAAGAAACTTCCGAAAAAATCTGGCCCAACTTCTCACTAAAATTTTGATCAGTAGTACACTGAAAATGAGCATTCATCTGCTGATTCTTCAGTGAAATCCTATTTAAAAGATTATTAAAATCGAGTGTGAAGAGTCATAGAAGATAAGGGAACAACTGAACAGGTTGGCAGTGAGTATGGGGGATTTAAAAGGAGGGAACCTTCTTAGAGAAAGTTATGCCCGAGCTAAGTCAACAAAGAGACGAAGACTTCCCTTTTATTATTGTCAAGGATGGCACTCTTCAAATCTCTTTGGTAAAATGTTGCCTCATTACTCCTACAACATACTTGGAAATAAATATGTAGAAAGATTATATTCTGTAGTGATAATCTATAATTACAATATATTTATGATTATAATAATAAATACAATATAAGCTGGAATCAAGATTGCCAGGAGAAATATCAACCTCAGATATGCAGATGATGCCATTCTAATGGCAGAAAGAAGAACTAAAGAGCCTCTTGATGAGGGTGAAAGTGGAAAACAAAAAGCTGACTTAAAACAATATTCAAAAAACTAAGATCATGGCATCTAGTCCCATTGCTTCATGGCAAATAAACAGGGGAAAAGGGGAAATAAGACAAACTTTATTTTCCTGGGTTCCAAAATCACTGCAGATGGTGACTGTAGCCATGAAAGTAAAAGACACTTGCTCCTTGGAAGAAAAGCTCTCACAAATCTAGACAGTGTATTAAAAAGTTAAGTCATCACTTTGCTGACAAAGGTCTGTATAATAAAAGCTATAGTTTTTCTGGTGGTCATGTATGGATGTGAGAGTTGGACCATAAGGAAGGCTGAGCACTGAAGATTTGATGCTTCAAACTGTTATGCTGGAGAAGACTCTTGAGAGTCCATTGCACTGAAAGGAGATCAAACCAGTTAATCCTAAAGAAAATCAGTCCTGAGTATTCACTGGAGGGACTGATGCTGAATCTGAAGCTCTAATACTTTGGCTACTTGATGTGAAGAGCTGACTCACTGGAAAAGTTCCTGATGCTGGGAGAGACTGAAGGCAGGAGGAGAAGAGGGCAACAGACCAACTCAATGGACATGAGTTTAAGCAAACTTCATGAAATAGTGAAGGGCAGGAAAGTCTGGCGTGCTGCAGTCCATGAGGTCACAAAGAGTTGGACATGACTTAACAACTGAACAACAGCAACAAGATAGTTTTTATTGTGATAAAAAGTAGTATACTCTTGTTTTATTTCTTCTTTCTAATTGATAGTCAAAATTTAAGTTGATTAATTAACATTACTAATAATAAAATTATTTTTAAAGTTTTTTTATCATGTGTCACCATGGTGATAATCATATGATAAGCATTAAAAGAATTAATACATGAAAAGTACTTACATCAGTTCTTGGCACACAGTAAATGCTCAAAAGCATTTCTGGCAATTATTATTATCACAAATCTACTGTTATATACAATCTATTACAAAATGAATGTGAGGAAAGAGTTTGAAGAGATTTAGTAATTTACTTAAGATCACAAAGTTAGTAAATTTACAAATGTGGGATTGGAATTAAGGAATCTCTAACTCAGAGTGCCCAAACTGAATTATTGTGATTCAGTTTATTAAATTATTCTCTAACACCTGCAAGCTAAATTTATGTTTAGTCATAGTAAGGAGAACATGGGGCTTCCTCGGTGGCTCAGACAGTAAAGAATCAGCCTGTAATGTGGGAGACCTGGGTTCAGTCCCTGGATTGGGAAGATCCCCTGGAGGAGGGCATGGCAACCCACTCCAGTATACAATGTTCTTGCCTGGAGAATCCCCATGGACAGAGGAGCCTTGTGGACTACAGTCCATGGGATTGCAAAGAGTCAGACACAACTGAGCGACTAAGCACAACAACACAACAGGGATAATGTGAGTTAATCCATATTACTTTAGTCTAGACTATTGCTAGTAGTTTTCTTTTAAGCCCTGATAAATGTTGTACATTGTAATGAACAAAAATTTATTAATTAGTAATATTTGAAATCTCTGGAGACAAAGCAGAGAAGTATTTACAGGGGCTACCAATGTGCCAGGAGTCTGATAATACTGGTAAAAAAATTGTCTAACTAGGTATAAGAAATGAATTTGTGTTGGTATAAGGAATCATATAGTGGGGGAAGAGACAGATCAACATGAGGGTCAGTAAAGGCAAGTGGCAGCCTCTGGGAAACCTAAGACGCAAACCGGATAGTCCTTAGATTCTATTAGGGATTTATATGGATTTCACTTTCTACAATTAGATGTGCATAAAACAATTTGCCAATCAGCTACATTTACAAACTTCAGCAAACTAGAAACCTTCGATTTTGTTTTTTATTTGTGTGCTCTCTCCTCTTTCTTCTAATTATTTTTGCTTTCCTCCATTCCTTTCTCTTTCAGCTCCTGTGATAGATTAGCGAAATATCAGGAAAGTCACTCAATCTGAAAGTAAAAGATTATTAGCAAATGTTTTATGAGAAACACAGTCCTCACTTTCCTGGAAACTGGGGGTACCCTACGGTGGAACCATGGGTGCCAGATCCAGCTTGAAGAGATGGAAAGTTTCTCTGTATACTTTCATCTAGGTTGAGACTGGTCATTTCTGGGGACCTAAGAAGGTGCCTCTAATACCTCCCCCCCCCCGCAACGTGCTCCCATCTGAAATTTCAGCATTAGGTTCTTCTCTCATAGCTTCTGTTGCAGTGGAGGGGCAGGGTCCCCAAGCACATGTGAAAACAGACCAGAGGAAAGATCCACTCTGTAAATGTGGTGTGAGGAGCTCTGTTGGTCTGCTCCCCAGTGAAGTCACCATAACTAGTGAAAATTATTGAAAAAGCAACCATTTATTTTATTTTATTTATTTATTTTTTATTTTATTTACAATTCTGTATTGGTTTTGCCATAGCTTTTAAAGCTTTTGGAAATTGTCTTAAGAGCATCCAGCAAATGAAGAAACATTTATGAAAAAAAAATCTACTATATTTGGGTGAGAATAGCAAGAATCTTTGGCACCTGAGCCATGAACTGCTCCGTCACTTCCTCCTCGCTTCCCCAAGCTGAACTTGATTGCATTTCGGGTGGGTGTGATGAACAGGGAGCTCTTTTCTCCCAGCTCTCAGTCAAGGACTATGGTATTTCCTGGGAGGGTCAGACAGTCAGAATTTCTCATCCCTTCCAAGGAATCACATGGTGATAAAGAAATTAATCCAACAAGGCATTTGAAATAACTGTACATAGGAACACTTCCCTGGTGGCTCAGATGGTTAAGCGTCTGTCTACAATGTGGGAGACCCAGGTTCGATCGCTGGGTCGGGAAGGTCCCTGGAGAAGGAAATGGCAATCCACTCCAGTACTATTGCCTGGAAAATCCCATGGACAGAGGAGCCTGGTAGGCTACAGTCCATGGGGTCGCAAAGAGTTGGACACGACTGAGCAATCTTCACCCTCACCAGGAACACCTAAATACATAAAGCAAATATTAACAAACATAAAGGGAGAAGTTGATAGCAATACAACAATTATAACAGACTTTAACACCCACTTCTATCAATGGACAGATTTTCATGATAAAAGCAACAAAGAAATACTGATTTTAAGTGACAAATAGGACTACACAGTTTTAACTGATATATAGAGAACATACCACCCCAAAGCAGCCAAATACATATTCTTTTCACCTGCACATGAAACATTCTCCAGGAAATATCACGTTAGGCCACAAAATAAGTCAATAAATTTAAGAAATCATATCAAACATTGTTTCCATCCACAACATATGATCATCTCAATAGATGCAGAAAAACCTTTTGACAAAATTCAGCACCCATTTATGATAAAAACTCTCCAGAGGGAACATACCTCAAACTAATTAAGACCACAAATGACAAACCCACAGCTTATATCATACTCAATGGTGAAAAACTGAAAGATTTCCCTCTAAGGTCAGAAACAAGACAAGGACACACTCTCACCATTTTATTCAACATAGTATTGGAAGTCCTAGTCATAGTAGTTAGAAAATAAAAAGAGATGAACACATCCAAACTGGAAAGAAAGACGTGAAACTGTCACTTTGCAGATGACATAATATTATATATAGATAACCCAAAAAACTCCTCCAAAAAGCTATTAGAATAAATGAATTCAGTAAGGTTGTAGGACACTTAGTTAATAACAGAATTTCATTGTATTCCTACACAATAACGATGAACTATCAGAAAGAGAAATTAAGAAAGCAACTTCATTTACATTTATACAAAAAAGAATACATTTAACCAAGGGGGTGAAGGACTGTATTTTGAAAA
Organism: Oryx dammah; assembly: GCF_014754425.2. Lineage (NCBI taxonomy): Eukaryota > Metazoa > Chordata > Mammalia > Artiodactyla > Bovidae > Oryx > Oryx dammah. The sequence goes on along the minus strand of NW_024070188.1, from coordinate 2,095,727 downwards.
CTATAAGACACTGATGAAAGAAATTGAAGATGGTACAATTAAAGGGAAAGACATGCAGTGCCAATAGATTGTAATAATTAATATTGTTACAATGTCCATATTATCCAAAGCAATCTACAGATTTAATGCAATTGCTATCAAAATACCAATGGCATTATTCATAAAACAAAACAAATAATTTTATAATTTTGTATGGAAACACATAATACTTCAAATAGTCAAAATATTCTTAAGAAAGAAGAACAAAGTTGGATATATTATGCTCCCTAATTTCAAACTATGCCACAAAGCTTATAGTAATAAAAATTGTATGGTACTAGCACAAAAACCACGGAGAAGGCAATGGCACCCCACTCCAGTACTCTTGCCTGGAAAACCCCATGGATGGAGGAGCCTGGTAGGCTGCAGTCCATGGGGTCGCTAAGTCGGCCATGACTGAGTGACTTTACTTTCACTTTTCACTTTCATGCATTGGAGAAGGAAATGGCAACCCACTCCAGTGTTCTTGCCTGGAGGATCCCAGGGACGGAGGAGCCTGGTGGGCTGCCATCTATGGGGTCACACAGAGTCGGACACGACTGAAGTGACTTAGCAATAGCACAAGAACAGACACATAAATCAGTGAACAGAATAGAGAGTCTTGAAATAAACTCATGCTTATATGGTCAATTAATTTTTGATAAAGGAGGCAAGAATATACAATGAGGAAAAGACAATCTCTTCAATAAATGTTGTTGGAAAAACCAGAGAACTATTTGCAAAAGAATGAATCTAGATCATTTTCTTACACTATTAAATGAAAATGAACTCAAAATTGATTAAAGACAAACGTAAGATCTGATACTAGAAAACTAGAAGAAAATATTAACCACACACTCTTTAACATCAGTCTCAGTAATATTTTTTTTTGGATTTGTCTTCTCAGGCAAGGACAACAAAAGCCAAAATAAACCAGCAAAACAATATTGAACTAAAAAGCTTTTGCATATCAGATAAAATCATCAACAAAATGAAAGGGAAGTCTGCTGCTGCTGCTAAGTCGTTTCAGTCATGTCCGACTCTGTGCGACCCCATAGACGAGAGCCCACCAGGCTCCGCCATTCCTGGGATTCTCCAGGCAAGAGTACTGGAGTGGGGTGCCGTTGCCTTCTCCAAGGTGGCTCAGTGGTAAAGAATCTGCCTGTCAATGCAAGAGATGAGGGTCTGATCCCCGAGGAAATGGCAATCCACTCTAGTATTCTTGCCTGGGAGATCCCACCGAGAAGCCTGATCTTCAGTCCATGGGATTGCAAAAGAGTCAGCTATGACTTAGCAACTAAACAGCAACAGTGATATACCTCAATATAAAAAACCTGCTTAGAAATGGGCAGAGGACCACCAAAGATATTTTTCAAAGGAAAAAATATAGATGGCCAACAGACACATGAAACAACGCTCATCATGAAACATCAGGGAAATGCAAATAGAAACCACAATGAGATATCACCTCACACTTGTTGCTATGGTTATTATTAAAAAGGCAATGAATAATCAGTGTTGGCAAAGAGGTGGAGAAAAAGAGAATTCTTGTACACTGTTGGTGGGAATGTAAATTTGCACAGCCACTATAGAAAACACAGATTTTCCTCAAAAAATTAAAAATAGAGCTGTCATACAATCCAACAATTCCACTTCTGGATATTTGTCAGAAGAAATGAAAACACTCATTTGAAAAGATATACACACCTTTATGTTCACTGCAGCCTTATTTACAATAGTCAAGATATGGATACAACCTAAGTGTCTATAATTAGATGAATGGATAAAAAAGATGATATATATATAAAGGAATACAACTCAGTGATAAAAAAGAAGGAAATCTTACTATTTGCAGCAACGTGGATGGACCTAGTGAGTATTATGCTAAGTGACATGAATCAGAGAAAGATACGTATTGTATAATTTAACTTACATGTGAATCTAAAAACCAAAACAAATGAACAAAAACCAAAACTGGAGCAGAGTGATTGATACAGAGAGCAAACTGGTGGTAGCCAAAGGAGAAGACGGTTGGCATTTGGGTGAAGCAGGTGATGGGAATTTAGAAATATGAACTTCCAGTTATGAAATAAATGTCATGGATTTTATGAACAGCCTAGGAAATATAGTCAATTATACTGTAATAACTCTTGTGTGGTGACAGATGTTATTGGGCTTAACATGGTGATTAATTTGTAACGTATATAAATACTGACTCACTACCTCACACACTTGAAACTAATATAATGCTGTATTTAGTTATACTTGAAAAAAGATACACAATTCAAAACATTTAAAAATAGGAAAAAAGAGGTTTGCATTTGGGCCTGGTAATGGCACAGAGGGATCCCAGAAATCTAAGATGGGAAAGTAAAAATTGAGTCAGAGAGATCCAGGGCATTTGATGTCCAAGACTTTTTTCTTTTGGAGATCTTATCAGTTTCCCCTGATGTTTTGCTTGCTCCTTTCTTGTTAGACTTTGATCACTGCTTATAATCAAGTCCATTGTCTGTGTGTGTGTGGTGGTGGTGGTGGTGGTGGAGAGTGTGGTGGACAACACTTTGGGATATTTGTGACCTATATTTAGAGTAAATGAATTTTTGAAGATTTTATTAGAAAAACTAGGAAGAACTGATGAAGACATCAGATGTTGTGTAAAGATATTTGGTGAATGAAATTTCAAAGGGCTAAGAAAGGAAGAACCAGAAGTTTCTATTGTTAAGGCCACAGCTCAACCTAGAGCTCTCCTTCAGGCATTACATTTTATGTACATGAATTCTGCAGATAAAGACCCCAGACCATATGGGTCAGACAGGACAAGAAAGTCTTTCTCTGCTTTTATGTGGACTCCTGCAACCAGTAACTGTACCAGATACAGATGTGTGTAACAGACTTAGTCTAGTTCAAATCACAGAAAGCCAGAGGGAAACTCCTCCTGAAGAATGTGTTGGGAATACTTGCAGAAGAAAATTGAGCTATCAAAATAGAATCTAACGCATGTACACCCGTGGTGGATTCATGTCAATGTATGGCAAAACCAATACAGAATTGTAAAGTAAAATAAAAAATAAATAAATTAATTTAAAAAAATAGAATCTAGATATCTTTAGCTTGAATGCTCTCCACCTGTGTGGCCCAAGGACTCTAGGTTAGTGATTCTCAATTGTTGGGGTGGGGGGGGGACATTTTCTTGGGGATGGGTAAGGATCTCATCAGAATTTGAAGGGTGAGAATATGTATGTATTTCAAGATGCAAGTTCAATATACTTACTTAGTAACACAAATTGCAGAGAATGAAGCTCCAGAGTCCTTTAGGTTGGTGGAAATATACAGAAGATAAAATGAGAAAGCACTGTTTAAGAGACAAAGGGTAGGAAATATTGATAAATCATGTTGAAGACCCATAGGATATAAAGGGTTTGGTAAGAAAACATTTTTCTTTGATGAGATGCAAGAGTATTTTCTGTGGAGCAGTGGACCGACAGCGTGCAAGCATGACCGAGAGGAGCTACCCTGAATGAGAGGTAAGGAGCAGCGGCTGCGCTTTGCTGGAGCAGCCGTGAAGAGAGACCCCACGTCCAAGGTAAGAGAAACCCAAATAAGATGGTAGGCACTGAGAGAGGGGATCAGAGGGCAGACAGACTGAAACTATAATCACAGACAACTAGCCAATCTGATCACATGGACCACAGCCTTGTCTAACTCAATGAAACTAAGCCATGCTGTGTGGGGCCACCCAAGACGTCCGGGTCATAGTGGAGAGGCCTCACAGGATGTGGTCCACCGGAGAAGGGAATGGCAAACCACTTAGTATTCTTGCCTTGAGAATCCCATGAACAGTATGAAAAGGCAAAAAGATAAGACACTGAAAGATGAACTCCCCAGGTCGGTAGGTGTCCAATATGTTACTGGAGATCAGTGGAGAAATAACTCCAGAAAGAATGAAGGGATGGAGCCAAAGCAAAAACAACACCCAGTTGTGAATGGGACTGGTGAGAGAAGCAGGGTTCGATGCTGTAAAGAGCAATATTGCATAGAAATTTGGAATGTTAGGTCCATGAATCAAGGCAAATTGGAAGTGGTCAAACAGGAGATGGCAAGAGTGAACATCACATTCTAGGAATCAGTGAACTAAGATGGACTGGAATGGGTGAATTTAACTCAAATGACCATTATATCTACTACTGTGGGCAGGAATCCCTTAGAAGAAATGGAGTAGCCATCATAGTCAACAAAAGAGTCCGAAATGCAGTACTTAGATGCAATCTCAAAAACAATCACGGTATCCAAGTCTATGCCCTGACCAGTAATGCTGAAGAAGCTGAAGTTGAACAGTTCTATGAAAACCTACAAGATCTTCTAGAAATAACACCCCCAAAAGATGTCCTTTTCATTATAGGGGACTGGAATGCAAAAGTAGGAAGTCAAGAAACATCTGGAGTAACAGGCAAATTTGGCCTTGGAGTACAGAATGAAGCAGGGTAAAGGCTAATAGAGTTCTGCCAAGAGAACACACTGCTCATAGCAAACACCCTCTTCCAACAACACAAGAGAGGACTCTACACATGGACATCACCAGATGGTCAACACCAAAATCAGATTGACTTTATTCTTTACAGCCAAAAATGGAGAAGCTCTATACAGTCAGCAAAAACAAGACTGGGAGCTGACTATGGCTTGGATCATGAACTCCTTATTGCCAAATTCAGACTGAAATAGAAGAAAGTGGAGAAAACCACTAGACCATTTGGGTATGACCTAAATCAAATCTCTTATGACTATACAGTGGAAGTGAGAAATAGATTTAAGGGATTAGATCTGATAGACAGAGTGCCTGATGAACTATGCATGGAAGTTTGTGACATTGTACAGGAGACAGGAATCAAGACCATTCCCAAGAAAAAGAAATGCAAAAAAGCAAAATGGCTGTCTGAGGAGGCCTTACAAATAGCTGTTCAAGGAAGAGAAGCAAAAAGCAAAGGAGAAAAGGAAAGATATACCCATTTGAATGCAGAGTTCCAAAGAATAGCAAGGAGAGATAAGAAAGACTTCCTCAGTGATCAATGCAAAGAAATAGAGGAAAACAATAAAATGGGAAAGACTAGAGATCTCTTCAAGAAAATTAGAGATACCAAGAAAACATTTCATGCAAAGATGGGCACAATAAAGGTTAGAAATGGTAGGGAGGTAACAGAAGCAGAAGATATAAAGAAGAGATGGCAAGAATACACAGAAGAACTGTACAAACAAGATCTTCATGACCCAGATAATCATGATGGTGTGATCACTCACCTGAGCCAGACATCCTGGAATGTGAAGTCAAGTGGGCCTTAGGAAGCATCACTACAAACAAAGGTAGTGGAGGTGATAGAATACCAGTTGAGCTATTTCAAATCCTGAAAGATGATGCTGTGAAAGTGCTGCACTCAATATGCCAGCAAATTTGGAAAACTTAGCAGTGGCCAGAGGACTGGAAAAGGTCAGTTTTCATTCCAATCCCAAAGAAAGGCAATGCCAAAGAATGCTCAAACTACTGCACAATTGTACTCATCTCATACATTAGTAAAGTGATGCTCAAAATTCTCCAAGCCAGGCTTTAGCAATATGTGAACCATGAACTTCGGTTTTAGAAAAGACAGAGGAACCAGAGATCAGATTGCCAACATTTGCTGGATCATCAAAAAAGCAAGAGAGTTCCAGAAAAACATCTATTTCTGCTTTATTGACTATGCCAAAGCCTTTGACTGTATGGATTACAATAAACTGTGGAAAATTCTGAAAGAGATGGGAATACCAGACTACCTGGCCTGCCTCTTAAGAAACCTATATGCAGATCAGGAACAACAGACAGGTTCCAAATAGGAAAAGGAGTACGTCAAGGCTGTATATTGTCACCCTGCTTACTTAACTTATATGCAGAGTACATCACGAGAAACGCTGGGCTGGAGGAAGCACAAGCTGGAATCAAGATTGCCGGGAGAAATATCAATAACCTCACATATGCAGATGACACCACCCTTAAGGCAGAAAGTGAAGAACTAAAAAGTCTCTTGATGAAAGTGAAAGAAGAGAGTGAAAAAGTTGGCTTAAAGTTCAACATTCAGAAAACGAAGATCATGGCATCTGGTCCCATCACTTCATGGGAAATAGATGGGGAAACAGTGGAAACTGTGGCTGAGTTTATTTTTCTGGGCTCCAAAATCACTGCAGATGGTGATTGCAGCCATGAAATTAAAAGATGCTTACTCCTTGGAAGGAAAGTTAGGACCAACCTAGATAGCATATTCAAAAGCAGAGACATCATTTTGCCAACAAAGGTTCATCTAGTCAAGGTTATGGTTTTTCCAGTGGTCATGTATGGATGTAAGCATTGGAGTATAAAGAAAACTGAGCACCAAAAAATTGATGTTTTTGAACTGTGAAGATACCAATACTTGGTATCTTGGAGAAGACTCTTGAGAGTCCCTTGGACTGCAAGGAGATCCAACCGGTCCATCCTAAAGGAGATCAGTCCTGGGTTTTCATTGGAGGGACCGATGCTGAAGCTGAAACTCCAATACTTTGGCCACTGGATGTGAAGAGGTGACTCACTTGATAAGACCCTGATGCTGGTAAAGATTGAGGGCAGGAGGAGAAGGGGACGACAGAGGATGAGGTGGTTGGATGGCATCACCAACTCGATGGACATAGGTTTGTGTGGACAGTGAGCCTGAATCCCAGGGACAGTGGAGCCTGGTGGGCTGCTGTCTATGGGGTCGCACAGAGTTGGACACGACTGAAGTGACTTAGCAGCAGTAGCAGATGACTGGTTGGCCAGAAAACATGACTCTTGAAATTTTTAGGAGTATTTGAGGTTGTACGTTCATTTTATGTGTAGGACTACACAAGGATGAAATTAAGTGTTAATTAGACTCTTTTAAATGGGAGTCATTCATATCTCTAGTGGTATGAATTATACCTTGAAAAACAGAATCATCAGTTCACAAATATGGCCTAAATAAAGTGTTCTGGCTTTTTGTTTTGTTCCTCACCCTGTAGTCCTAACCTCTAAATCTATCCTGCACTCCCGGCCTGTGGAAGCCAACTCCTTGGTAGGAAATCACGTGGGATCTTTTACTGACTTTCTTTGGGTGGGACTCAGGCAACAGGAAGCACCAGTGGGAGCTCTGAGGGAGGACGAGAGTCTTTGATGTCTCATCTTGGGCAGTAGCCAAGTCCCACCACACTCTGCCTCCTGCTGAGTGTCTTCCTCTCCTCAGCCCCAGCTCCTACTGAACTCTGACAATACCATTGATGTTTCTTCCTGTGTGTCTCCAGCTCTGGGAATGCTAATGCCTTCCAGTGAGCAATTTCCGATTGCCATTTTCTGAACACTTTACCACCCTAAATTTATTTTCTTTTGAATTTACTCACACCTATGTAGATCATCTCTTTACTCACGCTTTATATCATTTGCACCCTTTGGAGCTACTTCTTGTCTTCTGGGACTCTGACTGATGCGTGAGGGGATGAGACCTAAGAACACTGGAGTGGAGTCTGAAGTAGATTGGCCACTAACTGATTCCGTGATCCCTGTAGAAAATGCTTTAGCTTCTCTGAACGTCTGTTTCACCTGTGTAGAAAGGGCAGGACAGTATTTCTTGACTCTAAACCATACATGGCGTAAATGGCTGTAAGAGATAGTGGCAGGTTGGACTGAATGACAAGCCTTGTCATTTTTAGATAGTGGAAACAGATCTAAGTACAAACATGCTGCGTTGGAAACTACTCAGGTGCTGTAGGGAAACGTTTGTCTTTGTAAGGGAAAAAATAGTAAGAAAATTCTCTCTCAAGCCACACATAATCTCAGGCTGGATTTCCTCTAGATAAGGGAAACTGATGCAAGGGCACAGGAAGTAGAATTATAAGGACTTCCTGTGAGACAAGGCAGCCATTTCCTTGGTTCAAAATGCTGTAGTTAAGGAGGGTTACGTCACTGCAGAGATGAGGGTAGGTTGCCATCATTGCCTAACAGCACGTGTGGGGAGCTGCAGCTAACTATGTGAGCAACCCTTGGACTCTAGTTTTAGACCCTTTTAGGTGCCCTTCTGGGGCCACTGTTTCATTCATTCAGTTTTTAGACCATGTCAGGTTATACTTGCCACTCTTAATGAGTTCTTTAAAAAAAAAAACAAACAAAAACACAACAATTCTCCATTCACAGGTCTCAGAGAGCACAAAAATGAAAGGTTTAAAAACAACTGTGCTTTATATTTTTTTGAAGAACCACATACATTATAGATAAAACTAGTTATTCATTCAGCTTACAGAGTTCCTCTTTCCTGGAGAGGTCTCAGGTGCTATTAGAGCTATTTGAGAAGGTAAGCTACTGAGATGTCAAATTTGGGGATGAATAGGAGATTATGGAGAAAAAAGTAAGTAGGGAAAAATAAATGAAATTGATGGAGAGAAGAAATACATTTGTAAAGAGGGGAACTGAGAAAGAGTGGGGGACTGGGAGCTAAATTTTACTTAAATGAACAATGATGGCTACATTATGTTAGATTCCTGACTAAACAAAGAAGAAAGGAAAAACCATCTTAGTGATATTTTTAGCAATTTTCATTGAATATTTAATTTGAAAGTAAAATTTCCTAAAGCAATGCTGAAGATGATGACTCACAAAAAATCTGTATATAATAGTGGATGAATGAATTTTTGAAAATCTTCAAGGATAGCTGTCTACCATAATTTAATACATTTTGAAAAAAAAAAAAGAACAAATGGAATAGTATCCCCACTTGACTTTGTTCATTGTTCTTTATTCATCATGAGAAAGGAAAGGTCAATTGATATGAGCATACGCATTCTTACTAAAAGTGAGAGCAGTCATTTAATTGATGTCTGTGCTAGGAATAACTTTTCTAGGTATAAAAATCCTTCAGCTTCCAAGGCCAAGGAACATGCTCTATTACACCAATGCTATATGGATTTCTTTTTGAAATTCTTCCAACTTTTATTAGTTCTGTTTGATTTTATTTGGGATATTTTTTATGCAGCCAGCATCATTTGCACATTAAGGTTCCAAGCAATCTTTATTCCAAGCAGCTTGAATCAATTCAGGTTTGGCATATCAGAGCAAGGCTTAAATGTCTCATTCTATTAATATGTCATCTTTTGGCGTGTATACTGTCGTTATTCATGGTACTTAGTTCTGTAGTCTTCTTCCTTTTCCTTGTTACCTTATCCACAGCTCATGTGCCTCCTCACCAAAAATACAAAGAAATTATCTTGGGAAAAGCAATAGATGGCCTAATTTTTTCACATAGAAGCCATCAAAATCTGGGATTGTAGAGATGAAAAACATATGAGAGAAATACCAAAGAAGAGACTGGCCCCCAATTCTGTAGATTCTGATGAATATCATTAAGATATTCCCTCTTGACATTTATCACATTATAAGAAACTCCAAGTGACCCTTTATCTTCATAAAACATTAGTGGCAAAATGTGAGGTAGTTGGATAGCATCACTGATTCAATGAATATGAAGCTGGGTGAAATCCAGGAAATGGTGAGGGAGGCCTGGCATGCTACAGTCCATAGGGTTGCAGAAAGTTGGACATGACTTAGTGACAACAACAAATGAAATTGTAGATTATAAGTAATTTCCAGTTATTCTGATGCTGTAGCTTTTATAGAAATGATACATCATTGTCATGAGAATTGATCTGAAATTAACTTCTTGAATCCCCAAGGGCCTCAATAGCTGAAATTATAGTTTCCTTCTAAATTATAGGCTTTAATTAAAATTTTTCAAATGACTTTTTGCTTACAAATTTTTGTTGACATTGTTGAGAATGAAAATCATTGTCATTTCAGCATTTCAGCTCTAAGTGAACAACAGTGACTGCAAATATAATGTATAAGAGAGGTCAATCCACACCGTTAAACTGAAATTCAAATTGCACCTATCAGGTATATGATGGTGAGTATTTCTTTTGATGTTTTGTTGGTGTTATTCTTATTTCCATTAGAATTCTACTGATTTATCAATTCAAAGTGGATTACCAAAAACAGAGTTTAGGCTTCCCTAAAAAAAATCAAAAGTAAAACTTTAGACTGAAACATAGTTTCATTTTATAGGTGGTAACAGGACTGGAAAAGGTCAGTTTTCATTCCAATCCCAAAGAAAGGCAATGCCAAAGAATGCTCAAACTACCGCACAATTGCACTCATCTCACATGCTAGTAAAGTAATGCTCAAAATTCTCCAAGCCAAGCTTCAGCAGTATGTGAACCGTGAACTTCCAGATGTTCAAGCTGGTTTTAGAAAAGGCAGAGGAACCAGAGATCAAATTGCCAACATCTGCTGGATCATGGAAAAAGCAAGAGAGTTCCAGAACAACATCTATTTCTGCTTTATTGACTATGCCAAAGCCTTTGACTGTGTGGATCACAATAAACTGTGGAAAATTCTGAAAGAGATGGGAATACCAGACCACCTGACCTGCCTTGTGAGAAACCTGTATGCAGGTCAGGAAGCAACAGTTAGAACTGGACATGGAACAACAGACTGTTCCAAATAGGAAAAGGAGTACATCAAGGCTGTATATTGTCCCCCTACTTATTTAACTTCTATGCAGAGTACATCATGAGAAACGCTGGGCTGGAGGAAGCACAAGCTGGAATCAAGATTGCCGGGAGAAATATCAATAACCTCACATATGCAGATGACACCACCCTTATGGCAGAAATTGAAGAGGAACTAAAGAGCTTCTTGATGAAAGTGAAAGAGGAGAGTGAAAAAATTGGCTTAAAGCTCAACATTCAGAAAACGAAGATCATGGCATCTGGTCCCATCACTTCATGGGAAATAGATGGGGAAACAGTGGAAACTGTGGCTGAGTTTATTTTTCTGGGCTCCAAAATCACTGCAGATGGTGATTGCAGCCATGAAATTAAAAGACGCTTACTCCTTGGAAGGAAAGTTATGACCAACCTAGATAGCATATTCAAAAGCAGAGACATTACTTTGCCAACAAAGGTTCGTCTAGTCAAGGCTATGGTTTTTCCAGTGGTCACATATGGATATGAGAGTTGGACTGTGAAGAAAGCTGAGCGCCAAAGAATTGATGCTTTTGAACTGTGGTGTTGGAGAAGACTCTTGAGAGTCCCTTGGACTGCAAGGAGATCCAACAAGTCCATCCTAAAGGAGATCAGTCCTGACTATTCACTGGAAGGACTGATGCTGAAACTGAAACTCCAGTACTTTGGCCACCTAATGCGATGAGTTGATTCATTTGAAAAGACCCTGTTGCTGGGAAAGATTGAGGGCAGGAGGAGAAGGGGACGACAGAGGATGAGATGATTGGATGGCATCACCGACTCGATGGACATGGGTTTGAGTGGACTCTGGGAGATGGTGATGGACAGGGAGGCCTGGCATGCTGTGGTTCATGGGGTCGCAAAGAGCTGGACACGACTGAGCGACTGAACTGAACTGAACTGAACTGAAGGTGTACCAGTGACACATTACATTTGGTCAGACAAGAGCACTGCAACATAACCAAGCAATTTTTGTTTTTTAGAGGAAGGGCATTTTTGGCTAGTGAAGCCACTTATAAAAAGGTGTGAAGGAACAGGGAAGGGGAAAGGGAGACCCGGCGGGCACAGAGATGTGTTGGGAGAGGGAAAAGGGAACCAGAGAAAGGTGTTGTGGTCAAGCCTAGAAATGTAACTTTTATCTTGAGGATGAGTGTGGAGATGATGGAGAGACAGAGAGGGAGATATTCACTCAGAGTGTGACATGATCAGAAGTGCCTGGATTTATTTAATCCAGGTTTCCCCTGGCACGGCTGAGTCTCCAAGTCACTCTGGAATTCTCCCCTCCAGTCACTGACTGAGAAACAGACAGGCAGCTGTGAGCCAGAAGGGCACTGGGTTACTTAGAGCTCCCTTCTTGCCTGGGAAATGACTCCTTTGCTTAATTCAAAGGAAAACTGAACTTGCTTATAAAATTTCTGTTAGATGACCTGTCAACATATTTGTTTGAATAAAATCAGGAGATCAGAAGAGCAATAGCTCTTCCTCATTATGCTTCTGTTTTGTGTCCTTTGCACTGAAGACACATTTGAATTTCCTAGCCAATTCTGACTGAATGGAAACTCAAATCCTACAAATATGGACAGAAGCATTATATTGTTATTAAGGAACTTTTCTTAATTCATTCCTCTTTCTCATTTTTCATTAGGATTATGTAGATGTGGACTTAAAAGAACTCTCTCAAGCAGGCAGCTATGTTCACTGTTCAAATGGGTGATTATTCTTCTAAGCCAGTCTTACCCTCAAGGAAAGAGGAAGGAGAAAAAGAGGAGACAGAGAGATTCTGTTCCTGCCCCAGGCGCAATGTGTTCTCACTGGAGAATGCTTCAAGATTTCCAAACTGGAGGACTGTCCCCATGGCTGATATTTTTAGATTAGTACTGAAAAATCAGAGACGTTATTTGGAAAACAATCAAACAAAAGAGCTTCTCAATCTACATTGATAGAAACCCACATTATAGACAGCGTTATTACTAAAACGCATAGTAGGCAATCAAATATTTTTAAAATAAATATTGAGCAAATATTCTCCTGGAAATTGAATGACTTATGGACATATGGTGCTCCAGTGTAAGACTGCACTATCTGGCTGTGTCTCTCTTTGTGGGAATTTTGCTGCTTTGGTCAGGTTTTGTTTGGTTTTGCTTGCTTCTGTTTGCTTGGAATCAAAGATTTGAAATCCAAGTATAACTTATCCATCTTGAGACCTCTGACTCAACAGAGCCCACTCACAATATGTTTTCACTATTAATTTATTCAGTGGCACGTGTCAGCCTGTTTTGGTAAACCAGTGAAGTAAGATAACCCCTGGCCTTCAGGAATATTTAGTTCACAACAAAGGAGCATTTCTTAGAAAGTATGAAAATGAGATCATTTGGAACGCAGTTCTAACAGTAGTCCACTAGCTGTGGACTCCTCCTTTATTTCAATAAATTTCCAGCGTTCTCAAACATGGCACAATTTAGGTGTTTCTTCCTGTCTGCCTCTAAATAATATATTCAGGTTTCTCCCTTAAGAAATTATGCCTTTGAACACTTTGTCTCGTTCGCACTTTTCACGAGAAACTTCTTGAAAAATGAGTCTCTGTTATTTCCATCTCCCCACCACCCACTGAAACCATCATTCTATCAACTATTGATTATGACCAGCACCCCTTCCCTGACTCTGCTCAGGTAGCCCTTGTGATGTTGTTAATGATTGCTGGATACAAAGACTTTTTCCTTTTTATGGTTTTTTTTTTTTTTTAATGTTTGCTGAATAAAACACTTTGCCCCTCCCCCTGCCCCTTTCTTATGACTCTCTTTCCTGCTTCCTAGGATATTAGCACATTCTAGAAAACTGAATGGTTGCTCTCTCCCTTGACTTCTCTGCCCCTTCCTTCCTTCATCTAGTTCTCAGTTTTTCTTCAGAGAATCAAATTTCCCATCATCCTCAGCTCACATGGTCCCAGAGAGGCTGGCCCAGCTTCTTGGATCCAGGGCTGGGCACCTGGCCCTGGCCTCTAACAGTGGGCATATCCTATCCCAGTCCTCCCTGGAGGATGGCATGGCAACCCACTCCAGCATTCTTGCCTGGAAAATTCCATGGACAAAGGATCCTGGTGAGTTAAAGTCTATGGGGCCACAAAGAGTCAGACACGACTGAGGGGCCAAATCTGTCTGGACTTTTATTTAACCATAATTTAATTACACATTCAGATCTTCTGAACTTCAATAATTTAAACAACTTTAACCTTAAAATTCCTGAAGTTGTTAAATCCTCAGGAATTTTAAGGTCAAACAACTCCGATGCACAAATGCCTCTATTTTGAATAGCCATTTGTGTTTCTTAGCTGAATTAATTATTACTATGAAAACTGCCAAACAGTAAGTTTTATAGTTCAGTTCTTACTTCTATCCTTATTCGTTGGCCTTGCAAACCTAAAGAAGAGCTTATTTATGAACTCATTGCTGAACTCATTATGAATTATTGATACCTAGCAATGAGTATGGATACCTAACAATGAACAGTATGAAAAGACAAAAAGATAGGACACTGAAAGATGAACTCCCCAGGTTGGTAGGTGCCCAATATGCTACTGGAGATCAATGGAGAAATAACTCCAGAAAGAATGAAGAGACGGAGCCAAAGCAAAAACAACACTCAGTTGTGGATGTGACTGGTGGTGGAAGTAAAGTCTGATGCTATAAAGAGCAATACTACGTAGGAACCTGGAATATTAGGTCCATGAATGAAGGCAAATTGGAATTGGTCAAACAGGAGATGGCAAGAGTGAACATTGACATTTTAGGAATCAGCAAACTAAGATGGAATGGAATGGGTGAATTTAACTCCAATGACCATTATATCTACTACTTTGGGCAAGAATCCCTTAGAAGAAAAGGAGTAGCCATCATAGTCAACAAGAATCCAAAATGCAGTACTTGGATGCAATCTCAAAATGACAGAACAATCTCTGTTTCCAAGGCAAACCAGTCAATATCACAGAAATCCAAGTCTATGCCCCAACCAGTAATGCTGAAGAAGGTGAAGTTGAATGGTTCTACAAAGACCTACAAGACCTTCTAGAACTAAAACCCAAAAAAGATGTCCTTTTCATTATAGGGGACTGGAATGCAGAAGTAGGAAGTCAAGAATACCTGGAGTAACAGGCAAACTTGGACTTGGAGTACAGAATGAAGCAGGGTAAAGGCTAATAGAGTTTTGCCAAGAGAATGCACTGGTCATAGCGAATAACCCTCTTCCAACAACACGAGAGAAGACTCTACACATGGACATCACCAGATGGTCAATACCTAAATCAGATTGATTACATTCTTTGCAGCCAAAGATGAAGAAGCTCTATATAGTCAGCATAAACAAGACTGGGAGCTGACTGTGGCTCAGATCATGAACCCCTTATTGCAAAATTCAGACTTAAATTGAAGAAAGTAAGGAAAACTATTGGACCATTCAGGTATGACCTAAATTAAATCCCTTATGATTATACAGTGGAAGTGAGAAATAGATTCAAGGGATTAGATCTGATAGACAGAGTGCCTGAAGAACCATGGACATTGTACAGGAAGCAGTGATCAAGGCTATCCCCAAGAAAAAGAAATGCAAAAAGACAAAATGGTTGTCTGAGGAGGCCTTACAAATAGTTGAGAAGGAAGAGATGTGAAAGGCAAAGAAGAAAAGGAAATATATACCCTTCTGAATGCAGAGTTCCAAAGAATAGCAAGGAGAGATAAGAAAGCCTTCCTCAGTGATCAATGCAAAGAAATAGAGGAAAACAACAGAATGGGAAAGACTAGACATCTCTTCAAGAAAATTAGAGATACCAAGGAAACATTTCATGCAAAGATGACTATGATAAAGGACAGAAATGGTATGGACCTAACAGAAGCAGAAGATATTAAGAAGAGATGGCAAGAATACACAGAAGAACTAAACAAAAAAGACCTTTATGACCCAGATAATCACAATGTTGTGATCACTCACCTAGAGCCAGACATCCTAGAATATGAAGTCAAGTGGGCCTTAGGAAGCATCACTATGAACAAAGCTAGTGGAGGTGATGGAATTCCAGTTGAGCTATTTCAAATCCTGAAAGATGATGCTGTGAAAGTGCTGTGCTCAATATGTCAGCAAATTGGAAAACCCAGCAGTGGCCACAGGACTGGAAAAGGTCAGTTTTCATTCCAATTCCAAAGAAAGCAATGCCAAAGAATGTTAAAACTACCACACAATTGTACTCATCTCACATGCTAGTAAAATAATGCTCAAAATTCTCCAAGCTAGGCTTCAATAGTGCATGAACTGTGACCTCCCTGATGTTCAAGCTGGATTTAGAAAAAGCAGAGGAACCAGAGATCAAATTGCCAACATCCACTGGATCATGGAAAAAGCAAGAGAGTTCCAGAAAAACATCTATTTCTGCTTTATTGACTATGCCAAAGCCTTTGACTATGTGGATCACAATAAACTGTGGAAAATTCTGAAAAAGATGGGAATACCAGACCACCTGACCTGCCTCTTGAGAAATCTGTATGCAGGTCAGGAAGCAACAGTTAGAACTGGACTTGGAACAAAAGACTGGTTCCAAATGGGAAAAGGAGTACGTCAAGTCTGTATATTGTCACCCTGCTTATTTAACTTATATGCAGAATGCATCATGAGAAACGCTGGGCTGGATGAAGCCCAAGCTGTAATCAAGATTGTTAGGAGAAATATCAGTAACCTCATATATGCAGATAACACCTTGCTTATGGCAGAATGCAAAGAAGAACTAAAGATCCTCTTGATGAAAGTGAAAAAGGAGAGGGATAAAGTTGGCTTAAAACTCAACATTCAGAAAACTAAGATATGGCATCCAGTCCCCTCACTTCATGGCAAATAGATGTGGAAACAGTGGAAACAATGACAGACTGTATTTTTGGGGCTCCAAAATCACTGCAGATGGTGACTGCAACCATGAAATTAAAAGACACTTGCTTCTTGAAGAAAAGTTATGACCAACCTAGACAGCACATTAAAAAGCAGAGACATCATTTTGCCAACAAGGTCTATCTAGTCAAATCTATGGTTTTTCCAGTAGTCATGTATGGATGTGAGAGTTGGACTATAAAGAAATTGAGCGCTGAAGAAATGATGCTTTGAACTGTGGTGTTGGACAAGACTCTTGATAGTCCGTTGGACTGCAAGGTGATCCAAGCAGTCCATCCTAAAGGAGATCAGTCATGAATATTCATTGGAAGGACTGATGCCAAAGCTGAAACCCCAGTACTCTGGCCAGCTGATGGGAAGAACTGACACATTGGGAAAGACCCTGATGCTGGGAAAGATTGAAGGGGGAGGAGAAGGAGATGACAGAGGATGAGATGGTTGGATGGCATCACCAACTCAATGGACATGAGTTTGAGTACACCCTGTGAGTTGGTGATGGACAGGGAGGCCTTGTGTGCTGCAGTCCATGGGGTTGCAAAGTTTTGGACATGACTGAGTGACTGAACTGAACTGAATTGAGCACTGAGTATAGACTCATTGATACTTTTTTTAGCCAATAGATTGCAAACCATTATTATCATAACTTATTTTGATGCTCAAATTGTCCATAATTTGGCCAGTAGGAGGCTCTTTAAACTGGCACTTCTTATCTTCTCTGATGCTGGGAAAAATTGAGGGCAAGAGAAGAAGGGAACGACAAAAGGTAAGATGACTGAATGTCATCACGTGCTCAATGGACATGAGTTTGAGGAAACTCTGGGAGATGGTGAAGAACAGGGAAGCCTGGTATGCCTGCAGTCCAAGGGGTCGCAGAGTTGGAAAGGTCTCAATGACTGAACAATAGCAAGAACCTTCTCATATATCCTCATGTGCTCTATGGATTGTTTTTAAAGGAGTTTTAGTTCTGGTGCAAGATGATTATTCTCTGTATACTTGTATATAGTCTATGTTCCCTGTGTAGGCAATTGTTTTCTTACTGCCATTGCTGCCTATCCCCATGCGTAGGGGCACTCCTCACCCTACTTTGGCTCTGGGATCTATTCCATCCTTGTCACACCCTTTGTGGACTTGGTCAGTAGGTATTATATACTTTTACATATTGCTCAACTCAGCTTTGCTGCCATTTCTTGAGTTTTGTGTCAGGAGTTGGCAAACTTTGTAAATGGCCATAGAGTACATATTGTTGACTTTTGGACCACATATTTTCCATTGCATCTGCAACTGTTCGACTCTGTCATAGCAAATGAGTGGATGTGGCTGTGTTCCCATAAAGCTTTGTTTACAGCCAGCCAGCCCACAGACTGCAGTTTGCTGATCCCTGGTTTTTGTTCATGAGAATTCACACTTTTGGGCCATGGTTTTCTTGTAATGTCTCTATTTTGGTATCAGGGTGTTGATGCTGGCTTCACAAAATGAGCTAAGAAGTGTTCCCTCCTCTTATTTTCTGGAAGAAATTTTGTCAAATTGTTATTATTTCTTCCTTAAATGTTTGGCAGAATTCACCATGAAACCATCTGGGCCTGGAATTCTCCATCTGTCCACTGTTTCACAAAGCGGGCCCTAGTGATGAAGAGTTCATCTGTTATAAGATAAGCAGGAAGAATGCTTGGGGAGACCCCAGGAGTGAATCCTTCTCTGACCAACATTTTTTTTTTATAAGCCAAAGTAACTGAAAGAGAATTTTTAAATTTTTTGATACGGTGCAAACCTTTCTCTGAAATTCCTAGTTGGAAGTTTGATTCATTTTGCATAGGAAATAAGCTGTTTTATTTTTGTAAATTGAAAAAAAGTATAGAAAAGGAGAATCAAAATTTTATTATCTATTATCTAAATATTACAAACCTAACAAGCAGGCAATATAAAAGATATTCTGTCATACGTTTCATTACAGAGATATTAATGCATATGATATTCTTAGGTTAACAATTGAACTTATTGTTGTTAAGTCGCTAAGTTGTGTCTGAGCCTTTGTAACCCCATGGACTGCAGCATGCCATGCTTCCTGATCCTCCACTATCTCCCAGAGTTTGCTCAAGTTCCTGTCCATTGAATTGGTGATGCTATCTAAATGTTAAAATCTTGCAGTGACATATTATCTCATGGTAATGAATCCTAGATGTCAGCTGAAATTACTCTAGAAATATTCCAATGAGAAGGAAGGAAGTCCAAACCCTTCATACAATTCTGATAACTTTCCAGTAGCATACACTGAAAACTGAACCTTCTTGGACACATTGAATGATTAGTGGCCCAAGTGGATACCATCACAATTTGCTCACCTGCAGGTAATCGGCAATGCACCTTTGACCTGCTGGAAACAAGTAATGATTAAAATGTATGTATGTGGCCTGTAGTAATATTAGGAATATTCATCTTCCTTACTTTTTGTCCCTAGCCAGCTAATTTTCTATGTCAGGTGCTGTAATGAAAGCAGCTAGGGAAATGGGGGTTCGGGTTTACATCCACACTGCAGTTATGTATACTTATAGTATATTTTGCTCCTACCAACTGAGTAGGAGAAGCCAAGTCTAAAATTAATGATCTTTTTGTTCTTGCACTGAATGAACCCCTGTCTTCTGATCAAACTGCCAAAGGCATGTTTGTGCCATTCAGTTTGTGCGCTGAATGAGTTCTTTCTGTTCCATGGACTATGCCAGAAGATACTGTGTGCTTCCTTAGTTCTAAACCGTCATCAGTCTGGCCTGCTACAGGCATTGAGTGGAAAGACAGATGCTGTGCTGGGCATCTTTCTTTTGTCCCTGCAGAATTACTCTTTCTTATTCTTTGCCCTTCTCTATGGCAAGCAGGCTGACTTTTAGGGATTGCATCAATGATCTCTCTTGCTCTCTCATTATGGGCGGGATGAGCCCATAGGAGGCACCCCTTCTTGTGGGTTTTCAACTGGTTGATTGTGTGCCCTGGTTGAGGGTCCCAGACCCTTTAAGATGGTCTTCTCCACACAGTTCTCTTGATAGACCTGCCTCTCCTTCCCTCTTCAGGCTCAGGAGTGGTAACTAACCCCCAAGCCCTTATGGTTTTCCTATACCCTACCCACACCTCTGTCAACCATTTTTCTTAAAGTTCTCATATTTTCTTTATTGAGCATTCTATCTGCTTCTTGCTGGTATCTCAGCTGATACAGAGGGTCACCACAACAAATCTCTTCAAGCTTTTAATCTCTCTGATACCATGCCATAATAGTTCTTAGCTTGTCTTCCATAGATTGAAATCAATTCAACAGAAAATTCCTGCAATAAGAAAATTGGGAAGTCAACCTTGTGTTTCCAGTATACATTAGTGTTCTATAACGTTTTGGAGTTCACTTTATCTCTGGCTCTATACACCTTAATGTCACATTTGACTCTCTTTTTTTTTAAAAAAAGTGGCGTGTTTTTTTTTTTTTTTAAATTATGCATTTATTATTTGTATGGCTGCATTGGGTCTTAGTTGCATTGGGTCTTTGTTGCAGCACAGGGGATCTTCAATGCCACATCCAGGATCTTTTGCTGTGGCTCACAGGTTCTCTAGTTGTGGCGCATGGGCTCAGGAGTTGTGGTGCTCAGGCTTAGTTGTCTTGTGGCATGTGGGATCTTAGGGAGTGAACCAACATTTCCTGCCTTGGAAGGCAGATTCTTAGCCACTGGACTGCCAGGGAAGTCCTGACCCTCACATACTAAATAGAATGAGCTCTCCTTAAGGCTATTCCCCTCCAAACTAAAAGATGAGGAAGAATCATCCAAAGTCCTTTGTGTAGCAAAACATATGTTAGATCTAGGAAAGCTTCTGTAAGGATGATGCATGCTTTTAAAAACAGGGTGAATAGATAGCAGTTACAATGAGACATTTCTCTGCATCGTCCTTATCCAGTGAAAGTTCTTGTCCAGCTCAGGTCTGCTGCAAATTGGTCTACTTGAAGCTGCATGGTGCTGGCTATCTTTTCCATCCCGTTGCTCTGGTACATGGGGTAAAATATCTTACCACTGAGAATTGCCTTTAAATGCATCTGTTGCTGTACGATTTAGATAATGAAGACAAAGCTCATTGGCTGACAGCTCATTATCCTTGAACCATCCTAAGAATGAATGTTCCTTTGGAACACCTATAGTCCTGCCTATGTGGGGACCCCTGGCTGATCTGTTTCACCAGCCTTTAGAACATGCTGAGAGAAACATTTGCTACTCTCTAGGGGCTCTGCTATTCTATAGGGAAGCAAAGTGGGTTCCCTGATGGCCAAGCCAATTCTTGGCTGTATAGCTTTGCATAGATTACATACAGTCCCTAACCTTAGCGTCTTCATTTGTGAAATGGAGTATATAAAATTATCTACTTAATGGAATTGTGATAATGGAATAAAATAGTATATGAAGCATTTAGCATGGTGTCTGACACAAAGTAAGCTTTAAAAAAGAGTTAGTAATTTTTTTATTATTACAAAAGGGCTTAAAAGTTTGTAAATTGTTCCTATTCTTTTTGTAATTGGAGTATAATTGGTTGTGTTAATTTCTGCTGTACAACAAAGTGAATCAGCTATATGTATACACATATCCATTCCCTCTTGAGCCTTCCTCCCCACCTCACCCCTCTCACCTCCCTAGGTCACCAGAGAGCACTGAGCTGAGCTCCCTACACAATAAAGCAACTTCCCATTAGCTATCTATTTTACACATGGCAGTATATATATGGGCTTCCCAGGTAGCTCAGTGGTAAAGAATCTGTCTCCTAATGCTGGAGATGCAAGAGATTGGGTTCAATCCCTGGGTCAGGAAAATCCCCTGGAGAAGGAAATGGCAGCTCACTTCAGTATTCTTGCCTGGAGAATCCTGTGGACAGAGGTGCCTGGTGGGCTACAGGCCACAGTATTGCAAAGAGCCAGACATGACTGGACAACTGAGAATGAGCAGAAGTGTATATATATAAATGCTAGTCTCAGTTTGTCCTATCTTCCCCTTCCTCTCGAGTCCATAAATCCATTCTCTATATCTGCGTGTCTATCCTTGCCCTGTACATACTTTTACCAGTACCATTTTTCTATCAATTTTGAAAATTGTTCCCATTCTTTCTTTATTTTTTTTAAAAGTTAACTAATTATTATTGGCTGCTCTGGGTCTTTGATGCTATGCACAGGCTGTCTTTCGTTGCAGTGTCACTTCAGTTCAGTTGCTCAGTTGTGTCCGACTGAAGGTTGGGACCCTCAGGGTTGCAACCCCATGGACTGCAGCACGCCAAGCCTTCCTGTCCCTCACCAACTCCCGGAGTTTACTCAAACTCATGTCCAGGGAGTTGGTGATGTCATCCAACCATCTCATCCTCTGTCATCCCCTTCTCCTCCTCCTTCAATCTTTCCCAGTATCAGGGTCTTTCCAATGAGTCAGGTCTTCCCATCAGGTGGCCAAAGTCTTGGAGTTTCAGCTTCAGCATCAGTCCTTCCAGTGAATATTCAGGATTGAATTCTTTTAGGATTGACTGGTTGGATCTCCTTGCAGTCCAAGGGACTCTCAAGAGTCTTCTCCAACACCACAGTTCAAAAGCATCAGTTTCTTCAGAGCTCAATTTCTTTATAGCCCAACTCTCACATCCATACATGACTACTGGAAAAACCACAGCTTTGACTCGATGGACCTTTGTTAGCAAAGTAATGTCTCTGCTTTTTAATATGCTGTCTGGGTTGTTCATAACTTTTCTTCCAAGGAGCAAGTGTCTCTTAATTTCGTGGCTGCAGTCACCATCTGTAGTGATTTTGGACCCCCCCCCAAAAAAAATAAAGTCTGTCACTGTTTCCACTGTTTCCCCATTTGCCATGAAGTGATGGGACTGGATGCCATGATCTTAGTTTTCTGAATGTTGAGTTTTAAACCAAATTTTCCCCTCTCCTTTTTCACTTCCATCAAGAGGCCCTTTAGTTCTTCTTTACTTTCTGCCATAAGGGTGGTGTCATCTGTGTATCTCATGGGCTTAGCTGCCTCACAGCACGTGGGATCTCCCCAGACCAAGGATCAAACCCATGCACCTTGCAGTTGGCATGCATATTCTTAACCACCAGTCCACCAGCAAAATTTGTTCCCATTCTTTAGTAAGTAAAACTTCATGAGTATTTGAGTATAAATATACTCATGTGTCAATGGATATGCTTTCAGATAATAATTTGATAAATAGCTGAGCTGGTTTGAGATTCCTTCCTACTAGGGCTAAGTTTTTAGAAGAAGAGAAAGCTCAGATCACAGCTTTATTTTTCACAGTTTTGAAGTGTTAAAATATCAGAAGCTTGGCTTACATTTCCTTTCCTCTTCATTGACTACTCACAAGGAAAATTAGGCTGAAATTTCCTTTTCACTACTAATTTTTGGGCAGCCTCTGTTAGGTCATACTTGGGCACTGTCTTACTAAATAAAATACTTTGAATCAGCCTTATTCTTTGTCAGTTTATCCATGAATCACTTGTTTTGAGAGGCCAGATGATAGCAGAGGGGACATGAATAAGGCAAAGGAGCAGGTGGAATTTTAGATGAGAAATGTATCTGTGAACAATGTGACTATATTGCCTTATAATGTATAACAAATCTGACATTACCCTTCTCTTTCTAATTTTCAAAATTTCTCCTGCTCTTTGAACTTTTTTGTTTGTTTGTTTGTTTGTTTTGTTCTTTGAAGTTTTTTAAAAAAATTTATTCGGTTCAGTTCAGTTCAGTTCAGTCACTCAGTCATGTCCAACTCTTTGAGACCCCATGGGCTGCAGCACGCCGGGCCTCCCTGTCTATCACCAGCTTTTGGAGTTTACCCAAACTCTTGTTCATTGAGTTGGTGATGCCATCCAATCATCTCATACTCTGTCATCCCCATCTTCCACCTTTAATCTTTCCTGGAATCAGGGTCTTTTCCAATGAGTCAGCTCTTCCCATCAGGTGGCCAAAGTATTGGAGCTTTAGCTTCAACATCAGCCCTTCCAATGAACACTCAGGACTGATCTCCTTTAGGATGGACTGGTTAGATCTCCTTGCAGTCCAAGGGACTATCAAAAGTCTTCTCCAACACCACAGTTCAAAAGCATCAATTCTTTGGTGCTCAGCTTTCTTTATAGTCCAACTCTCACATCCATACATGACTACTGGAAAAACCATAGCCTTGACTAAATGGACCTTTGCTGGCAAAGCAATGTGTCTGCTTTTGAATATGCTATCTAGGTTGGTCATAACTTTCCTTCTAAGAGTAAGCATCTTTTAATTTCATGGCTGCAGTCACCATCTGCAATGATTTTGGAGCCCCCAAAAATAAAGTCTGACACTGTTTCCACTGTTTCCCCATCTATTTCTCATGAAGTGATGGGACTGGATGCCGTGATCTTAGTTTTCTGAATGTTGAGCTTTATGCCAACTTTTTTACTCTCCTCTTTCACTTTCATCAAGAGGCTCTTTAGTTCTTTTTCACTTTCTGCCATAAAGGTGGTGTGATCTGCATATCTGAGGTTATTGATATTTCTCCTAGCAATCTTGATTCTAGCTGGTGCTTCATCTAGTCCAGCGTTTCTCATGATGTACTCTGCATATAAGTTAAATAAGCAGGGTGACAATATATAGCCTTGACGTACTCCTTTTCCTATTTGGAACCAGTCTGTTATTCCATGTCCAGTTCTAACTGTTGCTTCTTGACCTGCAAACAGATTTCTCAAGAGGTAGGTCAGGAGGTCTGGTATTCCCATCTCTTTCAGAATTTTGCACATTTTATTGTGATCTACACAGTCAAAGGCTTTGGCATAGTCAAGAAAGCAGAAATAGATGTTTTTCTGGAACTCTCTTGCTTTTTCGATGATCCAGCGGATGTTGGCAATTTGGTCTCTGGTTCCTCTGCCTTATCAGAGTATAGTTAATCCACAATGCTGTGTTGGTTTTGGTTGTACAGCAAAATGAATCAGTTATATATATATGTGTATATATATATATATATATACTCTTTTTTCAAATTCTTTTCCAATACAGGCCATTAGAGAGTATTGAGTAAAATTCCCTGTGCTATACAGTAGGCTATTATTAGTTATGTATTTTATGTATTCCTACTCTTTGAATTTAATGTTAGTCATTTTGTATGTATGAGTTCATGATTTTTTTCTGTTTATCTACAAATATACTCAGACACAAAGATTTTACTTTTAGTTTCAATATGCTACTATACACATTATTTGGTAATTTTTTTTAACTTGAAGAATATAAGATGAATAGCTTTTCTGGTAAATATGTATCAGTAAGTCTATACTTTCCAATAGCTATGTGATAGTCTATAGATTTTGTGGTAGTTTATCCCCCTCTTCCTATACTGATATGGATGGATGTTAACATGTTTTACTATTACAAACAGTGCTGCAGAAAGCATTCATGAACATTCATCATTAGGTACTAATTATCTTATTTCTATGAATAGAAGTTTAGATACGGAACTGCTGAATCAAGGGTTACACACAACTGTAGTTTTAACAGATACACCAAATCACTTGCTGGAAATATATCAACTTATATTCTCATTGCCCATATATGAGCGCCTCTGCCAAGACCAGGCATTAGTGATTCCTAATATTTGCCCATCTGGTGAGTGAAAGATAGCCTGTTATTATTGTCATTTTTTTCTTTGCATTTTGAAGATGACCAGGAGCTTGAGCACATGTTATATGCTGATTGCTCATTCAAATTTTCTATTCTGCTTCTGTCACTTACCCTTTGGCCATTTTCTAAACGCTTAGTTTGAGAGGCTCTTTGTCTACAGATGTTTAACAATGGCTAATTACAGGGGCTGCAAATGTCTTTTTCCTGTGAGAAAATGCAATCTTTATCAAAGACACGTTTTACATTTTAATGAAGTCAGGTTTGGCAATCTTCTCTTCTGGGGAATTCTAGATTTCATCTTCCTGATGAAGGTCTACAAATATCCTGTGATACATAAATGTAAAATTAGATCCTGCAATAAGTGACAGCATGGATCAACCTTGGGAACTTTATGCTCCATTAAACAAGCCTGTCACAGAGGGACAAATCCTGCATGATTTAAAATAGGTATATGAGGTGTTTAACATAGCCAAACTCATAGAGTAGGATGCTGCAGGGGACTGGGAGGAGTGGGAAATGGAGTGTCCCTAAATAACATGTGTGAAATGTCCGTTATGGAAGATGGACCAGTTCTAGAAAGCTGACGAATAAGAACTAGAGGCACCACAGTGTGCCTTTGGATAACAGGACCAAGTTGTACACTTCAAAGTCTGTAAAGGTCTCATGCTTTTATTTTGTTCTCACCAAAGTAAAAGTTGAAATAACACACACGTAATAAAAGCTTTAATGCATCTGAAATTCATTCATGTAAATGGCATGGCTTTTTTCTGGATAGATAATGGTTGTGCCAGTGTTAGGACCAAACTGGAGCCAGGACAGGCTCTAAGGGGCAGGCTAGGCCTGAGGTTTAGTCTCTAGGAAAGCTGAGGCACTGGAAACTCCCACAGGCACTGTAGCTTGACCTATCAGAAAAATCCCCATAGCCCCCCACCCCCCCACCCCGCCCGCGCCAGACCCGAGCCAATCCGGATAGGGATGCGAGGTTTAATAGTCCCATGCATGCGTACAGTTTAGCCAATCAGCTATGCTGTTACGGGAACAAAGAACTGTCTGTATAAAAGTAGATGTGATTCAGAGCTCGGGGCTCTCATCAAGACTCTACTGCACTGGATGAGACGGGAGCCCTAACTCGAGCTAGCAATAAACCCCTTTATGCTTTTGCATTGCTGTGGACGTCTTATTCTCTCAGTTTTGGGGACTCGGATTTCGGGCACAACACCAGTAACATTAAATAGTTCATTCATTAAAAACTAAAAATTTTTTCATATATTAAGATTTCTTTGGACTTTCTCACTCAATTCCATTTATCCACTTGTCTATTTTCATGTCAATTTGTTTTGGTGGTAGTGATTTTATAGTCAATTTCAATATCTAGTGAGGCATGATTCTCTAATAAGTCTCTTCCCCCTCAACCCCCCTTTTTACTTTTAAACACTTCTTGGCAAATTTTCACTTATTTATTCGTTCATACATGTTTTAGTCATATGAAATACATGATTATTTTAATCAATTCAAAATAAAATCTCATTGAAATTATGCTTGGAATTTCCATAAATTGTATTTTATTTTGAGATAAAATTGTCATTTTAATCATGGTAAATTTTCCATTTATGAATATAGTATGTCCTTCCCTCTGATACTCATTCAGATTTTATTTTAAAACTTTCAAATAGTTCCTATGAAGTTATTGTAGTCTGTTATTATGACCTGGATTTATACATAATATATAGAAAATTCATATTTTTAAAATTAATTATAGATGTTAGAAAGAAAGACTGATATGATTTTTCCAGGATGTTGTGGCTTGGAGACTGTTTGATGAGAGTGTTCCATATACTTAAGTAAGTTGTCAGCCTTTTCAAAGTAACAGACCAGAAATAGAATTTATTTATCTGGAAAAATGCTTGCATCTCTGGTACTCAATGGAATGCTAGTTTTGCCTAAGGATTACAGAATGCCAACTTTTGATGCGTGTTTGTTGGAACAAGACTGAATTTCTTCCACATTAACTTCCCTTCAATGGAGTTTTCCTATGTGGTTGAAATAATTTTGGGGGAAATATTTATTTAAAAACAGCATACACATTCTATTTATTTACCCATTAATATTACTTTGGATACAAAGATTTTTCCTGTTGCTAAAAAATTAGCCCTCTTTTAAAAGTTTGGATTTAAAAATAAAATGTTATGTAAATTACTTTATGTAAGTTTTATACTTCTTATCCTATTCATGTTCTTAGAGTCATAAGAAGGCACAGTGACTGTGATGGGCAGAGGTGACAGTTCTGACAACCAGGAAAGAAAATTCTCCTAGCAGAGTCATTACTGTGCATAGACTTGCTCTTTTCTTTCTGTAGTTGTCAGATGCAGAGAATATGTGAACTCTCAGGTTTATGGAGCAGCATCTATGATGTTTCTTTTTATCTCAAATTATTAACCTTAACCTTAACTGTGCACATTCCAGTCCTTTACAAAGGGTAAAGGAGGGTGAGCCTTTGTTACCGTCAGTAGACATAGATTTTCACTGTAGATTTCATTGCCTTCTATAGTCACATTTTTTCAGGGTGTGTGTGGAACAAGCTGCACATGTAGAGTTTTATGGATTAATTTAAACAGCATGAGGGGCAGTGCTTAGACTTTCGTAGTTATAGGGCCTCATTTATTAAAAAGCAGCTATAACCATTGCTCTCATTGAAAACTCATATTCTGCTCTCTATGGTCATGAGTTTGTCAGTATCTTTATTAATGCCATTTAATGCCTTTTTAAAAAGTCTTGCATAATTGAGGGTTATTACTTTGCCAACAAAGGTCCATCTAGTCAAGGCTATGGTTTTTCCAGTGGTCATGTATGGATGTGAGTTGGACTGTGAAGAAGGCTGAACGCCAAATAATTGATGCTTTTGAACTGTGGTGTTGGAGAAGACTCTTGAGAGTCCCTTGGACTGCAAGGAGATCCAACCGGTCCATTCTGAAGGAGATCAGCCCTGGGATTTCTTTGGAGGGACTGATGCTAAAGCTGAAACTCCAGTACTTTGGCCATCTGATGGGAAGAGCTGACTCATTGGAAAAGACCCTGATGCTGGGAAGGATTGGGGGCAGGAGGAGAAGGGGATGACAGAGGATGAGATGGCTGGATGGCATCACCGACTCGATGGATGTGAGTCTGAGTGAACTCTGGGAGTTAGTGATGGACAGGGAGGCCTGGCGTGCTGCGATTCATGGGGTCGCAAAGAGTCGGACATGACTGACTGAGTGACTGAAATGAACTGAATTGAAGTTGCTGGGGAATCTCTGTATTTAATTAAAATAGTTGTTTTATGAGGCTGAGAACTTAAGACTGCTGTCTGGAGTCCTTAAGGGATTCTTTATTGATTTGTGCAAGGCGAAAACCAGCTCAAGACATTTGTTTCTGTGTTCGTGGGGGCAAAAGCATTTGCTTTATCTTTTTAAAATTAATGACACCCATGAATTAGAACACCAACCCTCCTTTTCAGAGACAAGTACCTTGGTGAAAAGCATTTTTTGTATTTGTGTTTTTTTCATCAAATAACACTTAAGAAGGTATTTGGATCTGATTATAGTCAGGAAACTCAGAGATTTCAGAAGCTCAAGTTATTATCAATCTGAACAAGAGCCAGATTAAGAAGCATTAAGAAAAGTCACTAAAATACGTTAGAAACATGCTACCAGTTAACTCAAATTTCCACTGCTACTTACGTAATTGATGAAATATCAGTTGTCTTGATCCAGCAAATAGAAACAGTGCCTCTAAGTAGCAATCTAAACACTTTTCATCTATGCCTCTCCATCTCTGTTAAAACTATGTGCAAACTTCATGGAACAATTCCAAGCCACTCTACCAAGAGACAAGAAACTTCCCCCTTCCAAAGTTGTTAGGCATAGTCAGTTGTCACTCTGAAACTGAATAAGATATGGCATGAGGCTGTTTTCCAAGATGAATGGTTTGTTTTATTATCTAAAGTTAAACCCTTTCAAATGCCTCCCAAGCTGCTGACTAGCTCAGAAGCACATGAAGTTAATGCATGTAATAAATTCCTTATTTTGAACGTGAACAGGGAACATACAATTTTTATTAGCAGAAAAATCCAATTATTTTTACCTGACTAAGCAAAGGTTCAAAGGGATTTATGTATTTGTGGTTTGAAGGAGTACTAGATGTTTAACCTTCTCAGAGCATCCTCAAGTCTCCCAGTATGAGGGCCAGGTAATCCACTAGTTCCTAGTCTCTGACCTACACATTGATCTTACTAAGCTGCAGTGCATTGAGCCCTCTCAGTCTTTCAACATACAAATGTAAATTTGGGCAAGTTCAGAAACTAACCTTTAAAGCAGATTTGGTCTCTACATCTAAAAGGGAAAAATGTGTCAAGTAAAAGTTGTAGAACTGTAATTCAACATTGCTGTCATATCCATCTCCCCTTTGTAGCTTAATCCACTACCCACCGAGCCAGATGTGGCCACTGAACCAAAAGTGAACACTTGACTCCTTTGTGTTCCTAGAGGAACAAGCTGTGCCCAAGTATAGCTGATCTTTTCTGATCAGATTTCATTTTGTAAAACT
This sequence comes from Oryx dammah, assembly GCF_014754425.2. Taxonomy (NCBI): domain Eukaryota; kingdom Metazoa; phylum Chordata; class Mammalia; order Artiodactyla; family Bovidae; genus Oryx; species Oryx dammah. Next base: position 2,065,971 of record NW_024070188.1, on the reverse strand, counting down.
TAGAAATGAAGGACACACAGGGAAGCCCATGTCCTCGACAGCTGATGTTGAAGAGATTGGAGGACATGACCTTGTACCATGTGCTTGACTAGAGTTTGAGTAAGTAAAGAAAGCATATGTAGGGATTCATTAGAGGGGATCAGAAGGAGGGACCATTAGCCTCACAAGCGGGCATGAAGGCTTTTAGGTCCTTACTCTCAGGTTCCCGTGATGCTGGGAAATATCTGCTGTGCCCCAAATTTGTGAGAGCCCCTCATTCTTTTAACTTGACTTAGTTTGAGCAATTACTACTTCTTGTAGCCAAAGGAACCTTGACTGAAACAAAAATAAAGACACGCTAAAATGTGAAAGACTTGGAGGGTTGACCCATAAAAGTATCATGATTTACAAAGAACCCTGTCCTATACCTGGCTTCAAGTTCTGGCCCTCTCACTCACAGAATGGCCTCTAGAAAGAACTTTAACCTTCTGGTCACAGTTTGTTTATCTGAAAAATTGAGGACAGGAAAGAGAATCGCATTTCACCATCTGTGAATTCCCCTTGAGATTCTACATTCTTGGAATCTACTGCTTTTGTTTAATTTCAACTGGATACAATTTCTTGGTTTCTGCAAATTCTAGAGAGTAAAGAGAAGAAGGTAAAGGTCAGGGAAACGTGGTGGTCCAGGAGTACAGGCTTTTGGATTGAAGATGAAAGGACCCTCAGTCAGTTTTAAATGTGGCATCTGAAAGATGCTAGAGCCTCAAGAATTCTGATTTAAAATTTAAATTCTCCCTGGAGGTGGACTGGTTTTCCCCTTTCTCCAGGAGTGATTATTCTGGATTTTTCAGATGGGACCAATCTAATCACCAGAATCAAACACAGAGAATCATTCCATGTGACGGTCAAAATAAGAGGGAAATATGATTATGGAAGAATAGCCAGAGAGATGTAATACTATAGGCACTGAAAATGGAGAAGGGGACCATGAGCCAAGACTTGGAGACATACTCTTATGGGCTGGAAAAAGCATGGAGACAGATTCTCCCCTAGAAACTCCAGAATGTTATGCAGCCCTGCTGACACTTTGTTTTTCGCTCAGTGAGCCCTGTCTTGGACTTCTAACCTACAGAACTATATGATAATAAATTTGTGGTTTATGCCGCACAGCTTGTGGTAGTTTCTTACGGCAGGAATGGAAGCCAGCGTGGTGAACGTGACGGTGAGTGTGGCTGTGTTTCACCTTTTCTCTATAGTGTAGAATCATGCTCTTCACTCCTGATGATCAAAGTAATGTCAGCAAGCACTTGTGATTTGTGGTCTGGAGCTGTTTTCACTGAACCAGAATGCTCAGAAGGTCAGTGGAAAGCAGACCAGGCCTGAAGATGAGATATATGGGTTCAAGTTCAAACTCTGCACTTGGTGATTGTGTAACCGGGGATGAGTCACTTAAACCCTCCGGCTCCAGTGTCCTCAACTCTACCATGAAGGGTTTAGTCTAAGATAACCTCTAATTCCTTTCAGTGCTGCTCCTTGATGACTTTTCTCAGTGCCTAACTCACACGGAGTCAATGCTCATGGGCAGCTCTGTCTACACAGCCATATCCACCAGGAGGTGGAGTTTTACAGAAGCTTCCATGAGTAAGACTTCGATGTGTCATGCTTAATTTTCAAATGCAGTTTTCTTGTTTCGGTGAAGGATGGGTGTTTCTATGTACTTGTCAAAGAGAAATATTTTATCCTAACTTTTATGATTTTTCAACCTTGAGTGAGATTTGAGGACTTAGATTTAGAATGTGAGAGACAGTAGCTCAAATTCAGGACTAAAAACTTCCAATTTAACTTTGAGCAGAATAGTAATTATCTATTTTACAGTTATTGGAGGGTAGAATTAATTGATTTCACAACTTCTTTTCATTATAAAAGACAGATTTTTAAATAATATACCTTTTCCTTATTTTACCCATAAGAGTTTTGCCTTTCTAGTTTGCAAAGGAAAATTCTTCTTTTTTTTTTTTTTCAGAAAATTCTGTACTGTGCTTTTGACATGATATTTACTTTTATCAACCTCAAAATATTTATTTACATTCTTGACTCATTTGATTACTTTAAATTTTTTATTCACAGATTTTAAAAAACCTATCAACAAAACCTAAACATTCCTTAAGTTCATTTTAGTTATTTTGCCAATAATGATAATTAAATGGTTGCTTGTTTATTATATGTCAGATGGCTTTGGTCACAGAGGTAAAGAAAGTATCTGTTATAGTTTTGGAGTTATTCTGATGCCAGTTACGAAAACTTCATTTTGGAAATTCTTATTCTTTTTTGTGGTCAGGCAAATGACAGACTTGAATGCATTCCAGAAAAATCCTCACTTTAATTATTTTTTGATCTGAAAACCTGAAATTTGTATGAAATATACAAAATATATCTAACAGTAGTGCTGAGATTTATTTAAACTGTTATATAATATTCAAGGATATGTTATTATAGAATTTCAGAGTTGGAAAGAACTCTAAATTATAGTCATTATCATTGTTATTATACACATTGCTATTATAGACATTCATTTCATATCCTTTTAAGTAAAATGTTTACTAAACATACTTAAACAATTGGATTAGAAAATAAAACCCAAGTATAAAATAAGCTTGAAGTGAAGTGAAGTGAAGTCGCTCAGTCGTGTCGGACTCTTTGCGACCCCATAGACGGTAGCCTACCAGGTTCCTCCGTCCGCGGGATTTTCCAGGCAAGAGTACTGGAGTGGGTCACCGTTTCCTTCTCCAGGGGATCTTCCCAACCCAGGGATCGAACCCCGGTCTCCCTCATTGTAGGCAGGCGCTTTACCCAGGGAAGCCATAGCCAATTCACTGTATACAGATAATAGAAACAATGATGGGTTTCCCTGATGGCTCTGATGGTAAAAATTCTGTCTGCAGTGCAAGAGATCTGGGATTGATCCCTGGGTCAGGAAGATCCCCTGGAGGAGGATATGGCAACCCACTCCAGTATTCCTGCCTGGAGAATCCTGTGGACATAGGAACCTGGAAGGATATAGTCCATGGGGTCCAGAGAGTCAGACGTGACTGAACAATTAATACTTTCACTTTATATATAATAATTTACTACCCACCTCCCTTTTTTAAATTTACGCTTTGGATTGCTAGGAGTTCATGGTATCTTAAGTCTAAAACAAACTACTAACTTGATCTATAGATTGACACAGCAGTGGAAGGAGTGCTGATCTCTAATGTTAAGTCTTTCCAACTTTGTCTGAGTTCTTTCATTTTGCCCGTCTTTAGTTTTCTCATAGTCCAAATAAGCCCATTGATAACTGGCTTAGATATTCATCAGTAATACGTTAATTAGAAAAAAGTGTCTAGAATATAGCAAGCATTCAGTAAGTCATTATTATTTGTACATATATTCCGTTTGATTCCTAAAACATTATGCTTGCATAGTGCCCTTTAAGAAAAATCTGAGGGTTGTTCACGGCATTCACTCTATTTTATGAGGCTTAAAATGTTTTGTCCCATGATGTCCTGCATGTTAGAATCTGCATTTGAGTCGTGTGTTACCTCACCTGCACTGTAGGCACAAGGCCATTAATGATATAATCTACCTAAAAGTGCTATAGATATGAAGAAGCAGTGTTGTTCTTGAGAAATCCTAGTGCATCTTTGTTGTATATTGGTACCAAGTGCATATGAATTCAAGTATATTTTGAAATATATTCAAAATGCATTTGAATATTTATATTCAAATATAAAGATATATGAAGTTTTGCATTTGCTTTATTCCTAAGTTTATTTTTTCTTTCTCATTTATTTCCAATTTATACTATCTGGCTTTATTTTCTATAACTTTGTGTAATGCCATCATTCCACTTCAGAACATGGTGGGATGCTAACACACAAATATACATGTATATGTCTCTGTGTATACACACATCAATATCATTATTACAGTTTTTAAAATTCTATACTATGAAAGAAGAAGTGAATGAACTCTGGAATTCTGTCTAATTTACACGTGGTGTACCTCTGATTGTTCTGACAAGCTGGATATAAGAACTTTGTGTTGAAGAAGAATTTAATTTGGGCATCAGGCTGGAAAATTTCCCTTTTGAACCACAGCATGCCTAAATTATGAAATAGAGACAATATTATTAAAGTTTGTTTATGTATGTCTGTAACAAAGAGTTTGAAACATATTCCTTTAGATCAAACCAATTAGCATTTAATTGTGTGATGACAATTTCTAACTACATGAATGAAGCAACTGGACTCAACAGGCTTATCTGGGGTCTTTCCAGCTCTCCCAGGCAGAGTGTAATTCTAGAACTTGTTGCTCACTTGCATCTGGCATACATTGATACCGGAGAGCATGGGGATCTTTCTGAAAGCCTGGGTTTTTTCAGGGCCACTGTTTTAGGAAATACGATGCCTAGGGAAGTGATTTACCAGTTTAATACAGGATGGGTTTATGGATTGGCCCCAGTGGTATTTGTCAGATATCTGTTAGAACCAATGCTTCATTCTCAGTAGCTTTTCTTTTCCTGACCATCTTTCCTGTATGCCCTCAGTTTATGACAGCAGATTGCTTGCGAAGGTCATTTACCTGGGTCAGAATTATTGTCAGAGCATTAGTTGTTGCTGTTCAGTTGCTAAGTCATATATAAATCTTTGCGACCCCGTGGACTTCAGCTCATTAGTCTTTCCTGTCCTTTGCTCACATTCATGTGCATTGAGTCAATGATGCTGTCTAAAAATCTCATCCTCTGTTCCCCTTCTCCCTTATCCTCAATCTTTCCCAGCATCAGGGTCTTTTCCAATGAGTCGGCTCTTCTTATCAGGGGACCAAAATATTGGAGCTTCAGCTTCAGCATCAGTCTTCCCAATGAATACTAAGGGTTGATTTCCTTTAAGATTGACTAGTTTGATCTCCATAGCATTAGTATTTATGGTATATTAGAATCTCATTTTTTAGGAATCAGAGCATAGAGTAGAATCTACAATAGAATCACTAAGTAGTGTCCAGGGTTGAAAGCACAGAGACAAACATCTACCTTAAGTACTTTTGCATTTAAGTTATTGCCAGATCTCAAGCTTGGGTATCCTATATATTTGAAACTAATGTTATGATTGGCATTGGTTTGTAAAAGTGGGTTTAGTTATTGACTTTTCGATGTGTTGATTCACTGAAGAATACATAAGTTAAACCATATCAACCAATGTTTATATCTGATATGGAGAGGAAATATAAATAAAGTTTCTTTAAACAAATATTTATTTAAATATTTTTCCTTAGATGTAACTAGTATGTTAAAAAATCCTGATCAAATCAACAAAATATTAATATGTGAAAGAAAATAAATAGAAGGTATAAAGTAGATACAGCAGAAATATTTCCCATTATGTAGAGGAAGTTAATATATGTTAAGGTCGGTATTTCAGGTCAATGGAAAATGACTACTTAGTTACTAAATAATGCCATTGCAAGACTGGCTGCTCACATGAGAGCAAAGAAAATGAGCCATTATCTTTCAGCACCCACAGATATAAATTTCACATAGACTAGCAACTAAAACGGAGAAGGCAATGGTACCCCACTCCAGCACTCTTGCGTGGAAAATCCCATGGATGGAGGAGCCTGGGGGGCTGGCAGTCCATGGGGTCGCTAAGAGTCGGACACAACTGAGTGACCTCACTTTCACTTTTCACTTTCATGCATTGGAGAAGGAAATGGCAACCTACTCCAGTGTTCTTGCCTGGAGAATCCCAGGGACGGGAGAGCCTGGTGGGCTGCCGTCTATGGGGTCACACAGAGTCGGACATGACTGAAGCGACTTAGCAGCAGCAGCAGCAGCAACTAAAAAAAGCAAAGTAAAATAAATATTTGCAAAAAATCTGGGAGACTAAATGTGTCAATTCAGAGGAAAGGCAGACCTTTTCAACCAAATCTGGTTGAGAAAATATAGAATAAAATCAAATATGTTGATATTTGATTATACAAAAATCAAGACCTGTTTTATAATTATACTGCTGTTCTTCATTTTCACTCTTGAATTCAATCCAGGATTGTTTGATTGAACTCCTTGAAAAACACACCACATCTGAAATTCAGCCCCCTATAGAAACTGGTGGCTAAATGCCCAAGAAAAATACTTCTATGACATATAGAAATGGACACAACTTTGATTAGTTTAGGTGGAAAAGAAAAGTAAATGAAGCCTAATTGCTTTACCTTCAAAGGGATGTTAAACTACGTCTCTGGCCAATTGCTACGATTGATGTTAATGTAAATGAAATATAGAGATTAATGAATCGTGTGCTATAAATAACTATGTTTATTTCTGCTAATCATATGAGGAGACAGGCAAATATTGGAACTTCCTTGTGTCCCCCAGTTTGTGCCACTTAAAAAAAGAGCACTCATGTAAACATTGATGGTATTACCTTTGGATCTAAAAATATTTAAGCAGAGTTCCCTTATACTGTGGTTTAAAGGTATAGCCAGATTCATTATGTAATAAAAAAATCTTGGGCAGATTTCATGGGCTATTCCGTATATGGGAAAAAATTAGTTTGTATGAAAAGCAGAAGAGATTCAAAGACCAGTTTTGAGAATTTGCCATCCCTGATTCTTTCTGATTCTTGTGCATTTTTATCTAAACTCTTTTTTCTTCCTTAACAACTTCTTTCATCAGACAGCTCCCCACCTGGGCCTACATTTATCTTATCCAGTTGTGGCATCAATTTCTAGACACACACACATACTATATGAGTAAGTGTGTATACTGGAGGAGGAAATGGCAACCTACTCCAGTATTCTTGCCTGGAAAATTCCATGGACAGAGGAGCCTGGCGGGCTACAGTCCACGGGGTTGCAAAGAGCTGGACATGACTGAGCGACAAATGTGTGTACAAAGGCGAACAGTCATACTTCTTTTAAAGTTCAAAAAATATATTTATAAAAGTAAAAGGACAGCTGAGAAGTATTTTGTTTTGTCTTGTTTTCCTTAAACCTAAACCACTTAAACGGGAGACACCTGATGTGATGTTCTATAAGAACACATCTTGTTTACTTCCACTCCAGTATTCTTGGGCTTCCCTTGTGGCTCAGCTGGTAAAGAATCTGCCTGCAATGTGGGAGATCTGGGTTTGATCCCTGGGTTGGGAAGATCCCCTGGAGAAGGGAACGGCTACCCACTCCAGTATTCTGGCCTGGAGAATTCCATGGACTCTATAGTCCCTGAGGTTGCAAAGAGTCGAACACAACTGAGTGGCTTTAACTTTCACTATAAGACAAATATATGGATATGTAAGCACATTTTTGTGGCACAAATTCTCTAAAAACTACTGCTTTGTTTTCTTTCCTTTCCTCCTGTTTTCCTGCCACCTATTATACTATTCCATTGGCTATGCACTAATTAACCCGGAGCATGCATTAAAATGGCATATGCTGAATTTTTATGGATCTCCGAGAGCTTCATGAATAGTTTCATTCTACAAGTTGGAAAAATAGCCAAAAGACTGCAAATGCTCAGTCAATTTAATCAATTCCAAGAAATTCAGCAACCAGAGAGAAAAGCAGAATTCATAAGATATATTTTCTTTAAAATCTCTGATGGACTTTGACCTGATACAAAATTTTCAAATATTAAGTTCACCAATTTTCCCCTCCTCAAAACAATGAGCCTGACATCATTAGAAGCAGAGAACAGTGATGTTAGAAATATAAAAACTCTTGAAATACGTTTGTGGAAACACTTCAAATCTGTTAATCATTAAACTAAGAAGTAATTAAGAACATGAACTTACCTTCACTGTCCTATTTTATTTACTCTGGTTCTTCTCAAGTCTAAGAGAATACCTGAGACTTTAGCCTTTTTTTCTTCTTAATATGGTTACAAAAAGTACTTACTACCCATAATGTCAGCCAACTCTACTTCCTAACTAGCTCTTTTGCCTTAAGTTTTAAAATATCAAAATATGTGTGTCAAGAGCCAATAAAAATACTTGAAATTTTAGGAAAGAGATATTGGAAGTCCTTTGGGATGTATAAATGAACAGATGACTAAGCTTATTTGTAACTTCCAATTGGTTGAATGCCCAGGCAAATTCAGCTTCTGTTTTGTATGAAGTGAAAATTTGGGAAGTGAAAATGCCTCTTATTGGGTCTATTTATGAAATTTCTTCATTTCTTTATGTTAGAAATAATAAGTAAGGGAAATATTTTCATGAAAATAGATAATGTAATAATAATAGTTTACACTTAGTGAAAGGTTACAATTCGTAAAGCACTGCTCTGAAGGACTTTGAAGGCATCACTTCATTAATTTCTACAATGTTCCTGTAAGGTTGTTAATTTGATCATCTTTATTTTATTGATGAGAAAATTAAAGAACAGAGAATCAAAACAACTTACTTACAGGCACTTAGAAAAGGTACAGTTAGGATTCAAACACAGGCAATCTTGGTCTAGGATCTGTGCTTTTTACCACATACAGTGCTGTTTCCCACATAATTCAGACTCAAAAACACTTAGATTCAAACCTTGGCTAAATTACATGTTAACTAGTAACCCTAGAAACCAGGCCTCGGTTTTGTCATCTGTAAAATAGACACAATAACACCTATTCTACTGGGTTGCTGTGAATATTAAATGAGAGAATCTACAAAAAGGAACAACAAAGTTCCTGGCACAAAGTTGATAGTAAATAAATGTCAGATGCTTCTATTTCCTCTAATGCACTGGCGTTAAAAAAATTAATGGAAAAACCCCCCTTTTCTCCTCAAGTATGATCTTTATAAAATCTAGTTAAAATACATAATAGCAGATAGTCTATTCATTTTCCCCATGTCTTTTAAGATGATTGCATTATGAGCACAGAAAATTGAATCTTTTTATCTCCTTTCCTTTCTTTTACCTGCCAACTGCTTAATAGTGATGTTTTTATGAAAGGATGAGGTGGGATTAGAGCTGAGACAGAAACAGCAGAATTGGTGGTTCTTTTTGGAATTTTAATTATAAGTCCAAAAATGTTCCTTTGATTAAATTCTGGTATAAATTTTCTTGAAAAGATCTTTGTTTATTGACTCATAAATGAGAAATTATATAATACAGATTCTACATCTTGTAATAAGCTAAACCCCATCTCTAAGAAGAAAGTTCCATATGTGGGAATTTATGGTGAAATTGGCATGTGGGTAGGGATCTATTTCTTAGACAGACATCACTCAGATATGCTCCTCCAGCCAGAACTGGGTCTGTTTATTTAGATGAAGGGTTCAGGCATCTCTGATATCTAAATCTAAGGGCCACGAGTAAAGAAAAGTACAATTCACTGGGCAAGCTGAAAGCCAACTCCTCCAGCTGTGGAGTGCCTCAGCGTCAGGGTCTCAAGAAGCCAAGGTTGTGGTGAATTTGGAGGCACAAACAAATCACTGAAGAATGTGCCCTTCTCCTTCCTCCGTTCTCTTTTAGAACCATCCAACTTGGATATCTTTAATGTATCCTACATTTATCTGGTATCGGATATGCGGAAAAAAGTCAGCACTGCGCTCTGTGGTGCGTAGGCTGTGGTTTGGCTGGACACGTGCATGGGTTCCCATCCCAGGCCACTTCTATCCACGTGAATAATGGTAACAAAACCCCCTTTCCATTTCCCACCCGCACACATGTCTGCAGAAGAAAAGACTAAACAAGATGTTCTTTTTTTATCCTAAGTGAAAACAAATAGAAAAATGAGTGGGAGAGAAGGATCTGGTTAAATTTACTGTAAAAGCCTCCAGAAAGAGGCTCTATCAGAACAAGGAAGAAATCCTTTGTTCTAGTTTTTGAAATACCAGTACATTGTCCATGAATATTTAACCTGTAAGCTCCTCTCAAAATAAACGAAGTTCTTACTAACTCCTGTCTTCTCCTTCCTGTAATAGGTGCTGTGGGTCAACTGTCCCCAAAGAACTTGCAATTTGCTTTTTATATTGTTTTATTTGAAAATTTGTATTTGTCTGCAGGGTAGACATAGTAGAAGTGAGACAAGTGTTTGTATCTGCTCTCTTTCAAAATTCAGCTAAGCTAATGGCACAGGGAAAACAGAATAAACAAGATGAATAAATGAAAAGGATGAAGAGGCAGAGCAAGGAGGGAACAGCAGGTGAGAGATGACTACGAGTTTTGGAAGCTAGATGTTAGAGGATTTGTAACTGATTTAAAAGAAAGATACAGCTGAGAGTGTCTACAGAAGGAACTGCATAGGAAAGGAAGGTGATTTTTTCCTTTAGACCCCATCTCCATCCTGAGATGGAGGCACCAAGGGCTTCAAAAATCATGGGGCTAAAACTGGGGGAGTGAATTGGGATTTTGTGTAGGAAGCAAACTCCCAGGTCTTTGTCCCTTCCTGGAACACTGGTGAGTCCTTCTCCACTGGTGCAGAGGCTTGGGGATTTATTTCTGTGGGAACGTTTCACCAGATTAGTTCTTGATTTAGGGAGATAGGGAGCAAGAGTGAACCACTAGGCTGAAAAAGGGAATCAAGTGACGTCTTCACATGGATGGTGAGTCACATGATTCTCAGCTCCCAGGATGCTGGTTCTCAGGCATCCACTTCCCAGGCAGGAGATGGGAGAATCCCTTTTTGGAGAAACTGAAAGGATCTGGGCATTCTGATATTTGGAGAAACTGCAATGAGAAATCCATCTTGTTGCCTAGTCACTCTAGTGAAAACCATTAACTGACAGCTCTTTTCCTCCTTGTTCCTGATACTCTCGGCTCTTCACCTCTGCCTGCATGGAGAACATCCAGTCATTCTTGTTTGTAGCCTCACCTTAAACATGAACTGATATCCAAGGATCACCAGGAACTATTCGGTAAAAACCTCCTTCATTAAACAGAGGTTATGATAAGTAAACAGAAAAAAAAAAAAAAAGAAATAAATACAATGAAGGGTAAAGAAACAGACTTTAACTTAACATGAATAGAGTTAATATTCTCAGAGAGAGAAAGCTCACTGCATCCCTAGTACTAGAATTGGATGCTGGAAAGAGCAATACTGAGAACCAGAAAAGTCATGGGTATCAAAAATACAATACCTCAAATTAAAGTTAAGCAGAAGACAAGGTTTGAGAAATGTCCAATAAAGCAGAATAACACAGAGAGATATAGACAAAGGAAAAAGAAAAATTGAAACTCAATCTTTTTGTGAAAAGATTGTTTTGTGAAATCTTTAAAGGGCAACATTCACTCAAGAGAAATTATAAATTGAGAACAGGAAAATTGGAACAATCTCAAATAACCAATACAAGGACATAAATCTCCAGATTAAGGGGCCTATCAAATGTACAGAGTTGTAAAAAAAAAAGACCCACATCAAGATTTATTAGACAATAGAAGATTCTGGAAAAATCTAGGTTGATGACATGTCATATTTTTAATCTAGGTCCAGGAATGCTATGGATTGCTCAAAGAAACTGAGCTGGAGAAAAATGCAGAAATGCTTTAAAAATTATGAGGGAAAAATGTATCCTTCCTAGAAATTATAGTACTAGGTTATTCAAGGTCTTGAAAAATCATCTGTCCCACATGATTTTAAAGGCAGAGGAACCAGAGACCAAATTGCCAACATCCACTGGATCATGGAAAAAGCAAGAGAGCTCCAGAAAAACATCTATTTCTGCTTTTTTGACTATGCCAAATCCTTTGACTGTGTGGATCACAATAAACTGTGGAAAATTCTGACAGAGATGGGAATACCAGACCACCTAACCTGCCTCTTGAGAAATCTGTATGCAGGCCAGGAAGCAACAGTTAGAACTGGACATGGAACAACAGACTGGTTCCAAATAGGAAAAGGAGTACGTCAAGTCTGTATATTGTCACCCAGCTTATTTAACTTATATGCAGAGTACATCATGAGAAACGCTGGGCTGGAACAAACACAAGCTGGAATCAAGATTGCCGGAAGAAATATCAATTACCTCAGATATGCAGATGACACCACCCTTATGGCAGAAAGTGAAGAGGAGCTGAAAGGCCTCTTGATGAAAGTGAAAGAGGAGAGTTAAAAAGTTGGCTTAAAGCTCAACATTCAGAAAACGAAGGTCATGGCATCTGGTCCCATCACTTCATGGGAAATAGATGGGGAAACAGTGGAAACAGTGTCAGACTTTATTTTTTGGGCTCCAAAATCACTGCAGATGGTGATTGCAGCCATGAAATTAAAAGACGCTTACTCCTTGGAAGAAAAGTTATGACCAACCTAGATAGCATATTCAAAAGCAGAGACATTACTTTGCCAACAAAGATCTGTCTAGTCAGGGCTATGATTTTTCCTGTGGTCATGTATGGATGTGAGAGTTGGACTGTGAAGAAGGCTGAGCGCAAAAGAATTGATGCTTTTGAACTGTGGTGTTGGAGAAGACTCTTGAGAGTCCCTTGGACTGCAAGGAGATCCAAGCAGTCCATTCTGAAGGAGATCAGCCCTGGGATTTCTTTGGAGGGAATGATGCTAAAGCTGAAACTCCAGTACTTTGGCCACCTCATGCAAAGAGTTGACTCATTGGAGAAGACTTTGATGCTGGGAGGGATTGGGGGCAGGAGGAGAAGGGGACGACAGAAGATGAGATGGCTGGATGGCATCACTGATTTGATGGACGTGAGTCTGAGTGAACTCCGGGAGTTGGTGATGGACAGGGAGGCCTGGCGTGCTGTGATTCATGGGGTTGCAAAGAGTCAGACATGACTGAGCCACTGAACTGAACCGAACTGAACATGATTTTTCACTGAAGCATATAAGAAATAGGTATGGAATGCAGAAAATTAAGAGATAAGGAATTTTCAGGATGATGGCCAGAGGGAGGAAGTCTAGCAGCAAAGGTTATTCTAGTCAATGATTCTTTGCATAAATTCTTAGCTTAAAATTGTTTATTATTTTTGATGATATTTGTGAGTAGTGATTGTGGTATAAAAATGTAGCCTCTTGACTTACCATAACAGTGTTTAAAATTGGTAAATCCAGAAATAGCAGTAGAAGCAAAAGATCTAGTGTTACATTTGCTAAAATGTGAAATAAGTTGCTTCTGGGGAATGGACCTGGTTTCAGTAAGGATGAAGTAAGATTTCTGTTATGTAGCTTTTCGGTGCTCTTCAAATTTTATATAATAGCTTGCATGAAATAAAACTAAATATTAAAAAGTAATGTCTTTTTATTATATATATCAGGATAGGTTAAGTTATGCTGCAGTAACAGACAACCTCAAATTTTAATAGTTCAATGCAAGAAAAGTTATGCATATGCCTCTTGTGCAAATGGAGTCAGTAGAAGTCCCTGATTTCTGGACTTCTGTGGTCACTCAGGAACCAAGGAATAGAGGCTCTGCACTGCCTGAACCTTCACAGTTATTGCAGTAGTGGGATGGAAACTCAAGGTTTCTAATTATCAGTTAAGTGCTCTGGCTCAGAATGCCACACCTTACTTCTGCTCTCAATTGATTGGCCAGAATTAGTCACGCGGACTGTCACAGCCTAGAAAAACCAGGAAGTTCAGAGCTTCATGTGTACAGAAGGGAGGAGAACCCAGCATCAGTGAGTAGAATAAGTGACCATTACATACGTTTTTCCATTTTGCTTTTTTTTTTTCCCCCTATTTTCCCTGTCTGTCTTCTTTCAATTTTCTACCTTTCTGACCAAGTAACCAGTGTTAATCCAGTGAATATCTTTCTACTTTTTATGCTTTAAATATTATCAAAATGCAGCCTTTTTTTTTTTTAATTTAACGTAGCTCTGTAGCTTGCTTTTCTTTCTTTACAATGCACTGTATTTTCTAAGGTCAAAATACTTTGACCAAACTAACTATACATAATTTAGCATGAATGTACTACAATTCATTTCATTTAATCAAGAATTCATTTAAAAATAAGTAAGATTTTAAAAAATAATTCATTTAACCAATCCCTACCAAGACATTGAGGGTATTTATGGTCTTTATCACAGAAACCAGAGCAACAGTGAGTGAACACTCTTATACCTACATCTTTCTATATAAGAACATAATTCCTTTAAAACAGTGATTCCCAGAAGTGTGATTGTGGGTCAAAGGATAACTGTTAAGCTTTAATAGTTACCACAAGTTACTTTCCTTTAAGACCATCAGTTCAGTTCAGTTCAGTCACTCAGTCGTGTCTAACTCTTTGCAACCCCATGAATCGCAGCACGCCAGACCTCCCTGTCCATCACCAACTCCTGGAGTTCACTCAGACTCATGTCCATCGAGTCGGTGATTGCCATCCAGCCATCTCATCCTCTGTTGTCCCCTTCTCCTCCTGCCCCCAATCCCTCCCAGCATCAGAGTCTTTTCCAATGAGTCAACTCTGCATCAGGTGGCCAAAGTACTGGACTTTCAGCTTTAGCATCATTCCCTCCAAAGAAATCCCAGGGCTGATCTCCTTCAGAATGGACTGCTTGGATCTCCTTGCAGTCCAAGGGACTCTCAAGAGTCTTCTCCAACACCACAGTTCAAAAGCATCAATTCTTTTGCGCTCAGCCTTCTTCACAGTCCAACTCTCACATCCATACATGACCACTGGAAAAACCATAGCCCTGACTAGACGGATCTTTGTTGGCAAAGTGATGTCTCTGCTTTTGAATATGCTATCTAGGTTGGTCATAACTTTTCTTCCAAGGAGTAAGCGTCTTTTAATTTCATGGCTGCAATCACCATCTGCAGTGATTTTGGAGCCCAAAAAAAGATCATAGTAATTTATGTTTTAATCAGTAAAAATCAGATTTTCCACTTAACCAGCATTTTCATGAGCACTTTGTAATTTTTCTTTCTTTTTTTCTAAATTAATAGGTTACAATTTAACCAAGGTGATATGAAATGCTCTTGAAATGATTGGTGATAAAGAAAATGTAAACAAGAGAAAACTCAAGAAAATGCAAGTGTTAAGGCAGTGAGGGAGATTTTCAAAGGGAAGACAGCTCTTGAACTATAAAAAAATTCCAGAGGAGAACGATAGCACAAACAATCTTCCAGAGGCAGGGATGCTTCTGCCAAGTTTACTAACAGCAAGATATCCTTGCCAAAAGTGAAAACCACTCAGTGGACAGTTGGGGAGCAACAGTGCTGGACTGGTTGGG
Source organism: Oryx dammah (assembly GCF_014754425.2). Lineage (NCBI taxonomy): Eukaryota > Metazoa > Chordata > Mammalia > Artiodactyla > Bovidae > Oryx > Oryx dammah. The sequence goes on along the minus strand of NW_024070188.1, from coordinate 2,050,848 downwards.
TGGAGGAGAGTTGTCCGAGGTATTATGACACAGGAGAGACATTTAGACCTGGAAGGGAGTGAAAAGTCAGCTAGTATAGATTTGCCCACAAAAAACGTGACATGATAGAAAGAAGTGCCCAAAAAGGCATTTTGGCAAAAGGCTACAGGTGATATGGAAAAGAGCTAGGATGCTGACATAATAACATAGGCATAAAGAGGATTTTAAAAGTCCAAATCTATCTTTCTTTGCATTTAGTAAATATGATTTTGCTAAAAGAAAGTATACAGTGACAGAGTTAAACTGTAGTTTTTGTTTGTTTTAAAATCCTTGAAATCCAACCAGAATGGCAAAAAACAAAGGAATAGAAAAGTGAGTGAAACAGAGACTATAAGAGGAAGTAAAGGAATGAATAGATTAATTCAGAACATGGGGTGTAAGAAGAAAGCAACTTTAAAAAGTAAAAGGGAACAAATAATTTGGCAAGGACATCCTTTAGGTAAACACAGCTGTCAGAGAATGGGAACTCAGAGTAAAGCTACTTTCTAGGATGAATAATATAATGTAAAACTGCTATATGAGGGAAAACCTAATGTAGGTTAAAGTTTTAATATATTTTTGGTTTAGGAATACAATGTTAACTGTAATTCCTTCTTAATCTGGATTGTTTAGATAGAGTTTTAATTGTACATCTATTGTGAGGAAAACAGAAATGCTATTTTCAGAATATAGAGAGAGATAACAAAAATTAATACCTGATTATCCTATAAGCTTGTAAGAGAAAGTAGAAATGCAAATGGTACAAATAATTTGTAAATATCTAGATTACATGTGCAGACACACACACACACACGCACACGCACACACAAACACTTCTCATGTCAGTGAAGTCAGTCATAGGCTTGTTGGGGGAGTGTGTACTTTCCTCAGTTCTGTCTTGTCACAACAAAAATTTGAAGCGACGGACCAGCTCTCCGATGGACCGGTGTTACAGCTCCATGTTACAGCTCAGTTTTATTTAGAAAATAAAGGAAAATACATCTTCCAGGAGTGAGGGCACAGTGACCCAAAAGACACGAAGAGAAGAGAGAGAGAGAACCCCCTACCCCCGGCCTTTTGGCTCCTCTTTTTATAAGTTTTTTCTCCTACCCCTGGACCTGCCCTGTGTAAATTTGGCTAGCCAAGAGTGCTGTTCTACCTGAGGTCCTCACTCTGGTCCTCCGACCTTCCTTTGTCTAATTTTGTGGGCTTTTTCCTTCCTTGTCTTTTAGCCGCCGCTATTCTGGACTCCTTTTTCCTATTCAAACTACCTAACAGGCTGATAAAAGTTAAGCAAATTAAAAACAACAACAACAACAACAACCACCAAAAAACAGGTTTTGGCTTTTAAAAAACTGAATTGCAACCACTGACTTTCTGGAAGGTCTTTAAGTTTTCTGCATCTCTTTCTGGAACAATGCAGAGGGCAATTTGGCCCTCAATTTATTAATTCCTAATGGACACTGAATTTTCAATTAAAATAGAATAATAAACAATTATGTTCAATAGGTAGTTTTGAAGGGATTTATTTGCCCACTTTATTGCAACTTTTTTGCTGAAGAAAATATAGTGTTCATGATGACTATTTCTGGTGTTCTTTCTCCAGACTAGTTTTGGGGAAGTTTATAAAATATTTAAAGAAGAATTAGTGTTTATTCTTCTCAAACTATTCCAAAACATTGAAGAGGAAAGAATGCTTTCAATCTCATTTTATAAGGCCAGCATCATCCTGATAGCAAATGCAGACAAAGAAACAACAACAACAACAAAATTACAGGCCAATATCATTAATTAACATAGGTGCAAAAGTCCTATACAAAATACTAGCAAATGGAATTAAACAATAGATGAAAAGGAACATGCACCACGATCAAGTGAGGTTTATCCCGGGGAAGCAAAGGTGGTTCTGTATCTGCAAATCAACCAATGTGACACACCACATTAACAAACGAAAAATAAAAATAATCTCATTAGACTTGGAAAATGCCTTTGACAAAATTCAACATCCGTTTATGATAAAGTTGCTCAACAAAGTGTGTATAAAGAAAACATATTTTAACATCATGAAAGCCCTATATGACAAACCAACATCCCATATCATACTGAAAGTACTGCTAGTTTTATTTTTAATGTGGGTGCCACTTTTTCATTTGCTTTTTTTGTAGAGCTGGATATTTATCATATAGCTTCATCACATTAATTGTGCATATAAACTTGAAAGAAAATCCAAGAGACTCCTCCTGATAATATATCATCCTATAAATTTTTAAAAAATCAAATTAATTTTAAGTGAGGCTGTCAATGTAAATTTATTTCACACTGTCTGAAATAAATATGAAAGTTATTGCTCAATTATAGTTTTATTGATCTGCAATTCACAAAAGATTTAAACATATCAACCAGAAAGGAAGTATTTATTAAAGAAGTGCAGTTATGGAAACATGGTACATGGATTTAGCCAAAAATATCATTTGTATTCAAAGTCTAAAAGTTTAAGGGTAGGAGAATCTGACTTACCCAGGCACTAACTCTCAACCTGTCAGAGTTACTGTCTTCTATTTAATCAAAAATTCCTGTATTTAATCAAAAATTCCTGTATTTAATATAAGCAAGATTTCTAGCACTTCTGGTGGGAAATATGTGGTTGCTAATGTAAACTTATGCCCACTGTTGAGAATGGAGCCAGGCAGGATAAAAGAATTAAAGAGTGAATTCCTTCAATTCAGCCTAATAGCTCGTAAATCTGAGACTTAATTACCACATGTATTTATACTGCCTTTTCACAAAATGGTAGCTGAAAGCCTTTAGGTAAAAATGGAAATAATTATTGCAAACCCATATGGAGATTGTTAAATGTAACGTACTTACTTTCACATGAAAATTTCTCCTTGTTCTGCCTTTTTGGAAATATATACAATTATGCATAGTCTCTGGCACTCTTATGACCATTTCTCTTCTTCTTAAACAAATGTCCTATTGTAGTATCTTAAAATGCCTCACAATTGAAAAAATAGGTTTAAATGAAAGTTCAGCCAGCATACATTTGCTAGCTATGAGCACAATTTCAAAATAGAAAAACAAAACATCTTATATGCACTAGGTAAGTACAAAAAATTTTAAAAGCAATTTTTTTCCTGTAATGAATCTAAAGAAAAAAAATTGCTTCACAAGTACATTGATAAAATGACACTTTCAGAAATCAACTTTATTTTTGTCTGTGTTTTTCTTTTACCTCTGTATTATTTCATGGTATTGCTTTCAAATTATTTTCTAAACCTCTCTAGGCTCTTGGAGAATCACTGCTTGAGTAATCTACTTGGTTCTTGGCTGTCACTGGGTCCTCTGTGAGATCTGAGAGCTTTCTTCACAAGAAGTTTTAAAAATGGATTGTTTCCTTAGTAGATACTTGAATATTCACATTTTCTATTTCTTTCTGTATATTGTAGTAGTTGTTTTGCTTTTCCTTTGTTCATATTTATTTTTCTTTATTACAGTTCATCCATTTAATTAATTTGTGCTCTCATTTTTTCATTTCTTTTTGTTTTCTAATTTCTTTGGGTTCTCAGTCTTTTTCTTTTTCAACTTTTTGAGTTGAGTGAAAGACAATTTGATTTTATGCCTTTCTACATTTTCTAAAATATGCATTTGAGGCTAGAATTTTTCCTCTAAGCAAGCCTTTAGCCACATCTCACAAGTTTTCATATGATATATTTCCATTTTCATTTAGTTCCAAGTGTTTTGTAATTTTTACCATGATTTCTTCTGTAACCAAAGTGCTGCTAAGTCGCTTCAGTCGTGTTCGACTCTGTGGGACCCCATAGACGGCAGCCCACCAGGCTCACCCGTCCCTGGGATTCTCCAGGCAAGAACACTGGAGTGGGTTGCCATTTCCTTCTCCAATGCATGAAAGTGAAGAGTGAAAGTGAAGTCGCTCAGTTGTGTCCGACTCTTAGCAACCCCAAGGACTGCAGCCTACCAGGCTCCTCCGTCCACAGGATTTTCCAGGCAAGAGTACTGGAGTGTGGTGCCATTGACTGTTTATTAAATCAATTCATTTAAAATTTTATATTTTTTAAAATTAGCTTTTAGTTATATTATAGTTGTTCAGTTCAGTTCAGTTCATTCAGTTCAGTCACTCAGTTGTGTCCAACTCTTTGTGACTCCATGAGTCGCAGCATGACAGGCCTCCCTGTCCATCACCAACTCCCGGAGTTTACCCAAACTCACGTCCATCGAGTCAGTGATGCCATCCAGCCATCTCATCCTCTGTTGTCCCCTTCTCCTCCTGCCCCCAATCCCTCCCAGCATCAGGGTCTTTTCCAATGAGTCAACTCTTCCCATGAAGTGGCCAAAGTACTGGAGTTTCAGCGGAGGAGAAGGGGATGACAGAGGATGAGATGGTTGGATGGCATCACTGACTTGATGAACGTGTTTGAGTGAACTCCGGGAGTTGGTGATGGACAGGGAGGCCTGGCGTGCTGCGATTCATGGGGTCGCAAAGAGTCAGACACGACTGAGCGACTGAACTGAACTGAACTGATACTGTATTGATGTTTTTCTTTCTGGCTTACTTCACTCTGTATAATAGGCTCCAGTTTCATCCACCTTGTTAGAACTGATTCAAATGTATTCTTTTTAATGGCTGAGTAATACTCCATTGTGTATATGTACCACAGCTTTCTTACCCATTCATCTGCTGATGGACATCTAGGTTGCTTCCATGTCCTGGCTATTATAAACAGTGCTGCAATGAACATTGGAGTATATCCATTTTGTCTTTTCATCTCTAACAAATTAATCATAGTTATTTTAAATTCTATATGTAATAATCTAATATATAATTCATATTAGCTGTATTTCTGTATTTTATTTTCTTTTGATCCATATTCAGGTACTCTTGGTAATTTTTACTTAATACTAGGATTTTTTGTGTGTATGTGAAAACATTATAAAGCTCTAGAGACTATCATCTCATTCCTGAGAGGATTAATTGCTTCTACCAGATAGAGTAATACAAGATCATCTTTGTACAAAGGTGCAACCAATTCACATTGGGTTTCAGTCTTTGTAAAGCCTCTGTATTTACACTGTGCTTTTACTCTTGGGACGTTGTCCTTCACATCAGAAATTCTGATGAGTTTACCAGGAAGGAATTGGCATACCCTACTAGAGAAAAAAAGAGGTGCAGAATGTCAGGTGCTGCTATTATCATCTCTGGAATTTTTGATTTAAATATCTCCTGCCTCCGTAGCCTTGAGCTCCAGTTCTTGTCTCAGTACTGGGTTAATGTGGGAAACTGTGTTACTCTTTTCAGTTTTCTTGGTCATTTCACTTATCAGAAAATATTTTATGGGGGAAAACAACCAGGTTAGAATTTTGGAGTCCCCTCAGTATGCTGCAAATTTCTCTACAATCTTGACCCTTCAGATAGTGGCTGCCCTGTTATCTTCATGATGCCTCCAAACACACACTCTAAAAAAATATTTATTCATTTGTGGATATGCTGGGTTTGTGTTGCCACACTCGTGCTTTCTCTAGTTGCAGTGAATAGGGGGGCTCCTCTTCATTGCGGTGCACAGGCTTCTCATTGTGGTGGCTTCTGTTGCAGAGCAGGGGCTCCAGGTACACGGGCGTCAGTAGCTGCAGCCTGCAGCCTCTATAGTTGTGGCGTGCAGGCTCTAGGGTGCATGGCCTTCGGTAGTTGTGACACAGGAGCTCATTAGTTGTGACTCATGGGCTCTGGAGCATGGGCTCAGTAGTTGCGCACGGTCTTTAGTTGTCCACAGCATGTGGAATCTTCCTGGATTTGGGATCAATACTCACGTCTCCTGCATTGGCAGGCGGACTCTTATCCACTGTATCTCCAGGAAAGCACATACATTTTTGAATTTCTGCAGCTTCTCTAGTTATTTTTAGTGAAGTGGTGAGTCTTCTACAAATTAGATTAACATAGACAGAAGTTCGCCTTGAAATCAATTTAAGCTAAATATTCTCTTGTCCATCCCTCTTTCAGTCCATCAACCCTAGCTGACACTGCCATAGGCTTTTCTTTCCCCTTTCCTCTTTTGCTAACCACCGTCAAAAGATGGAGGGAGGGGGATAAAGTGTACATGTAAATTCTTATTTGATTGTTAGTACAGTAAGATGACTTTATTCTCTCTGGCTCTAGCAGACATTTAAAATCACTTGTTCCTCTTGTGAGTATTTTGGTAGTTCTTTCTGAAGTTCCACTCTAAATGTTTATCTGCCCTCCTTGTATCATAGTCTGTACACCTTCCTCTATCTGAGCACTCTACTGTCATCCTCTGATTTCCTTGTGGTCTCTTGGAAGGTCTCTTTCTAATTAGATTCCATTGCTTTTCTAGGTGTTTATGTTTGGAAGGACTTTAGATCACCTCGCCCTCCCTTGTATCCCTATCTTGTTCATAAGAGATAGTCAGAATACTTGCCTCTGAAGTTAGTGAAAGTGCAACTGTTGTTCGGTCGCTAAGTTGTGTCTGACTCTTTGCAACCCCATGGACTACAACACGCCACTATCTCCCAGAGTTTGCTCAAATTCATGTCCACTGAGTCAGTGATGCTATATAACTATCTCATCTGTCACCCACTTCTTTTGCCTTCAATCTTTCCCAGCATCAGGGTCTTTCCCAATGAGTTGTCTCTTCACACCAGATGTCCAAAGTATTGGAGTTTCAGCATCAGTTCTTCCAATGAATATTCAGGGTTGATTTCCTTTAGGATCGACTGGTTTCATCTCCTTGTGGTCTAAGGGACTCTCAAGAGTCTTCTCCAACACCGCAGTTCAAAAGCACTAGTTTTTAAATATACTCTGATCTGTCTGTTTTGTAAATATATTCTGATCTGTCTGTTTTGTCAGCTACCTTGTGCTGATAGTCACAGACATTTGACTTTAGATTCCTTAAGTGTTTTAATGTATCATTTCATATGATAAGAAAGACATACCAATCTTTCTGTTTGGACTTTTTGAAGTTCTTCTGTCCTTGGAGAAAACACACGCCCTTGCTAACTCATGGTACATTAACAGGCTTCTTAAAAAAAAAAATTCTCTTAAACTCTCTCTCTTAACCTTTTAAACCTTTGCATTGGTTTCCTAGGGCTGCGGTAACAATGTATAACAAAGTGGGAGCTTAAAACAATAGAAATGTATTGTCTCACAGTTCTAGATGCTAGAAATCTTAAATCAGGGTGTTGGTAGGGTCATGCTCCCTCTGAAACCTGTAGGGAAGTCCTTCCTTGCCTCTGCTTGATTTCTGGTGGTTTGCTGGCAATCTTTTGCATTTCTTGGCTCATAAATGCATCACTTTGATCTTCTGTCTCCACAGGGCATTCTCCCTGTAGATCTGTCTTGCTTCATTAGCTATCTTCTTATGAAATCACCAGTCACTTTATGTTAGTGGGCCCCCTAAGCCAGTATGGCTTCAACTTAACTAATTATATCTGCAATACTCATTCCCAAATAAGGTCTTATTCAGAGGTATTGTGGTTAGAATTTCAACATATCTTTTTTTAGCAGGCCACAGTTCAACTCAGAACCTAGATATATTTGATTTATCTAACTGACTTTCAAACTACTGTGAATTCCTCCAATTTAGTTTCATAACTCATTTTGATATATGATATCCATTGACCTTGGTGCTTTAGCTAACACTTCCAATTTAGTACCCTGTTAGAACTGAACAGAGTTGTGTTGTGTACTTAGTTGTAAAAATACTACTGGTGAACAGTGAACATTATTGGTGAATATGAACTTAGGCAGTATATGAAAACTGAAGAACTGCAAAAAACTCAGGAGACACCTAGGTGAATTTTTTAAAAGTAACTTTATACTTGAAATTTAATCATGTAACTTTTTAAATGAAGTCTGGATAATTTCAAATATGATATTGATCACATAGAAAAAATTTAGATATTTCAATGAGAAGTTGATAAAAGATATGAAAATACATTTGACCAAACATTTAAAAGAAAGTATTTAGAAAAAAATTCTGAATTTACAAAATGAATTTCTGTGACCAGTGAGAAAACCAAGACTTCAGTGTTTACTTGGCAAAAGTTGAAAAGGAAATTTAAAAATTAATTGTTAGTGGACTTCCCTGGTGGTGCAGTGGATAAGAATTTGCTTGCCAATGCAGGGGACATGGGTTCAATCCCTAGACCAGGAAGATTCCACATGCCATGAAGCATCAAAGCCTGTGTGCCACAGCTTTTGAGCCCTCATCCCAGAGCCACACACTACAACCACTGAGCCCATGTGCTGCGACTACTGAAGCCTGTGGGCCGAAAGCCTGTCTCTGCAATCAAAGTAGCCCCCACAGTCAGAATCCCCCTCACAGCAACAAAGAGTAGCCCCACTCTCTGCAGCAAGAGGAAGCTTGCAACAAAGATCCACCGCAACCAAAAAAAAAAAAAAAAGTCAAGATAGTAATACAGTTGGAAGGAAGAATTATTGGTTATGCTGCCATTTGCAGAGGAAGATTTTGAAATAATGAAAGCTTCAAATATTGAAGATAATTTAAAAATTTAAATAGTGCTATAAAGCTTGCAATGAAAAAAAGTAGATCCCTATGGGATTATTTTTTTCATCCCACTACACTTAGAAGAGACAGCTACTTTCAATTTTTAGCTATCAATTCTTTAAGAAATTATCTTCATAATTCTAAATAATGTATTAATACACGTAGAATGCTTCCTCTTGATTAAGCATTTTTAATGCATTGTCTATTGACTTCCTATTTTGGTACATAAAGATTTAAACTCTATTGCTTCTCACTTTTTCCATATTTTTTTTGTATATTTGTACTGTAGGTTTTTATTAAATGCTTTCATTATTATGATATTAAATATTATTCACTGCTCAGTCAACTAATGTTGTTCTCTTTCCTTTACTGCTTTTTACTTTTCCTGGAGTTAGTAATTTTCCCTCTCTCTCCCTCTTTTTTTAAAATTTGCTCTTTCTTTGAACCTAAGACTGAGTTGACACATATTTTCCAATTGCTCTGTAGATTACCCCCCTCTACAATTTCCTATATGGTCAAGTTTGCCATGTAATCTGTAATTTCCATTCGTGCTTCCTGGGACTTCCTTTTAGGCGCTGTCTCTATCCTTTTTTTTTTTTTTAAATTTATTTTTTATTTTACTTTACAATTCTGTATTGGTTTTGCCATACATTGACATGAATCCACCACGGGTGTACATGCGTTCCCAAACCTTGATTCAATCTAGATTTGCTCTGCAGGAGCATGCCTTTCATCTTCAGACTCTAGCAGAAGTTCGAAGAATTCTCCACGTTTTCTTTCTGCATTGGATTCTCATTTCCTGTTTCATATCTTGTCTTTCTTTTTTCTGTCCTATTTTGGTGAGGCACATTGTCCAGTAGATTCCAAGAAGGGTACACAGGACATAAAAACCATGAAAGTCTGAAGTTGTCTCCATTCCATTCTTACACTTTGTTTATAGCTTAGTAAGACATAAACTTCTAAGTAGAAAATAATTTTCTTAAGAAGTTTGAAGATGTTATTCCATTATTTTGTTTCCATTATTGCTGTTAAGAAGTCCAGTGACATGCTTTTCTAAATTCTTTGCTTCTAACTTATTATTTTTTTTCCTATGATCTTCTTTTTTACCCTAAAAAGCCATGGTGAGGTTTTTATGTCCATTGTTCTGAAAGTTTTCAATTGAGAACGTTGTGCTTTCCAGTTCTAAAAATATTTCTTGTGCTATTTTTTTACATCTGTTCTGAAAATCTTGATAGATTTGACATAGCAACTCTCTAGTATTATTGTCTCTTCATCTTTATCTCCGTGTTTCACTTTTAGGAAGATTTCTTTATTTCATCTTCCCACTGGTGCTGATAAGTTTTACTTTCGCTATATTTTAAGTTTCCTTTATAGTTTCTAAATGTTCCTTAAAATAATACCCTGTTCCTACTCCATGCATAGAAAATATGCTCTTACCCCTGAGGTTACATGATATAGATTTTTTCTTTTCTTTCTGCTGTTTTATTTTCTTCTACTTGTAGTCTTACTTTCTACTGATTCAGATCAGTTCAGTTTAGTCTCTCAGTTGTGTCCAACTCTTTGTGACCCCATGGACTGCAGCACACCAAGCTTCCCTGTCCATCACCAACTCCTGGAGTTTACTCAAACTCATGTCCATTGAGTTGGTGATGCCATCCATCCTCTGCCGTCCTGATTACCATACATGATTTATCTTCTGCATGTAGGAAATTTTACTCAAATATCTGTTGGTAATAAAAACCAAATATCTGTTGGTTCAAGTGTGACTATTCATTCACATGTGAAAGTGAGAATTTGAAGGATCAGTTATAAATCCTTTCTATGTAGTTTATTTCATTGGCAGAGAGAATTCATTTTATGAAAATGGGCAGTCAGACAGATTTGGGGTTATAAACCTACTTATCAGACATTTTTCTAGTTATTACATTTCTCCAGAGAAGGGTAAATTCTCCCATCTGGTGGAAGTCCGGAGATGATATAAGATTGGAAAGTGGCATTCTGGATCTACATAGGTGAAAGCTCCTGACTGAAAGTTTCATCTCGCTCTTCAGTGTGTACATTTTCACGGAGTACACTCTACAGCATGTCTTTCCTGGTGGTGCAGTGGGAAAGAATCTATCTGCCAAAGCAGGAAATATGGGTTCGGTCCCTGGGGTAAAGGCAGATCTCCTGGAGAAGAAAATGGCAACACACTGTGATACTCTTGCCTGGGAAATACCATGGACAGAGGAGCCTGGCAGGCTATACTTCATGTGGTCCCAAAGGGTCAGACACAACTGAGTGACTGAAGAACAGCAACACTAGCTTTTAGCCTACCACCTCCTCCTAGTCCTCCCCTGTTCCTATTGCCCAGTCCGTAATGTCTCAGTTTTCATATTTGATTCATCTAGAAAATATATTTCTTTCTCCTATAGTGAAGGGAAGTAGTCACTGACAGATGGGGGTTAGGGTGGAGGGATCTAACTGCTCCACGCTGCAGCTGCTGCTAAGTCACTTCAGTCGTGTCCGACTCTGTGTGACCCCACAGAGGGCAGCCCACCAGGCTCCCTCGTCCCTGGGATTCTCCAGGCAAGTGCTCCATCGATAGAGTTCAAATCTCCACTTACGGTTTGTGGCCTTATTTCGCTCTTTCCTTCTGCCATCACTACTAGATTCCTGTAGTCTATTTCTGGTGGGTGTCTCCCACTCCAGTCCTCTGGTTTAGAACTTCCTTTCCTCTGCTGACTTGTTTACCAGTCTTACTTCTTTTTGTGATCTTTGTGTGTTGCGGTTCTTTCTTTGTTCATATATGGGAGTTAAACAATGGGAGTTTGTTTTTCTTTTTGTTTTGGGAAGGTCTTCAAAATCTCTTAAATCTGAAAGGCCAGGTGACTATTTGAAGGACAACATTCATTTGCATGATGTGATTCATGATTCATGAGTTGGGCGGCAGCCTCTTGTTCAGTCATGGCTGACTATTTGCAACTGCAGGCTCCTCTGTCCATGGAACTTTTCAGGCAAGAATACCGGAGTGGGTTGCCATTTTTTTGCTCCAGGGCATCTTCCTGATCCAGGGATCTAACCTGGCTCTCCTGCATTGCAGGCATATTCTTTACTGTTTGAGCCACAGAGCAAATACGTGGTTAATTTTACAAATCATATAAGAAAGCAAGAGGTAGTCAACTCTCTAGTTGTTAGAATCCCAGTAAGGAATGAAACAAGGAGCCTTTCATTCTTGGGCTTCTTACTTTGCCATTGAATGTGATTAAATGTCTTTCACTAACACTTTTGAGTCTTTATTAAGGACTCAGACTTTTACTCAGAGTTACCCTGTTACTTGTCACTGTTTGTTTCTTTGTTCTGGAGCAAATTTTTTGAAAGAGTTGGCCATTCACACAATTAAAATACTGATAGTAATTCCGTTTATTAAACTAAGTGTACTCTGAATTAGAACAGTCTTTTTCCTTCCAGAATTTTCTGGGGATACACATCAATCCAATGGCCTCTCTTATTATAGTTTTTCCCAAACAGAACTTTTAACCTTGTCTGCCAAATCAGTTACAAAGTTTGAAACTCTATATATGCATTAAAAAATTATTTCACTATGACATCTGTTGACTTGGATATGATTCTTCCTGGCAGGATATGAGATCTCCTTGCTCAGAAAATACTCTAGCTCTTTTAACCTCCCATTTGAACCTCCCAATGATGCTATAAACTTCTCAATAGACACTTTATACATGTTTGGCAGCTGTGATTTGAAAAAGTAGAGTGGATAGCAATAAAGCAGGAATTCTGAGTAACAGAGTTCTTGGGTGATACTAAAAGTAATGAATGTAAAGAACATTTTATATGAGACAATGATTTGGGAGTAAATCATCTTTTTGAGTTGTTAGAAACAGTCTTTCCTTCATAGACCAGCCAGTGAATTCCCATCTAAGATAAACCACACTTGTGAACATCCAGATCACTACTGAATGAATGAAAGTGTTTCTGTGAATCTAAACCAGTTAGACCTACTTGGTACTAAATCAACTCCTTGGAATAATTTTTGTTAAAAGGATTTCCAGTTGATCATACAGATCTTCCTCTTCTCTCACCTCTTCTATTTTTTTTGCAAAGGCAATTGTCTTTATTCTCTCTTTGGAAATCACACAGGCATCATTCCAGTTCAACTTTTATTTTCACTAATCAGGCTAATATGATAGCTTCGGAAACAATCTTCACACTTTTAAAGTCTTTTCTTTAAAACACTACTGCCAAATTTAGCAACTTCGCTTCATCAAGTGTTAACACTGAACATATAATCTTATAAAAAAAAAAAAGAAGAAAGAAAAAAACCACCTCCAAACCTTTTGTAAGCTACTCATTTTCTACCCAATTAAAATGCCATTTAAGGACATGCACATAGCTTTCCTTTCCACTTGTCCTCTGCTATTTCCCCAAATATAGTCTGTATTCCATTAAGCAAAATTACATGCTCTTCTCTTGCAAACTCACATGTCTGCAGGATTCAAGCAGGGAAGGATTTTTAGTGAAGCAGGTCTATTCATTTTATTTTTAAAATTTTACTTATTTTTTAATTGAGGATACTTGCTTTATAATATTGTGTTAGTTTCTGCCATAGTTGTTATTCAGTCACTCAATCATGTCTGACTCTTTGCGACCCCATGGACTGCAGCACACCAGGCTTCCCTGTCCTTCACTGTCTCCTGGAGTTTCTCAAACTCATGTCCATTGAGTCAGTGATGCCATCCAGCCATCTCATCCTCTGTCATCCCTTTCTCCTCCTGCCTTCAGTCTTTCCTATCATCAGGGCCTTTTCTAATGAGTCAGCTCTTTGCATCAGGTTTCTGCCATACATCATTATGAATCAGACACACATATACATTAAGTCCCCTTCCTCCCATCGCCCACACCTTCCCATCCCTCTAGGTTGGCACAGAGTCCTGGTTTGTGTTCCCTGAATCATACAGCAATTCTATCTATTCTTACAAATGGTAGTGTATATGTTTCCAGGCTACTCTCTGCATCAGTCCCACTCTCTCCCACCCTGTCCTCTGTATCCATAAGTCTGTTCTCTGTGTCTGCATCTCCACTACTGCCTTGCAAATAAGTTCATCAGTACCATCTTTCTAGATCCATATATGCTGCTGCAGCTAAATCGCTTCAGTCGTGTCTGACTCTGTGCGACCCCATAGGTGGCAACCCATCAGGCTCCCCCATCCCTGGGATTCTCCAGGCAAGAACACTGGAGTGGGCTGCCATTTCCTCTCTAAGATCCACATATAGGTGTTAATAAATGATAGTTGTTTTTCTCTTTTTGACTTACTTCACTGTGTATAATAGGCTCTAGGTTCATCCATCTCTTTAACACTGACCTAAATGCATTTCTTTCTATGGCTGAGTAATATTCCATTGTATATATGTGCCACAGTTATTTTATCCATTCATCAGTTGATGGATGTCTAGGTTGCTTCCATGTTCTAGCTTTTGTAAATAGTGCTGCAATGAACATTGGGGTACATGTGCCGTTTTCAATTTCAGTTTTCTCAGGGTATATGCCCAGTAGTGGGATTGTTGGGATTGCAGTTTTATTCCAAGTTTTCTAAGGAAATTCCATACCATTCTCCAGAGTGGCTGTATCAATGTACATTCCCACCAACAGCGTAAGAGGGTTCCCTTTTCTCCACACCCTCTCCAGCATTTATTGTTTGTAGATTTTTTGATGATGGCCATTCTGACTGGTATACATTTTATTTAAATAGCATTGTTGAGCTATAATTGATATACACTATAGATACTTAAGGTATAGAGTAACTCCTCTATACCTCCTCCTCCCCAAGCAAGCATTGATCTGCTTTCTGTCAGTATAGATTAGTTAGCTTTTTCTAGAGTTATACACATAGAATCATTTAATGTATAGTATCATTCAGTATCCAGTATCTACTCTTTTTTTGGTCTGGATTTTTAAAATTCAGAATATTTTGAAATTTTACCTTCTTGGGTGTTGTATATTTTTGTACATCTATAAATATTCTTGAACTTTGTTCTGGAATGCAGTTAAAACACTTGGAGGCACTTGGATTCTCTTATGTTTTGCTTTTAAAATTTGTTAGATAGGACCAATGTAGAGCTAATTATTCCCCACCACTGAGGCAAGACCCTTCTGAGTACTCTACCCAAATTTCCATGAATTGTGTGGTTGTTCTATCTGCCTGGTAAAACCAGGCATTATTTATGTTTTGTGTGAGCACTGGTCTTGTTTTCCTCTAATCCTTAGACAGCTCTTCCTTTGGGCTAGGGTAATTTCTTTATATGCACATGCTGATCAGTAGTCTACTAAACACTATAGGGAGATGCCTTCCCTCTGAAGCTCCTTGGAGTTCTTTTTCTCTAAGCTCTCACATTGTCAGCAGTCTGTCCTGCAAACTGTAACCACTGGGCTACCAGACTTCCAGTTCTTTCTCCTCAACTCAGAGAATCCACAGATCTCCATCTGGGTTCCCTGCTTGCCTAGAAACTCTCCCAAGGAAGTCAGGTTAGCAGCTGGCTCACCTTGGTTATTTCCAGCCTCTTCTGGATTGCTGTTCTTTGTCATCTGATAGAGTGTCTTGTCAAGAAGCAGCAGTCTGAACCAGACATAGAACGACGAACTGCTTCAAAATTGGGAAAGGAATACATGAAGGCTATATATTGTCACCCTGCTTATTTAACTCATATGCAGAGTACATCATGCAAAATGCCAGGCTGGATGAAGCTCAAGCTGGAATCAAGATTGCTGGGAGAAATATCAATAACCTCAGATAGCAGATGACACCACCCTTATGGCAGAAAGCTAAGAGGAACTAAAGAGCCTCTTGATGAAGGTGAAAGAGAGTGAAAAAGTTGGCTTAAAACTCAACATTCAGAAAACTAAGATGATGGTATCCGGTCCTATCACTTCATGGCAAAGAGTTGGGGAAACAATGGAAACAGAGACAGACTTTTTTTTTTCCACTCCAAAATCACTGCAGATGGTGGCTGCAGCCACGAAATTAAAAGACACTTGCTCCTTAGAAGAAAGCTATGACAAAACTAGACAGCATATTAAAAAGCAGAGACATCACTTTATGGATAAAGGTCCGTCTAGTCAAAGCTATGGTTTTTCCGGTAGTTATGTATGGGTGTGAGAGTTGGACCATAAAGAAGCCTGAGCACCAGAGAGTTGATGCTTTCAAACTACATTCTTGGAGAAGACTCTTGATAGTCCCTTAGACAGCTAAGAGATTAAACCAGTCAATCCTAAAGGAAATCAACCCTGAATGTTCACTGGGAGGACTGATGCTGAAACTGAAGTTCCAATACTTTGGCCACCTGATGAGAAGAGCCGACTCATTGGAAAAGACCCTGATGCCAGGAAAGATTGAGCACAGGAGGAGAAGCGGGCAACAGAAAATGAGATGGTTGGGTGGCATCACTGACTCAATGGACATGAGTTTGCATAAACTCTGGAAGATAGTAAAAGACAGGGGAGCCTGGTGTGCTACAGTTCATGGGGTCACAAAGAGTTGGACACAACTGAGAGACTGAACAACAACCAAAGAATGTCTTGAAAATTATTGTTCTATATATTTTGTTTGGGTATTTCATTAGCTTTAGGCAGGAGAGTAAACCAATCCATTTTACATTTTCTAAGTATCTCAGCCAGATGTGACCTCTTTAGTTCTGGAAGCCTCAAAGAGCCTTGTATCTCTTAATAGCACTGCATGCTGTTTTTCATTATAAGTATGCCTGTACTTGTTTTATATCTCCTCTTAGCTTTCAAGCGTGTCTGTGTTGCTTCTCTTTTCCTACCAGTTATTGTCATCTATGAAATTTAAAAGTGAAAGTGAAGTCACTCAGTCATGTCCGACTCTTTGTGACCCCATGGACTGTAGCCTACCAGGCTCCTCTGTCCATGGGATTTTCCAGGCAATAGTACTGAAGTGGATTGCCATTTCCTTCTCCAGGGGATCTTCCCAACCCAGGGATTGAACCTGGGTCTCCCGCATTGTAGACAGACGCTTTACCATCTGAGCCACCAGGGAATGTACCCAATAAATAGATGTTAAAATTGAATAAGGTAAAAGATAAGAGGGCTTAGTCTGTTACTTCAGAAAATGATTTCTTCTGTTTAAGCTCAATAATCCCAAGTATATGCTTAAATTATCAGCACCAGAATTTCTCTTTTGTACAATGGTGAAATAATGAAAGTTTTTATATTTGTTATGTATAAAATAATTTTCCCCATATTAAATGATCTACAATGCTAAGTTCTGGATATTTTCCAGAACTGTCATAGTTGTTAGAAATTGTTCAGTCACTAAGTCATGTCCGACTCTTTGCGATCTCACGGACTGTAGCATACCAGGTTTCCATGTCCTTCACTGTCTCCCAGTGTTTGCTCAAGTTCATTTCCGTGTTAGAAATTAACCTGCTTTAAAAATTTATTACAGATATTAGTCAGACTTGCCACTGAACAGCTATGTGGCTGATAAGTATGCTGAAAGTTTCTTTTTACTGCTGTGCAACAAGGAAGGTGACAGAGTTATGTCTTGTGGTGAAAAACAAGGTTACAAGGCTCAGTTTGTTGATATTCTTCATGTTGTAATTTTTTGGGAAGGGCTTGATTGTCCTTACCAAATTCTGTATATGATTTAAAAAATATTAATAAATGTATGAATCTCTGGCTTATTCCCCAGGATGTCTGTTGTTATAGGAGAGGCTGGGGATGATAGAAAAAACAAAATCTGGATGAAGACCCATTTTCAAGTCCTGACTCTATCACTTAGTCACAAAGAGATGTTGGAAAATTAAATTAGAATATATGACTTTTATTCCTTTATTTAAAAATAAAGCTGATATTGTATTCTTCAAAACATTCCTTTGATGGTCTAATGAAAAAGTGTTCTGTAATTTGTAAGGCATTAAACAAAACCTAATTCCAGCTGTTTTTTCAAGGCTTCTGTATCTTGTCTAGAACTTGAGTCCTAAAATCTCCAAAGCTGGCTGTGTTTGTCAGGGTCCATACGAGTCAGTCCACCGGGA
The DNA here is from genome assembly GCF_014754425.2 of Oryx dammah. Classification (NCBI taxonomy): domain Eukaryota; kingdom Metazoa; phylum Chordata; class Mammalia; order Artiodactyla; family Bovidae; genus Oryx; species Oryx dammah. The sequence goes on along the minus strand of NW_024070188.1, from coordinate 2,033,245 downwards.
AATGGGGAAAATGGTTTTGAAACTTGGTTCTATGATTCTAGCAGCTGTCAAGTTTCTGACTTCAGAGGAAATGTTTGTATTTCTGTAATTCATTTATTAAAAAATATTTATTTCACAACTCTCATGGTGCAGGCCCTGTTCTGGCACTGAAGATCAATCAGCCAATCAAACAGCAATTCCTGCCTTCACTGGGCTCAGCTTTGAGAGGAGAGGGAGCAACAAAATCAATTTACATAAATCAGTAAATCAGATATTTTTGGCAGTGTGGCAATTGCTACAAGAAAATATAAGCACACAGAGTATGAGGGGGAATCAGGAGTGTAGGGTCAGTGTGGGTGCTGAAACTTTGAATAAGGCCTCATAGAGATGGTGACAGCTATATGAAAGCATGGAGAGGACGTATCGTGGGAGCACAGCAGGCATAGAGAATAGCTAGTGCAAACAGCTGAGGTTGGAGCATCCAGAGTGAGGGGAGAGGTTAGGTAGTGAGGAAGGAAGGCTACTGGCTTGTAGCCTTGGTGAGGCCTGGCTCTCACCCTGAGTGAGGAGGAAGTGAGGGAGAGTGCTGAGCGGAAGAGGGCCTGATATTTTAAAAGAAGTTCTGGCCTTCACCACTGTATAAACAGATTTAAAAACTTATTAAATTGAAACCATTTTAAAATTCCAATTTACAATATAGCAGTCCAGTGAAATAACATTGAATGATTCATTCTCAGAGTTTTTCAGACAGAAGGTTTTTAATCTCTGTGTTTAGCCATACATCAGTGATGTCTAATAAGAAACCTTTGTGATCGATGTTATAATTCTAGCCAGCTTTCAGACGTAAAGGCAGGCCTGAGATTGGTCTGGAGGACCAGAAAATGCTCAGAGCAACACTGCCCCCACCATCACCTGTCTGGTAGGTTTATCAGCCTCAGATGCTGCCCACACACTGTCTGCTGTGAGATGGAGCCCCAGCCAGAAAATGTCAGGTGGATGCAGCCAAGAGTTTGGCTCTCACCTGATGCTGGAAATGGATTTTGTTTTTCCCTTAACTTACTCTCTTGCAAGAGTGTGAACTTGTTTTCTATAGCCAAAACAAGCAGACTTGATGATGATGATATATATTATACCCAACCACAAAAGGAAGTGAGATTATCTGGGGCAGAACAAATACATTTGGCATTTGTACCTCGTGCCTGCCTGTACAGCACACCTGATTAACTACAAAGATAGTTCTTGAACCACGGGCCTCTCTTTCTCTCTCTCTCTCCTTTTCTTTTCCCTGCTGACTATAAATTTGGGTGTAGACAAAATAATTCCTAATGGAAGACCTGAATAAAGGGTCTTTATGAGGAGAGATTACAGGGGCCTGCAGCAACCCTGGGGTGTGAGCAAGCACCTATCTGTTGCAGACAGAACACAAATTCTGCAGAGTGTACAGTAACTTGGCATGAATATCAGCCACATTCATGTACAGTGAGTGTTAGTAATACCCACTGACATCCTGTAGCCTCCTAAAGAACCCTATTTCACAGTTTTAATCAGAAAGATTTCTTGTCCCTGCATTGGAGTGCAATCAAGATTAATAGATTTTACATCACATGTTTAAGGAAAATCATACTTTAGGTAATTTTGAAATAAAAAAACCTTGAGCAGGGGCTGATTCTGATCCCTGAAGAAGGTGAAGAGGAGTTTACTGGGCATTTTACCCTCAAACAGGCATTTGAAGAAGAGATAAAGATCTAACAATCTTGGACCATTCAAGGGCCACTTGCAAGTTTGATTACAAAAGGTTAACAGAGGAGCAACATGTATGGATTTGCAAAGACCATTGGAAATCTTATATTTGTAAAATGGTGAATCATGCTGGCATTTTAAAATTTACATCTTTTGGTTGAAACATAACATACAGAAATAAAAGTGTATAATTTTCTGGAGCTTAGCTGGAAGAATTTTCACATGGTACATATGTCCGTATAATCACTTCCTGTATCAAGGTGTTAACCATTGCACCTCTCCTTTTGTCCTCCTCCAATGAGTGAACCACTATGCTGATATGTAGCAACATTAATTAGTCTTATTTGTTTTAGAGGTTTATTAAATGGAGACACACAGAAATACTGTTTTATGTTTTAAAAATTCATCAATGTTATTGTTTGTAATGGTTGCTCATTTTTCTCATTGCTGAATGGTATTCTATCAAATGGATATGTCACAATTTATTTCTCTTTTCTTCTGTTGATGGACATGAGATTTTTCCCCAGTACTTGCCTGTTTTTAATAGTGCTACTCTTTACATTTTCATACATTATTTTTGGTGCACATAAACATGCATTTCAGAGAGGGTTAGACTTACTAGTTCACAGAATATTCATATGTTCAACTTTAGCAAATATGACCACAAAGTAAATACATATTTACACATCCCATTTTTTTTTTTAAATTGCTATTGCATTTCTATGTTTCTATATAGGATAATTTTCCTTTTACCTAGAGAACTTCATTTATATTTTTTTCCTTTGGCCTTCTAGCAATAGTGCCTTCACTTTTTGTTTGTCTGGAAATATCATTATTTTACCTTCATTTAAAAAGGTATCTTTGCTGGGTATTTAAATTTGGACAGTTTTTTTTTTCTTTTGGCATTTTAAAGTTATGATTGTATTTTTTATGGTTTATATCCCTTCTGTTCAGAGGGGAGATGTCAGTCTTAATGTTGCTTCTTTAAATATAATGTATTTTTGATATGGCTTATTATAAATTTTTTTTTACTTTCTTTGTCTTTAGTTTTCATTTGTTTTACTCTGAAAAAGCTGTGCCTAGGTGTAGTTTTCTTTGTATATATCTTGCTTGATTTCTTGTGCTTCTTAAATCTATGGCTTATACTTGCTATTAGTTTTGAAAAATCCTAACTCATTATTTCTTCATGAAATACTTGGAGTTTTCTTTATATAACACCATGTTCTCTGAATATAGGTTTATTTGTTCCATTCCAATTTGAATGCCTTAATTTTTTTTCTTGCTAATTGCCCTGGTTACAGCCTCCACTACAATGCTGAGTGTAAGTGGTGAAAGGAAATGCTTTGGTTTGTTTTTTATCTTATTGAGAAAGCGTTCAGTATTTCACCATTAGGCACTATGCTAGTTGCAGGTGTTGGTCGATGTCCTTTATCAGGTTGAGGTTTTATTCTATCCCTAGTTTGTTGAGTGCTTTTTTTTTTTTTTGTCATGATGTGTTGTTGGATGTTGTCAAATGCTTTTCCTTTGCCTTCGAAATGATCATTTGCTTTTTGCTTATTATTCTGCTAATATGGTGTATTCCATAAATTGGACTTTTTAAAATTGAAATATAGTTGATGTACAATATTATGTTAGCTACAGGTGTACTGCATGATTTGACATTTGCACATATTATGAATGATCACCATGATAAATTTAGTAACCTTCTGTTCCCATATAATTACAATACTACTGACCATATAGCTTATGCTATCTATTATATCCCTGTGACTTTTTAATCATATAACTGGACATCTGTACCTCTTAATCACCATATTTTATCCACCTTCTACCTGTTTCCTTTTTGGCAACCACTCATTTATTCTCTGTATCTATGAGTGCTTTTGCTTTGAATATTTATTTTCTAGATTTCACATATAAGTTAGAACATATGGTATTCGTCTCTCTCTGTCTGACTTATTTCATTTATCACAACACCTCTCAATTCATCCACGTTTTTGCAAATGACAAGATTTAAAGAAATACTGAATGAAATATTCCGATGTTTATATATCAGTTCAGTTCAGTTCAGTTGCTCAGTCATGTCTGACTCTTTGCAACCCCATGAATCGCAGCACGCCAGGCCTCCCTGTCCATCACCATCTCCCGGAGTTCACTCAGACTCATGTCCATCAAGTCAGTGATGGCATCCAGCCATCTCATCATCTGTCGTCCCCTTCTCCTCCTGCCCCCAACCCCTCCCAGCATCAGAGTCTTTTCCAATGAGTCAAGTCTTCGCATGAGGTGGCATACAGCATCTTAATTCATCTGTGAATGGACATTTGGGTTGCTTCCATATGTTAGCTATTCTAAATAATGGTGCAATGAACATTGGAGTCCATATAACTTTTGGATTAATGTTTTTGTTTTCTTAGGAAAAATATTCAAATGTAAAAATGCTGAATCTTAACATGGTTCCATTTTTAATATTTTTGGAGCCTCCATACTGTTTTCCATAGTGATTGTACCAATGATTTCATGAATAGTGCACTAGGGTTTCCTTTTTTCCACCTCCTCATCAAAACTTGCTATTTGTTGCCTTTTTGATAATAGCTATTTGATAGGTGTGAAGTGGTATCTCACTATGGGTTTGATTTGCATTTCCCTGATGAGACATTCTGGAATGTGAAGTCAAGTGGGCCTTGGAAAGCATTGCTATGAACAAAGCTAGTGGAGGTGATGGAATTCCAGTTGAGCTGTTTCAAATCCTGAAAGATGATGCTGTGAAAGTGCTGCACTCAATATGCCAGCAAATTTGGAAAACTCAGCAGTGGCCACAGGACTTGAAAAGGTCAATTTTCACTCCAATTCCAAAGAAAGGCATTCCAAAGAATGCTCAAACTACCACACAATTGCACTCATCTCACATGCTAGTCAAGTAATGCTCAAAATTCTCCAAGCCAGGCTTCAGCAATACGTGAACCGTGAACTCCCTGATGTTCAAGCTGGTTTTAGAAAAGGCAGAGGAACCAGAGATCAAATTGCCAACATCTGCTGGATCATGGAAAAAGCAAGAGAGTTCCAGAAATACATCTATTTCTGCTTTCTTGACTATGCCAAAGCCTTTGACTGTGTGGATCACAATAAACTGTGGAAAATTCTGAAAGAGATGAAAATACCAGACCACCTGACCTGCCTCTTGAGAAATCTGTATGCAGGTCAGGAAGCAGCAGTTAGAACTGGACATGGAACAACAGACTGGTTCCAAATAGGAAAAGGAGTACATCAAGGCTGTATATTGTCACCCTGCTTATTTAACTTCTATGCAGAGTACATCAGGAGAAACGCTGGACTGGAAGAAATACAAGCTGGAGTCAAGATTGCCAGGAGAAATATCAATAACTTCAGATATGCAGATGACACCACCCTTACGGCAGAAAGTGAAGAGGAACTAAAAAGCCTCTTGAAAATGAAAGTGGAGAGTGAAAAAGTTGGCCTAAAGCTCAACATTCAGAAAATGAAGATCATGGCATCCGGTCCCATCACTTCATGGGAAATAGATGGGGAAACAGTGGAAACAGTGTCAGACTTATTTTTTTGGGCTCCAAAATCACTACAGATGGTGATTGCAGCCATGAAATTAAAAGACGCTTACTCCTTGGAAGAAAAGTTATGATCGACCTAGATAGCATATTCAAAAGCAGAGACATTACTTTGCAGACTAAGGTCTGTTTAGTCAAGGCTATGGTTTTTCCTGTGGTCATGTACGGATGTGAGAGTTGGACTGTGAAGAAGGCTGAGTGCCAAAGAATTGACGCTTTTGAACTGTGGTGTTGGAGAAGACTCTTGAGAGTCCCTTGGACTGCAAGGAGATCTAACCAGTCCATTCTGAAGGAGATCAGCCCTGGGATTTCCTTGGAAGGAATTGCTAAAGCTGAAACTCCAGTACTTTGGCCACCTCATGCGAAGAGTTGACTCATTGGAAAAGACTCTGATGCTGGGAGGGATTCGGGGCAGGAGGAGAAGGGGACAACAGAGGATGAGATGGCTGGATGGCATGACCAACTTGATGGATGCGAGTCTGAGTGAACTCCAGGAGTTGGTGAAGAACAGGGAGGCCTGGCGTGCTGTGATTCATGAGGTCACAAAAGTCGGACACGACTGAGCAACTGAACTGAACTGAACTGATGATTAATGATATTGAACATCATTTCATGCATCTGCTGTCTATCTGTATAGTCTTCTTACACAGGTCCACTGACCATTTTTTAATCAATTGTTTGATTTTTTGACTTTGAGGTATATGAGCTTTTCAATATATTGGATATTAATCCCTTATTGCACATATTGCTTGTAAATATCTTCTCTTCAGTAAGCCAATTTTTCATTTTGTTGATAGTTTCCTGTGCTGTGTAAAAAGTTCTTTTGTTTGAGAAAGTCCCATTTGTATAGATTTTCTTTTGCTGCCCTTTTCAGAGGAGTCAAAACACCCTTCCCAAATATTGCTAACATTGACATCAAATAGCATACTGCCTCTTTCTTTCTAGGCCTATAATAATTTCAAGTCTTACATTTAAGTTTTTAATCCATTTTGAGTTTAATTTGTATATGGAATGAGAAAGTCATCCAGTTTAATACTTTTAGTTGTAGTTATCCAATTTTCCTAGCAGTATTTATTAAAGAGGCTTTTTCCTATTGTATGTTCTTGCCCATATTGTTATAGATGAAAAATGGGTTATTTTTGAGCTCTCGCCTATGTTCCATTGACCTAGGTATCTTTTAAAATATCATGCTGTTTTTATTATTGTAGTTTTATAGTATAATCAGGGAGTGTGCTGTGTCCAGCCTTGTTTTTCTTTCTTAAAATCATTTGGCTATTTGAAGGCTTTTGTGTTTGTATGTAAATTTTGGAAGATTATTTGTCCTAGTTCTTTGATGAATGCCACTGGTGTTCTGCCTGCAAAGTAGGAAACCAGGGTTCAATCCCTGGGTCAGGAAGATCCCCTGGAGAAGGAAACGGCAACCCACTCCAGTATTCTTGCCTAGAGAATCTAATGGAAGAGGAGCCTGGCAGGTTACAGTTCATAGCATCACAAGAGTCAGACACAAGTTAGCAACTAAACCACCACTGTGATGAATGCCGTTGGTGTTTTGATAGGGACTTAAATGAATCTGTAGGGTGCCTTCAGAAGTATGGTCATTTTAATATTAAATCTTCCTATTCATGAGCATAATAATTTGTGTCATCTTCAGTTTCTTTCATCATTGTCCTATAGTCTTGTACAAGTCTTTTACCTCCTTGGTTAGGCTTAGTCCTAACCTAAACCTAACACTAAATTGATCAAACACTAAATTTTTATTTTTATTTAGTTTATTCTTTTTGATGCAATTATAAATGAAATTGTTTTCTTCATTTCTAGTTCAGAAAATTTATTGCTGCTGCTGCTGCTAAGTCACTTCAGTCGTGTCTGACTCTGTGTGACCCCATAGACGGCAGCCCACCAGGCTCCCCCATCCCTGGGATTCTCCAGGCAAGAACACTGGAGTGGATTGCCATTTCCTTCTCCAATGCATGAAAGTGAAAAGTGAAAGTGAAGTCGCTCAATCGTGTCCGACTCTTAGTGACCCCATGGACTGCAGCCCACCAGGCTCCTCAGTCCATGGGATTTTCCAGGCAAGAGTACTAGTGTATAGAAATTCAACAAATTTGTATATATTAATTTTGTATCCTGGAAATTTACTGAATTAACTTATTACTTCTAATAGCTTTTCAGTGTCATCTTTAGGGTTTTCTATATATAGTGTCATGTTATTTACAAATAGTGACAGCTTCACTTCTTCTTTTTCAATTTGGATTTATTTCTTTTTCATATTTGATTACTGTGGTTAGGACTTCCAATTCTACGTTAAATAAAAGTGGTGAAAGTGGACATCTTTGTCTTATTCCTAACCTTAGAGGAAATGGTTTTAGGTTTTTAACATTGTGAATAATGTTAGCTATGGGCTGATCATACATTGTCTTTATTAATTTGAGGTATGTTCCCTCTGTACCTACTTTGTTGAGAATTTTTATGATAAATGGATGCTGAATTTCATCAAAAGCATTTGCTACATCTATTGAGAGATCATATAATTTTATTCTTCAATTTGTTAATGTCATGTGTCTCATTGATTTATTTGTGGATATTGAATTATTCTTCATCCTTGTTATATATATGACCTGATTATGGTGGGTGGTCCTTTTAATACATTGTTGAATTCAGTTCATTAATACTTTTTTGAGAATTTTTGTATCTATGTTCATTTGTGATATTGGAGTGTAATTTTGTGTGTGTGTGTGGTGTCTGTCTGGTTTTGATACAAGAGTGAGGGAATGAGGGAATAACCATGGGGAATGAGTTTGAGAGCATTATTTTTCCTTTTTTGGAATAGCTTGTGAAGGGTAGATGTTAACTCCTATTTACATGTTTTTTAGAATTCACATGTGAAGCTGTCTCTGGTCCTGGAATTTTGTTTGTTGGGTTTTTAAAAACATTACTAGCTAAATTTTATAACTGGTAATAATATTTTCTATTTCTTATTCAGTCTTGGGAGATTGCACATTTGTAGAAATGTACCCATTTCTTTTAGTTTGTACATATTACTGGTTTTTAATTATAGATGTCTCTTTTGATCCTTTTCATTTCTATGGTGTCAGTTGTAACTTCATTTCTGGTTTTATTTTGGGTGGCCTTCCCTCTTTTTCATGAAGAATCTGGCCAAAGGTTTATACATTTGATTTATCTTTTCAAAAACTAGCTCTTAGTAGGCACTAACCCATTCTATTTTTTTTTAAAGCATCATTTCATTTATTTCTGCCCTGATTTTTATCATTTCTTTTCATGTACTAACTTTGGGTTTAGTTTGTTCTTTTTTTAGTTCTTTATGTGTAAGGATGAAGTATTTATTTTATCTTTTTTTTTTCTTTCTTTTCTTGAGGTAGGCTTGCATTATTGTAAACTTCCCTCTAAGAACTATGGTGTATCGCATACATTTTAAATCATTTTTTCCCCATTTTCATTTGTCTCCAAGTATTTTTTGACTTTCTCATTGATTTCTTCAGTGATTCATTGGTTGTTTAGTAGCATAATTTTTAGCCTCCATGTATTTGTGTTTTTGTTTTTTGCAATTTTTTGATCTCTGTACTTGATTTCTAGACTCATTGAATTGTGGTTAGAAATGATGTTTGATATGATTTCAACCTTCTTAAATTTACTGTGACTTGTTTTAGGGCCTAGCATGTGATCTATTCCATATAATGTTCCATGCACACTTGAAAAGAACATGTATTCTGTTGCTTTTAGATGGAATATTCTATATATATATATTTACTTATTAAGTTCATCTGATCTAATTTGTTCTTTAAGGTTGGATTTTCTTTATTGATTTCATCTTATTTTGAACCCTCTGTGCTTTCTGGACATAAATGTCTATTTACCTTCCCAGGTTAGGGAGTTTTTCAACTATTATTTCTTCAAATAGATTTTGTGCTCTTTCTTCTTCTGGGACTCCTATAATTCTTGATGTTGTACCAGAGGTCTCTTAAATTATCTCATTAAGGATTGTTTTTTGGCTTTTTTTTTTTTAGTTCTGTTCCACTTGACTAATTTCCAATATTCTGTCTTCTAGTCCATTAATTCAGTCCTCTGTTGCATTTAATCTATTGTTAATTCCTTCTGGTGTATTTTTATTTCAGTTACTGTATTCTTCAACTCTGTTTAGTTCTTTATAACTCTTTGTTAAATGTCTCACTGTTTTCATTTATTCATTTTTCTTTTTAATAAATTCATATTTATTCATATCTTCTCCCCTGTTTGTTAAGCATCTTTATAATCATTACCTTATATTCAAGTCCCACAGATCTTCAAAACCAGATGTTCATCCTCTTGGTGGAGAACCCTGGGTTGAAGACTCATCTTCCTGGTATAGAACCCCTGGCCTGGGGTTTTCCCTGATGTGAGAGTTGAACTTCTCACTCCTTGAGGAGAACCTCTGCAACTGTGATCATCTTTTGTTTGTGCATATACCACGTCCCCACTTCCTCTACCCACTCCATTGTGGCTCCCTCTTTATATCTTTCAGTGCAGTTCAGTTCAGTTGCTCAGTCGTGTCCGACTCTGCGACCCCATGAATCACAGCACACCAGGCCTCCCTGTTCATCACCATCTCCTGGAGTTCGCTCAGACTCATGTCCATCGACTCCGTGATGCCATCCAGCCATCTCATCCTTGGTCGTCCCCTTCTCCTCCTGCCCCCAATCCCTCCCAGCATCAGAGTCTTTTCCAATGAGTCAACTCTTCACATGAGGTGGCCAGAGTACTGGAGTTTCAGCTTTAGCATCATTCCTTCCAAAGAAATCCCAGGGTTGATCTCCTTCAGAATGGACTGCTTGGATCTCCTTGCAGTCCAAGGGACTCACAAGAGTCTTCTCCAACACCACAGTTCAAAAGCATCAATTCTTCAGGGCTCAGCCTTCTTCACAGTCCAACTCTCACATCCATACATGACCACAGGAAAAACCATAGCCTTGACTAGATGGACCTTAGTCTGCCAAGTAATGTCTCTGCTTTTGAATATGCTATCTATGTTGGTCATAACTTTTCTTCCAAGGAGTAAGTGTCTTTTAATTTCATGGCTGCAGTCACCATCTGCAGTGATTTTGGAGCCCCAAAATATAAAGTCTGCCACTGTTTCCACTGTTTCCCCATCTATTTCCCATGAAGTGATAGGACTGGATGCCATGATCTTCGTTCTCTGACTGTTGAGCTTTAAGCCAACTTTCTCTCCTCTTTCACTTTCATCAAGAGGCTTTTTAGTTCCTCTTCACTTTCTGCCATAAGGGTGGTGTCATCAGAATATCCAAGGTAATTGATATTCCTTCCGGCAATCTTGATTCCAGCTTGTGTTTCTTCCAGTCCAGCGTTTCTCCTGATGTACTCTGCATAGAAGTTAAATAAGCAGGGTGACAATATACAGCCTTGACGTACTCCTTTTCCTATTTGGAACCAGTCTGTTGTTCCATGTCCAGTTCTAACTGCTGCTTCCTGACCTGCATACAGATTTCTCAAGAGGCAGGTCAGGTGGTCTGGTATTCCCATCTCTTGCAGAATTTTCCACGGTTTATTGTGATCCACACAGTCAAAGGCTTTGGCATAGTCAAGAAAGCAGAAATAGATGTTTTTCTGGAACTCTCTTGCTTTTTCCATGATCCAGCGGATGTTGGCAATTTGATCTCTGGTTCGTCTGCCTTTTCTAAAATCAGCTTGAACATCAGGGAGTTCACGGTTCACGCATTGCTGAAGCCTGGCTTGGAGAATTTTGAGCCTTACTTGACTAGCATGTGAGATGAGTGCAATTGTGTGGTAGTTTGAGTATTCTTTGTCATTGCCTTTCTTTGGAATTGGAATGAAAACGGACCTTTTTGAGTCCTGTGGCCAGTGCTGAGTTTTCCAAATTTGCTGGCATATTGAGTGCAGCACTTTCACAGCATCATCTCTCAGGATTTGAAACAGCTCAACTGGAATTCCATCACCTCCACTAGCTTTGTTTGTAGTGATGCTTTCTAAGGCCCACCTGACTTCACTTTCCAAGATGTCTGGTTCTAGATTAGTGATCACATCATCATGACTATCTGGGTTGTGAAGACCTTTTTTGTACAGTTCTTCCATGTATTCTTGCCACCTCTTCTTAATATCTTCTGCTTCTGTTAGGTCCAGACCATTTCTGTCCTTGATCGAGCCCATCTTTGCATGAAATGTTCGCTTGGCGTCTCTAATTTTCTTGAAGAGATCTCTAGTCTTTCCCATTCTGTGTTTTCCTCTATTTCTGTGCATTGATCACTGAAGAAGGCTTTCTTATCTCTTCTTGCTATTCTTTGGAACTCTGCATTCACATGCTTATATCTTTCCTTTTCTCCTTTGCTTTTTACCTCTCTTCTTTTCACAGCTATTTGTAAGGCCTCCCCAGACAGCCATTTTGCTTTTTTGCATTTCTTTTCCATGGGGATGGTCTTGATCCCTGTCTCCTGTACAATGTAATGAACATCATTCCCTAGTTCATCGGGCACTCTATCTATCAGATCTAGGCCCTTAAATCTATTTTTCACTTCCACTGTATAATCATAAGGGATTTGATTTAGGTCATACCTGAATGGTCTAGCTGTTTTCCATACTTTCTTCAATTTAAGTCTGAATTTGGCAATAAGGAGTTCATGATCTGAGCCACAGTCAGCTCCTGGTCTTGTTTTTGTTGACTGTATAGAGCTTCTCCATCTTTGGCTGCAGAGAATATAATCAATCTGATTTTGGTGTTGACCACCTGGTGATGTCCATGTGTAGAGTCTTCTCTTGTGTTGTTGGAAGAGGGTGTTTGCTATGACCAGTGCATTTTCTTGGCAAAACTCTATTAGTCTTTGCCCTGCTTCATTCCACATTCCAAGGCCAAATTTGCCTGTTAGTCCAGGTGTTTCTTGACTTTCTACTTTTGCATTCCAGTCCCCTATGATGAAAAGGACATCTTTTTTGGGTGTTAGTTCTAAGAGGTCTTGTAGGTCTTCATAAAACCATTCAACTTCACCTTCTTTAGCATTACTGGTTGGGGCATAGACTTGGATAACTGTGATATTGAATGGTTTGCCTTGGAGACGAACAGAGATCATTCTGTCATTTTTGAGATTGCATCCAAGTACTGCATTTTGGACTCTTTTGTTGACCATGATGGCTACTCCATTTCTTCTGAGGGATTCCTGCCTGCAGTAGTAAATATAATGGTCATCTGAATGAAATTCACCCATTCCAGTCCATTTTAGTTCACTGATTCCTAGAATGTTGACATTCACCCTTGCCATCTCTTGTTTGACCACTTCCAATTTGCCTTGATTCATGGACCTGACATTCCAGGTTCCTATGCAATATTGCTCTTTACAGCATCGGATCTTGCTTCTATCACCAGTCACATGCACAACTGGGTATTGTTTTTGCTTTGGCTCCATCCCTTCATTCTTTCTGGAGTTATTTCTCCACTGATCTCCAGTAGCATATTGGGCACCTAATGACCTGGGGAGTTCCTCTTTTGGTACCCCTTCATTTTGCCTTTTTGTACTGTTCATGGGGTTCTCAAGGCAAGAATACTGAAGTGGCTTGCCATTCCCTTCTCCAGTGGACCACGTTCTGTCAGACCTATCCACCATCACCCACCTGTCTTGGGTTGCCCCTCAGGCATGGCTTGGTTTCATTGAGTATGTCTTTAGTTGTGGAAAATATTTTCTGCTGATCTTCAGGTTCTTCTCATAGAAAGTTGCTCTGTAAATAGTAGCAATTTGGTGTGCTCATTGGAGGAGGTGAGCTCAGGATCTTCCTACTGTACTATCTTGGTCACCCATTCATATTAATTGAATTTTGAATATTAGTTCTACCTTGAATTCCTGAAATAAATCCCATTTGATTGTGGTGTGTAATCTTTTTTGTAGTTTGCTGGATTTTGTTTGACAGGATTTTCCCATATATATTCATAAGAGCTATTGGCTTGTAGCTTTTTTTCTTATTATAGCTTTGCCTGGTTTTGGCATCAGGATGATATTTGTTTTCATACAATGAGCTGGGAATTGTTCTTTTCTACCCTGTTTCATGGAAAGTGTTTGTGAAAAGTGGTGTTAACTCTTCTTTAAATGTTCAGAAGAATTTACCAAGGAAGCTATTAGGATGTGGGAGGGTTTTAAGACTGTTAATGGAGTCTATCTACTTATTATAGTTCTGCTCAGATTTTTAAATTTATTCTTCAGTCATTTTTGGTAATTAGTATTTCTAGAAACTCTTCCATTTCATCTAAGTTATCTAATTTGCTGTACACTTGTTCTTAATATTACTTTCCATATTTTTTCTGAATGTCTATAATAATTTCCTTCTTTCATTCATAATTTTTGTAATTTGAATTTTCTCTTTTTTACCTAGTCAGCCTAGATAAGGATTATTACTCTTTAAATGTTATTTCTACTTCATTCTTTCTCTCTCACCCAAGGCTTGAATTATACCATATAGACATATTCACTATGGCCCATGTATTTTACATTGTAATCTGCATTTTCTATTTTTTTTGTATGCTTACATTTATATTATACTGATCTGTCTTTTAATTCACTAGTTCCTTCTACAGTTACATTCTAAAAGTTAAATTCATTTACTGTGTTCCTAACTTAGTTATCTTAACGTTCTTGAATTTCACATTTTTTTCCTGTGTTTCAATTTTTGTGAAAAATCTCCATTTTCATCTCTTTTCTTAAAAATAATAATCACAATTATTTTAAAGTCCATGACTGATAACTCAAAAATCTGGATCACCTGTGAATTTTTAAAGTTTATTTATTCTCTAATTCTATTAATATTTCTTGAGAGTACTGGTAAGTTGTGATTGACTGCCAGGAGTTATAAATAACATAGCGGTTTGGGTGATATTATCTTATGCCTCACAAGAAGTCTCACTCTATATTTTGATGAGTGGACAGAGTTGGGGCAGATCCTCTTGGTATAATCCAAGAGAACATTCTCTTCATTTTAGGGCATCAATGTATAATAATACATTTAGGAAATAGAATCTCTTTGTTTTAAATACAGTAGAGCTTAAATTTTAAGGGAAAGTATTGGAAATGAATCTTTAAAGAGTTAGCTTCAATATCTGTGGCTGTAGAAGAGTCAGCACAATACTTGATTAGGAAAGATAAATAGGAAAGATTGTTGTGTTTATTTTTAGCCATGAGGTGTTAAATACTGGGAATACTATAGAACATTTCTTAGAGACATGATACTTAGCAGACAGCTTCACGTAGAGTAGATGCTAAATAATGCTTGGTCATTAAATTGAACATCAATTGTGCTTGCTTTGAAGATATTATCTAATTCCTAAGATTGTTGTAAGGACTAATTATGGAACTAAGCAACCACTGACTACCCTATGAAAAAATTAACTTTTATTGTATGTTTATGAATATCTGTTAATCAGTTTTTAAAACTTGTTTGAAATATATTAGCCTATTCTTCCCTTCCCTCATTTCTACCTTTAACATACTTACATACATGCTTTCATTGTTGCCTATTTTCCCGTTATTTCCTTGTTTCCTGAGGCCCTGGGCACCAGATATTCCTTTATCTAACATCTCTACCTTCCTGAGCTTCCCTGGTAGCTCAGGCAGTAAAGAATCTGCCTGCATTGCAGGAGACTCAGGTTTGATCCCTGGGTCAGGAAGATCCCGTGGAGAGAAGAATGACAACACATTCCAGTATTCTTGCCTGGAGAATTCCATGGACAGAGGAGTCTGGCCGGCTGCAGTCCATGGGGTCGCAAAGTTGGACATGATTGAGCAACTAATATGCACTGTTAGTTCAGCTTATTCTAATAATTGATTCTTCAACCTTGTATCTGTCCAGTGCTATGCAATGCTTATATTTTTCAGGTCACTATAAATCTCTTGTAATTTCTTATGCAAATTGTCAACCTGAATGTTATTTGAGAAGAAACTATAGGATATTTTATTATTAAGTAAAAGTCAAAGTCAATCCAAATAAATTACAAATCGCTACTGATTTGGTCAGTGATGTTGGCTTTGAAGTTGTGGATTGATTAAACAAAGGCATTAAACATGCAGACAAGAAATGCTAAATATAGTTTCAAGGTCTCTTCTAAGATTTACAAATTGGATCATGAGAGAGAATTTAATCTTCTTTTTTTTTTTTAATAAATAGAACTAATTTTCTTTCAGTTGCTTGCAAATAAAATGAAAAAAAGCTTATTGAATTCAGTTAAATAATGTCACATTTTTATTTTATAATTTATAAGTCTTAAGATTATTTATTAGAGTACCTGAAAACAGGCCACAGACCTCTCAAAGAAAACCAAAATCTTTTCTTTCTCCTTTCAAACACAGGGTTATTTTGAGTTAATCAGAGTTAATGTTTTTAGATGGAAACAATCTCTCTGGAATATGAATTCTTAGGATTTCCTTACACAAGAGCCCTTTACTAAGTTGGTGGAGAATGCTGACATTTAGATTGCACATACAGAGTTAGTCACTGATATGTTTAGACTGGATTAATTTAAGGGACGAAAAAATCTGAAGTTTGTGCACTAGCCAGTGAAGCTAAAGAAGTGACTTGGCAAGGTTTAAACATGAAGCTATCTGAAGAAGAGTATTTATTAGTGCTATTGTTATTAAAAAAAATATATCCTTGAAAAATGGCCATGAATGTAAAATTTTTTTTCTTGAAATTACCTGAATTCCCTCCTCTGAATAGTCATCAACCTGAGAAAGCTGTAAATAATATTTTACAGCTGGTAAAATAATATTTTTAGTAAATAATCATAGTGTTCCTCCTTTTTTAAAAAAGAGTCATTATTGCATTTGATACTATATTGCTTCTGTTTTATGTTTTGGGTTTTCCCCTGCAAGGCATGTGGAATTTTAGCTCTCTGACCAGAGATTGAACTTGCACCCTTTGTGCTGAAAGGAGACATCCTAACCATTGGAGTGTAAGAGAATTTCCCCATTAGGCTCATTCTTATTTCCAGGGAGAAACAGCCTCTTAATACAATTTGTGACGATCAACCTGGTTCCATTGGTGAGTAGCAACTTGAGAAATAAGTTCAGTTCAGTTCAGTCACTCAGTTGTGTCCGACTCTGCGACCCCATGAACTGCAGCACGCCAGGCCTCCCTGTCCATCGTCAACTCCCGGAGTTTATCCAAACTCATGTCCATCGAGTCGATGATGCCATCCAACCATCTCATCCTCTGTCGTCCTCTTCTCCTGCAGCTGCTGCTGTTGCATTGCATCAGTTGTGTCTGACTCTGTGTGACCCCATAGATGGCAGCCCACCAGGCTCCCCCGTCTCTGGGGTTCTCCAGGCAAGAACACTGGAGTGGGTTGCCATTTCCTTCTCCAACGCGTGAAAGTGAAGTCGCTCAGTCGTGTTCCACTCTTTGAGACCCCATGGACTGCAGCCCACCAGGCAAGAGTACTGGAGTGGATTTCCTTTGCCTTCTCTGCCCTTTCTCCTCCCGCCCTCAATCTTTCCTAGCATCAGGGTCTTTTCAAATGAGTCAGCTCTTCGCATCAGGTGGCCAAAGTGTTTGAGTTTCAGCTTCAACATCAGTCCTTCCAATGAACACCCAGGACTGATCTCCTTTAGGATGGACTGGTTGGATGTCCTTGCAGTCCAAGGGACTCTCAAGAGTCTTCTCCAACACCACAGTTCAAAAGCATCAATTCTTCGGTGCTCAGCTTTCTTTATAGTCCAACTCTCACATCCATACATGACCACAGGAAAAACCATAGCCTTGACTAGATAAACATTTGTTGGCAAAGTAATGTCCCTGCTTGTTAATATGTTGTCTAGTTTGGTCATAACTTTCCTTCCAAGGAGTAAGTGTCTTTTAATTTCATGGCTGCAGTCACCATCTGCAGTGATTTTGGAGCCCAAAAAATAAAGTCTGACACTGTTTCCACTGTTTCCCCATCTATTTCCCATGAAGTGATGGGACCAGATGCCATAATTTTCGTTTTCTGAATGTTGAGCTTTAAGCCAACTTTTTCACTCTCCTCTTTCACTTTCATCAAGAGGCTCTTTATTTCTTCTTCACTTTCTGCCATAAGGGAGGTGTCATTTGCATATCAGGTTATTGATATTTCTGCCGGCAATGTTGATTCCAGCTTATGCTTCCTCCAGCCCAGCGTTTCTCATGATGTACTCTGCGTATAAGTTAAATAAGCAGGGTGACAATATGCAGCCTTGACGTACTCCTTTTCCTATTTGGAACCAGTCGGTTGTTGCAGTTGCACTGGTCTCACATGCTAGTAAAGTAATGCTCAAAATTCTCCAAGCCAGGCTTCAGCAGTATGTGAACTGTGAACTTCCAGATGTTCAAGCTGGTTTTAGAAAAGGCAGAGGAACCAGAGATCAAATTGCCAACATCTACTGGATCATTGAAAAAGCAAGAGAGCTCCAGAAAAACATCTGCTTTACTTACTATGTCAAAGCCTTTGACTATGTGGCTCACAATAAACTGTGGAAAATTCTGAAAGAGATGGGAATACCAGACCACCTGACCTGCTTTTTGAGAAACCTATATGCAGGTCAGGAAGCAACAGTTAGAACTGGACATGGAACAACAGACTAGTTTCAAATAGGAAAAGGAGTATGTCAAGGCTATATATTGTCACCCTACTGATTTAACTTATATGCAGAGAAATGAGTAGGAATCATTATTTTGTGCTCTTTATACTAAAGAAGGGAACTATATTAGTCAAGTTATAATAATAATAGTATAAACACTGTTCACCTTCTTGTTTTATAGGACCAATTAACAAATTGAATATATTTTGTTAGATTGTTTGATGAAGAGGAAGAATTTTCGTATTCAATTAAGGTTTATGATAGGAGGGCTCAAAATAAAAAAGATACCTGTTTGGTTTAGTTTTTGTTGAAAACTTACAAATCCTCCTTTTGAAAGTTAGTCATTCACATCTTTTCCATGTATAGGTTAGGAAGCAGTGTGCTTGACGTGATACTTTCCTAGTCCAGGATGATTTGTTCTTTAACCACCTATATTAGGAAGGTATCTGGGCCCTATCTTCCCATGACTCTATCACTAGGGAAGGAATGTTTACTAAGAACCAAGAGGTCACTTAAAAATCTCTGATGGCATCACTTGGGATTAAAGACTTGTATTTCCTACAGATGCTTTGAGAATTCAGTATGGGGATAGAGTCTGTCCCTGGGTAATAAAAGCACTGTAAGTTCTAGATTTAAAACAAAAAACCACTAATGCCCTATGAGGCACCAAAACATTCTCCAAAGCTAGTCATTATAATGTTACTTTGCTAATAGCAGAATCCATAAACAGATCAACAGATAAAATAAAAAATAGAAAAGTAGATCTTAGTAGAGGCAGAAACTGTGTATTATCCATAAAAGCAGTCCCACAAATCAGTAGTAGAAGGCAATGTTGGGTTATAGGTTAATAAAATTTCATTGTGATGATTAAGTAATATTTAGAAAATACAAAGGTAAAATTTTACCTTGTCATATATTCAAAGTTAGAAATGGAAAGATTTAAATATAAAATATACAACCAGTTTTAAAGGAAAATCATGAATAAAATTCATCTGATTAAGATTAGGGAAATCTTTATAAGAATAAAAGCCATGAAAAAGTGCCATATATTTATACTTCATTAACATTCTGATGTATAAAGTTTAACTGTACAAAATTTTAGTTATGTAAAAAATGTAAAATACCATCAAAATTAAAAGATAAATAAATGTGACAGGAGAATTAATATCTTTCCTACAGGGAATACCATTAAGAAAAACAAGCTTTCAATAAAATAATAGTCAAGCAACATAAAAACAGGAAATGTAAATGAGATATAATGAGTTCTATAAAGATTCAAATTCACTGATAAGTGAAAATGCAAGAAAAGTTGGATTCTTACAAATCACATAGAAAATGTTACTAAGAATGTTTCCAAGGGCATGTACAGGGAGCTGGCCCCATCCCAAGTCAGTGGTAGAAATGTTAATTGGTGTTTTTTTTTTTAACTTTATACGTTTAATTTTGTATTGGGATGTAGCCCGTTAACAACGTTGTGGTAGTTTTAGGTGAACAGCAAAGGGACTCAGTCATACATATAGATGTATCCAGTCTCCATCAAACCCTCTTCCCATCCAGGCTGGCCCGTAACATTGAGCAGAGTTCAATGTGTTATACAATACCTCTTTGTTGGTATCAATTGTTATTAATTCTTGGAAAAGTGTATAGCAATGTGTGCTCTCTGGTGAGGAGCATTTTAACACTGTAATCATTCTAGGAAACCATTCTTAAGAAACTATAAGACTTAGAATCAAATGCAAATAGACAACTAGAACGTTTGCCTCACTATAGTGGCAAATTAGTTGGAAAGAACTCCCCAACAAAAATAAGATGATCAAATAAAATAAATAGAATATTATATAGTTATTATAAATTATGTTTTCAAAGAATTTTCAAGACATGGACTGTCCTGATATTGAGTGAAACATGATTGTACAGGAAATTTATATAGAGTATGCTATCAATTTTGTTAAGAATTTGCTTATGTGTGTATATGTGTGTGTGTGTGTATGCACATGTATTGTATAGGGAACAAAGCTGTTTGGAAATATATTAAAGGGTCAATAGTACTTTTTTTTCTGAGTAGTACGATTATAGGAGTTTTAATTTTTGCTTTTTCTATTTTACAATTTTTACAGTTTCCACATGAAGTTTGTTAATAAGGAGAAACCCACTAAAGTTAAAAGTTTATATTTACTTTGGTAATAAGATGAGTTTACTTGGAGAATTTGAACTTAAGTGTCTCATGATGAACTATGCAAAGCTGACTAATGGTTTGATGAATATCTCTGACTCAAACATTTAATTCATTCCTTGCAAGTTTCAGCAAGCAGGTGACATCCTTGCTCTTCTGTCTCATGTTTATCTCTTCAGCTTTAAAATGTGGCAAGAGTAGTGGAACAATGAATTTCTTCCAGTAAATGGAGCAATGCAAAAAGTAAAAAAAAAAAAAAAAATAGAAATCAGACATTCCTATAGAATTTGTCACCTATTTATTCTTGGCAAGATGCTGTTGATTAGCAAATAGAGGAGCTGGAAGTTCTCTCCTCTGGTTAAGGCAACATTTATTCCCTCAAAAGGGAAAAGCAGTAAACTGGTGTTTTGGGGAAACTGCCTCATTAGCATTCTCTCTCCCCTTAGTCTCTGCCCTACTTTTCTCTCCTGTGCACGGTCAGATCTCTTGAGCTGGTCTACACCTGTGTCAGGTTTCCTCACCACTCACTCCCCCTCCCCACCTCCAGCAGCATGACCCTCCTCAGGCCCATTGCACTGAAAGTGCCCTAGTCCAAATGGCCTCACTTCAGTTTTCTGTCTCCTGAACCTGTACCCGACATGCTAAACCTCATCACTACTTCAGAACAGCCTCTTCCTCTGCTCCTGTGACCCTGTATCACCTCTACCAATCATGAATACCTCTCAGGACTTCACTGGCTCTGTATACTTTTGCGTTTGTTGTCTTCGGGATGGCAGAGGGCAAAATGCGTGCATGCAACCCCAGTTGTTTGAGTCGTGTCTGACTCTTTGCAGCCCCAAAGACCACAGCATGCCAGAGTACCGGAGTGGGTTGCCATGCACTCTTCCAGGGGATCTCCCCAACTAAGGGATCAAGACCACATTTCCTGCATTGCAGGCAGATTCTTCACCGCTGAGCCACTGGGGAAGCCCACGGGGCAAAGTAGCATCCTTCTATTCTAGCTGTCACTTCCATGAAGACTGCTAATTATGAATTTATTCCACAAACAGCATATCTGATGTGCTGTGTGCTAAGCTAGACACTGGATTTGTAGAGGTGGTATGATGGTGATAATGAAGAGTACCATCCTTCAAAATATCTAAGATGGATTAACTAAGTTCATTTCCTCAATAATCTTATGTGCTAAGATGTTATTATTTCCTTCATTTTACCAATGAGGAAACTGGGAATGTAAATGACTTGCCCAGATCAAGGAGTTAATAAGAGCGGAACCAGGATTCAAACCCAAGAGATCTCTGCTCTTAACAGTTTGTTGTAACACAGTCCATGGGCTCAAATAAATTCTTACTCAAGTTAGGCAGTCAGAAAACTAAGAAAAGCTACAACACA
The DNA here is from genome assembly GCF_014754425.2 of Oryx dammah. NCBI lineage: Eukaryota > Metazoa > Chordata > Mammalia > Artiodactyla > Bovidae > Oryx > Oryx dammah. Next base: position 2,011,787 of record NW_024070188.1, on the reverse strand, counting down.
GAGTGAAGCTGGTTATTACAAGGTGCAGGAAAGGTGCTGCAAGCACAAAAGAAAGGCACATTGGCCATTGTGTGGATACAGGGGAAGCCTCCTGGAGTTGAGTTTGCAGCATGAAGATGTGTGTATGTGCTGTTACTCAGCCTTATCCAGCTCTTTGTGACCCCATGGACTGTAATCCACCAGGCTCCTCTGTCCATGGAATTTTCCAGGCAAGAGTGCTGGAGTGGGTTGCCATTTCCTCCCCCAGGGGATCTTCCTGACCCAAGGATCGAAGCCAGGTCTCTTGCAATTCCTGCACTGACAGGTGGATCTTTTTTTTTTTTTTTAAACCACTGAGCCACCTGGGAAGCCCAACATGAAGATGGGGGGAGAGTAAAGATGTAAAGATGAGGACAGCAGACAGAGAGGAAATAAGCATGTGATATGAAGTGAGTTTTTTATTTTTGAGGAGCTGTATGTTATTTGGTTTTGCTCCCTGTAGTGGGTTCTCCAGAGCAGCAGAATACGAAATGAGAGCTAGGCAGTGAGCAGGATACTATAAACTATGGATATCAGTGCTTAAAATACTGGCTATTGTTCTGAAAGCTATAGAGATTTTAAAATGGGTAGGGACATGATGAGGCTTTCATTTTCTAAATGTCACTCTGGAAGCAGTAGAGAGAACAGAACAAGTAGGCTGCACACAGGGTGAGTGGGTGGTCCCCAGTGAGAGCCGAGAGGGCTGCAACCAATTTACCACATTTAGAGTGGAGGGGAGGGCCTGGCACAATGCTTTCGGAGGTAGAGTTCATAGACACGGTATTTGATTATATACAAGAAAAGAGTACAGGGAGGACTAGGAGTCAAGGATGACCTTTATGCTGCTGGCTTAGGTGATAGGTGATTGTAGTTCCTAAAAGGAGGAACACAGTAGGGGAAGGAGGTCTGTGAAATGGTGAACTCCATCAGGTGACTGAGGAAGAGATTGAAAGAGAAACTGCAGATTAAGTCTTGGGGTAGGACGAGAGGTCAGGGAATACAGATTTGAATGTTCTGGATATGTGAAGAGTGGTCAATGGGATCATCTTAGGGGAAGTATGGAGCAAGAAGAGAAGTTGAGAAATTGATTTCCTAGAAAATATGGATATTTACAGGATGAAGAGAGGTCGAGACAGCAGCAAAGCTGTCAGAGAGAAAACTGAGAAATTTGCGTGCAGTTTTGTGAAGTCCTTCCAAATTCTTAAGGAGCCGACTAGTTTCCTGTTACTTAAAAGAAGTCTAAATTCCATGAATTTCTAGTGGAAAAGTGTGTCGGGAGAAAAAGAGATAATAAGGGATAAGGTTGGATTTCTTGCTTTCTTTGTTTTCTAAGTGACAAAGAGAAAGCCATTCTCAAAAGATAAACTAGAAAAGATCTAGCCGGTGAAGTGCAGTCGTTTTGCTGGGCTGACCATCAGAGAGAGAACTGAAAATGTGAAAATAAACAGTGGGCTTGCCTGGAATGAGCATGGCAATTCGGGAGGGAAACTTGGCTACTTTTTATTCTTTGATTTTTATGTTTTCTTTTCTTTGATTTCTATGTTTTAATGACTTTTCAAACTAAACTCAGGAGGATAAAGTACACTTACTGCCTAATACTAGATCACTCAGAGATGACATATTTTGAGATAAAATTATTTTAAGTTTTAAAAATAAAAGCATTAAGAATTTTGGAACATATCCCCACAGTGTATGCATGAATATGTGTTTGTCTATGTATAGAAGCACACACACTAAATTACGTCATAGTAGTCATGCTACTCTGTTTAACAAGAAATATAAGCATTTTATCATATCATTGAATATTTTTCAAAATATTGTTTTTCATGAATACATGAATATATACCTAAATCAATTTTTTAGGTCAGATACTTCATGTTTTCTCTCAAATCATCATAATTTTGAATTGAAATGATAATGGCTTAAAGACCCTGATGCTGGGAAAGATTGAGGGCAGGAAAAGAAGGGGGCCACAGAGGATGAGATGGTTGGATGGCATCATCAACTCAATGGACATGAGTTTGAGCAAACTCCGGGAGATGGTGAAGGACAGGGAAACCTGGCGTGCTGCAGTGCAGGGGGTCGCAAAGAGCTGGACACGACTGAGCGGCTGAACAACAGCAATGGGTCAAGCACTGATTTTTAAAAACGCAAACTTTCCTATCTTTCTGCCTTCTCTGATGTTTTATAGAAGGCTGTGGACTTACTCTGTCGTCTGTTTTTTTATGATGGTAACTACATTTATTCAATTATAGGTAAAAGTAATTATTTGGTATAAATTATAGGAGGAAAAGCCCAATATGACTTGTAAGAAAATCTGAATTGTAGATTATTTGAAAATAGATTTAGTGTTATTTCTAACGACCAAAAATAAGTAGAATGAGGATAATGAAAAGTGTTTATAATTGTTCAAGAATTTAGTGACAAGAAGAGTAAGGGGTTGTGTGGAATCCATTCTGGTGCAGGATGGGGGTAGAGTGAGTTTTGGTGGTGTCAGTTGTATTCCTTCACCAGCAAAGCAGTTCTGCTCTGTGATATTAGGCATTGCTCTGGCTGTGTAGCTTGCATTCCTGGTTTTGCAGCCATCTTAAAAATCCCATGAGCTAGGTCCTTTAAATAAATTTCCTAAATTCGTTTTTTAGCAGGTTTCTGTTGCCTGCAATTGGGAATACCAATAGAGTTATAGATCTCATTCATCAGTGAAAGTTCACCTAGAATACAGAATGTATAAAACCAACGGATATTTTTGTTAGTCACTCAGTCGTGTCCAACTCTTTGCAACCCATGGACTTTAGCCCTCCAGGCTCCTCTGTCCATGGAATTCTCCAGGCAAGAATCCTGAAGTGAGTTACCATTTCCTTCTCTAGGGGATCTTCCCAACCCATGTCTCCTACATTGCAGACAGATTCTTTTACCATCCGAGCTACCAGGGGAGCCCAGTGAGCATTTAAAAGCATGGAGAGATCCAAGACTTGGCAAGCTGATTAACTTATTTATAGACTTGCGGCCAGCTGATGTGACTTTTGTCATGATTTTCGGGGAAGGAGGTGTAATGATCTGGAATAATGGAAGCCGCCAGGTCCATTCGGTCATATAATTTTGGCCTTGAGTGACTGAGGCAACTGTTCCCTCATAGAAATGGTAGAAAGAGATTAATTTTGCTTACTTTCTGAGTTTGCCTAGGAAGAGCCTGTGAGCTACTTGTAGACTTCACTGGTGTCCTCTGTAGCCATCACGCATGGGGTCCATGCCTTTGTGGAAGGCACGTGGATGGAGGTGATGAAGCTGGTGCTGCCCTGTCGGCTGTAGTCAGCCTTCCCAACTAGGTCATAGGAACAGAAGAGACCTTCTCATGCTTTTAAAGACAGAGAAAGGCTCCAGGCTATAGCATTTAATACCACTATTCAGGAGCCAGGCCAGTGTCAGTTTTTGAAAGCAGGTTACAGATACAGTCTGCCTTCTTAATAACAGTGTGTGCATGTTCAGTCGTGTCCAGCTCTTTGCAACCACATAGACGGTAGCCTACCAGGCTCCGCTCTCCATGGCATTCATCAGGCAAGAATGCTGGAGTGGGTTGCCATTTCCTTCTCCAGGGGATCTTCCCAACCCAGGGATTGAACCTATGTCTTTTGAGTCTCCTGCATTGATTGGCAGGCAGGTTCTTGATCACTGATGCCACCTGAGAAGACTTCCATTTAACAGATTACTCAATAATTACAGCATGGAACTGGGTGCACTCTCTCCATGACAGAGAAAGAGGTTTTCTTTTTGCCAAATTGTCCAGAGGGGTTCACCATAGTCATGACAGGTGTTTTTATTTCACTGCAAACTTCTTTGAAAAGACCTTGGCATGAATTTGTTCTTGGCATGCCAACTTAACCTGAAGGGAATTCCAAGTTGCAGAAAGCCTTTTCTTTGGCTAATAAAATTCCTCCACCTCTTTCATGACCAATCTCCTCCCTCTGCTTCCAGGAACATCTTATTTTGAGAATTTGCAGATTGGCTCCCATCAACATCTACAAGTAGAAAACTTGATTCTTTACCTTTGAAGATTACAAGCAGAAAATATATCGCCTCTCTTCCTATTTCCTCCTCAAATCTGTGCCTTCCTTTCAGGCTCTGGTTCCTCCATTTCCTTGGTCAGCCTAGAGCCACATTTCTGGGGGAAACAGAAACTGATAAGACTTGCTTATCACATCAGTGTTGGGGCATTCATTTTGAAGCTTTTTTTCTTTTTTTTTTTCACAAGTTACTTGCTCATCTGTCTTAACTTCTGCTCCTTTCCTGGTTGGGTACCTCCTTCGCTTCCTGTTTCCTTTCTTTGTCCTCTGCATGGTTATCACTCTTCTGGGTGATGGAAGAGGATTACAGCGACCTTGCTCTTCTTTGTCCATTTTGGTGTTTCCAGTTCCATTAAATAAAAGCACAAACACTTAACAGACTATGACCATGAGCAGCACAACAATCTCAGTACAGCCTGAGGCTAATGTTAGGTACTGAACTGTCTTGGTCTGGAGCAGACTTTCAGAGAGCCATTTCCTCCCCCAAGGCAAACTCTTACTTCGGCCCACACAGATTCTTTGCCAATGGGAATTTTATAACCTCTTTTCTAGCATCTTAATGATACCTCTTAAGATTGTTCCTGCTGTTTAAAGGTGCATATGGATGATATGAACTGACAAGGTGTCAAATCCTTTTGTCTCTTTCATTTCAGAAGGTAATTTGACACTGAAATTGACTAGGAATTCCAGATTCGGCCCCAGGTCAAATTTCAGAGGTTGGGTTGTTAAGAACTCCTCAGGTTTACTTTGAGCCAACTCTGTTCTGAACTTTAATTCCAAGGTGGCCTTAGAACTGGCTGGCCTACAGAGGTTTTTATGCTGGGTGCAAAGACTGGGGTTTAACTTGTGGAATCTGGCCTCAGTAAACATTCCTAAAGCTGAGATAGAGTTGAGTAACTACTAGGGGTAGAAAAATACCTTTCTTTCCTCAAAATCACCTTTGGTATTGGATCACCAATAAAAATCTCTTTCTCCTGTCTGTATTCAGAAAAAGGAGAACAATATTCCCCTATTAATAGCTATTGATATGCACAGTAAATGAAATAAATGGAGAATATAACTGATATGGAACTCTTACTATTTTTGAAAAGAGAAGCCATTGCACGCAGGGCCAAATCTAGGCAAATTCTGAGGAGACAAAATATGTGTTTTTATAATTTTAATCTCCATGCCTGTTCTAGTATTCTCCAATGTGAATTCCCAGACTCTCATGTACCCAGGACTCGTACATATTTTCCCCACTCCCCTTTTAAAAAACTTGGTCAGGAGAAGATGAAAAATGCATCCACATTAAGTTAGTACTACTAGGATTATTCACAGCAAGGATTGCTGAATAAGTCAACTGTGAAACCTTTAGTGAAATTTCAATCTGTCATTAGTATGGGCGATAGAATACTGAGTAGCAGACTCCATTCTGTAGAGATTATACAGTATAGGAACTTGGATCATAATTTCTGACTTGAAACTATTTTACACAGTCTTCATATGATGACAAAACAAAACACTTGAACTAGAAATTGTCCTGGAAAAGTTAAGGCAATGGTTTATTCCACGCTAGAGGTCATTCATTGTATCTTCATAAATCTGACTTTTTCTGTATTGATTCTGAGTAAAAATCCTGCCTAACATTACCTTCTCATTTTTAAAAAAATCAGTTATTAGTTAACAGAGATTTTGGGCTACTAACATCAACTCTCAAAATTAGTCAAACATAAGTTGGGAAAGCTAACACATTATTAAAAAATTTTTGAAGTCACTTTCACTTCAGTAAGACTGTAAGTGGACTTGAGGATATGATTACAAAATTCATTTGAAAATCATTTCCAGTAAACACACAGAACACTAGTTCTCCATCATAATTTTTACCGGCTAGGCTGTTCCCGGTGAGGAGGTGTGTAAAAGGAAGTGGAGTGAAGTCAGGGTCAGCTTCTAGAATGTGGTCTTTTTGAAACTAATTTTGAGGCAAAACCCTTTTTCTAGCTTAAATAGTTGGAATTTTTAAAAAATACCTCTGCTCATCTCTACCATTCAACCCCATTTCTCATTATGTAATAAATATCTTTTTCCTCTCAAGGAGAAAAATCTATGCTCAAATAAATGGTAGGTAGATAAAAGCTGTCTTGTAAAGGACTATTCTAATGTATTATCCCTGAGAGTGGGGAAGGCAAATCTTTAACTCCTTCCCTGGTGCTTGGCCCAGGGTAGTACTTTAATTTAAAGAGGAAAAGAAAAACAAAAACAAGTGAATGGCCAAATTGAACAGCAGACACAGATATTTTGTTTTGAAAAGGAGGACAAGTATGCAGTTTAAAATGTTGCTATTGTTTAGTCACTAAGTCATGTCCAACTTTTTTGAGACCTCATGGACAATAGCCTGCCAGGCTCCTCTGTCCATGGGATTTTCCAAGCAAGAATACTGGAGTTGGTTGCCATTTCCTTTTCCAGGGAATCTTCCCAACCCACAGATCGAACCCATGTCTCTTGCATCTCTTGCATTGGCAGGTGGATTAAAGCTGTGGTTTAAAATGATACCTGTCTAAAAACTGTGGAGTATCTTCCAACTTCTTCTAAAATAATTAAAAAAAAATTAAATTGTAGGAAAAAAAATCAAAACACAGCCCACATGTAACTCTTAGAGATAACCTACTTCAAATTCTTGGGAAAAATCCCAAGATTATAAGACTGTCAATATCTGGATTGATAACAGTGAACTAGCCTAGCTGTATTTAGCTTACTGTTACAAAACAAACTTCATATACCTGAAATAATGGAAGACATCTCCCTGATTTACTAGTCTAAAATCCAATCCAGGTGGTGAATCAGCTAGAAAACCAGGCAAGGGACGATTCTACTCATGCTTATAGGGGAGCATGATACTGTTCTTCTACTCCCGTTTTTTTTCTCCTTAAAAAACTCATTAGGATGAGAAGTATCTTCAGAAGATGTCAACTCTCTGAAGACTACCAGAAGGCCTAATAATCAGCCAAAACTGTATTTATTAGACCAAAGGAATCTAAGGAAATCAAAGGAATCAAAGGAAATCACTACCTTTGTCGTCTTAGTGTCTTTGAAGAGGGAGGTCAGGGAAGGATACTTATAGGGTGTTAGTGTCCAGGCTAAACTGACTTAAAATTAGTCTTTCAGGGTGGGGAGCATATGTATTAGGACTGAACGTTCATGACATAATTTGTGAATGCAATGGAATTATGAGCTCGAGTGAGTCTTAATAAGAAGGCTGTTATGTAAAGAACAGACTTTTGGACTCTGTGGGAGAAGGCGAGGGTAGGATGATTTGAGAGAATAGCATTGAAACATGTATATTACCATATGTGAAATAGATCTCCAGTCCAGGTTCGATGCATGAGACAGGGTGCTCAGGGCCAGTGCACTGGGATGACCCTGAGGGGTGGGATGGGGAGGGAGGTGGGAGGAGGGGTTCAGGATGGGGAACACATGTACACCCATGGCTAATTCATGTCAATGTATGACAAAAGCCACTGCTGCTGCTACTGCTGCTGCTGCTAAGTTGCTTCAGTTATGTCTGACTGTGCGATCCCATAGACAGCAGCCCACCAGGCTCCCCCATCCCTGGGATTCTCCAGGCAAGAACACTGGAGTGTGTTGCCATTTCTTTCTCCAATGCATGAAAGTGAAAAGTGAAAGTGAAGTCGCTCAATTGTGTCTGACCCTCAGCGTCCCCATGGACTGCAGCCTTCCAGGCTCCTCCATCCATGGGATTTTCCAGGCAAGAGTACTGGAGTGGGTGCCATTGCCTTCTCTGGGCAAAAACCACTACAATATTGTAAAGTAATTAGCCTCCAATTTAAAGAAATAAATAAAAATAAGCAAGCTGTTTGCTTAGGTTAAAAAAATATGTTGGTTTGCATGAACTTACTGAAGCCATCAGTGAAATTATTTATTGATTTGCATGTCTATCTTACATTACTAATATCCTTCCTTTACTAAGTCATATTGACACTTTTGACCTGATTTCTCCATTCCGATAGTTAAGCTCTGTGGACACAGGTTAGGAAGCAAGGAAAAAATGGGGAGGGGATGAGATCACTGCATCCTGGCACATTTAAAATTGAAGTAGATGGGATAGAGGCAGAAAGAGTCCTGGTTTCAGTAGATGCTATGGATTATAAATGCACACAAACTGTTAGAAATATCAGACATCTAGGGAATTGGATTTGAACATAATCTCACCTAAATTTAACCTCAGAGACACTGGGAACTGGATTCGAAACTGTGTGAGTTAACCTGTTTCTCCACAGAATGCTGATGGATGGAAGTTTGACCAGCACCCAGATAAAGGGTAAGAAGGGCCAACGAGTTGCTATATACTAGGTCTTTTGGAAACACCAGGTCTTCGCAGGGCTTTCTTTATTTGAGGGTAAGTAGACAGAACAAGACTTACATAGGGCCAATAGAAATACAATAGGAGAGTTTGGAAAAGTAACACCATTTGTAGCATGCTGCTCTAAATGCTTTTCCTTGGAAGTCAGAGAAAAGTTTGATATGCTATTTGGCATCCTCGTTGGGGTTTGGAATGACCTGACCACTATGAACAAGGAGTAGAAAATTATAGGCATTGAGAAGTTCACATAAAAGAGGAAGAGCATAAATAAAGAGACAAGAATATATGATGCAAAGAGGGGAGAAGGAAATAATAATACTTTTTTTTTCTACAGATTGACCTTGTTGAAAAATAAAATTTTGAGGTCTGCTCCAGGATTTGTGATTTTGAAGCAATTTTCGTTTTAAAGATATCAGAGTAGAGGCAAAATGCTGCTGTTTCAAACACTGAAACTAACATAGTATTTATGGTACTGGTGGAACAGAAGGTATAACTTTGGGGAGAAAAATCAAAAATTAAATATCACATTTTTGTCATCAGTTTGTGAGTTACCACAATAATATAAAACATATTTCATGATTCTTTATATTTATGTAAAAGTTTTTAAAAGTTTATAGAGCTGTTGTCTAAAAGAAGTCTTTTATAGTAAAAGAATTTAATAGCAATATAATCCTTATTTCTTTACACTGAGTAGTGGGAAAACGCAGCAGAAAATAATTTCAGTTGCACTAGAGCATAGTTAGAAAAGTCCTCAGTTTAGTAGCCTGAGTCATATGTATTCTGTATCCTCAAAACTTCTCTCAGCAGCAAAGAGAAGAGATATATATGTCACAGTGCTGGAATAAAATAAATTCCCTCAGAAATAGATGAATGGCTTCACAATTTAAAAAAAAGTTACAGCTGACTATCAAAAGAAGACTCAGATTTCTGGTTTCATGTTTTTCCGCTTTCAAATGAAAGGTCTACAGCCTCCAATTTCATTAAGTGTAAGAAACTCTGTGCCTAGATTTCAGAAAAGTAATTGAGTTTGAAAGAACTAGTTAATATAAAATTAAATATAAATGATTTCATAAACTTAGTTCCATTTAAGAGACATTTTCTGGATAAGATACCAAAATGAATCTGCCTTTTAGATTCTTCTTGCTCCAATTCATAATAAAATAAATAACAATAACAAAGGAAATTTAAGGCCAAAACAGTCCACAACTGCAATCAAAACCAGAAAGGGACGAAACTCATGCTTTAAAAAGTCACATCGAAAGAAAGAAACATTATTCCAGTGTGGCAAGGCTCCTAAACCCTCAGCACTTCACAGGAGCCATACTGACGAGTCCACAAAATCCTGAGAATTCATTGTAATACTCCTCCCTCTAAAAAGAAGCAGATTGAGTAGGTCACCTTACATTTTCAAATGATGATCTTTTAAATGAGAAATAGCAACTCAGGTTTACTATGTCATATCTTACTGCAGATTTCTTTCCTCTGTGGCTATATGTTATCTATAAAATAGCTATCATTTAGCACACCTTTAATGCATAGCACTAGAATATGCAGATTATTAGGGAGATCTTCGGTCTAAAAGAGCAGAAATCTGTGTTTTGAATGATAAAGAGCAAAATGGCTAGTATTTCCCACACATCAGCTGAGGAAGCCTGGCTCATGCTGGGTTCTCCAGGACTCTTGCCCTCTTCTACGATGTTGATTTCCAACTGAGAAATGAGTGTCATTCCTAGAGATTTCAGAAGTACAGATATCTTCTATTCTGTCTGTCCCCTCCACAAACTGTAGTTGGGAGAGCTACATATACATTTAAAATAATTCCAGAGATGACTTTGATATACATTCCCTGTTAAATACTTCTTTGAAATGGTATCTATTTTGTGAAAAAGTACAGTCACTCGGGCTTCCAGGTGCGGCTCATGGTAAAGAACCTGCCTGTCAATGTAGAAGACATAAGAGATGCTGGTTCAATCCCTGGGTTGGGAAGATCCCCTGGAGAAGGGCATGGCAACCTACCCCAGTATACTTGCCTGGAAAATCCCATGGACAGAGGAGCCTGGCAGGCTACAGTCCCTAGGGTTGCAAAGAGTCAGATATAACTGAAGCGACTTAGCACACACAAGAATACTAGAGTGGGTAGCCTATCCCATCTCCAGCGGATCTTCCCAGCCCAGGAATTGAACTGGGGTCTCCTGCATTGCAGGTGGATTCTTTACCAACTGAGCTATCAGGGAAGCCCCAGCATACACACAGGCACAGTCAAATAAAAATAAAATAGTCATTCCATGGTTAGGTAAATATGAATTAAACCAGGTGAAACAAGTTTCTTTTATGCAGAATTATACACAGATTTTAATATACTAGCATGATTGTGAAATTCCAAACAGGATTATTTTATAAGGAAAATCTGGAGACAATGAACAAAAGAGCCATGCTGGATTCTTTAGCAAGAATATTTCAGTGCAGTCCAAATTTTTTATCCTCAGGTTCAGCAGGAAAATTGTAATCTATTAAATCTGGCAAGAATATGTCAGGTCATATTACATCATAAATAACAAGTAATTAGTCACTTTGACTTGGTTACAGAAAATCTGAAGGGATATATGCATTAATATGGTCAGTGCACATTTGTTTGTTCTTTGGTTTTCCAATATTCCTTTCTACTTACAGGAGAGCCTGGAATTCCTGGTGAGGAATTACCATTGTAAAAGGCCTCACATTGTAAATGGCCTTGATATTTAGGGGTTCCCAGTTTTCCCTCTTATTACAAACCGTTGAAGCAGCCAAATTATTCTTCTGCCCTGGAGACGTTCAGTGTGTGGACATGTGTTCCATACCCTGTGCCAACTGGACACTTATTCCCAGGACTTTAGCATCTTTTAAGAGGAGGGGAAAGCTAGGGCTTGGATAATCTCAAGGATATCTCTACTCCCAAAGCATTTAGAAAATGAGTTGATTAACAATCAGCATGGTAGAAATTTGGATCAAAGCATTATTAGTAGTATTATTCACAGTTATTTTTCTGAGATAAGGGGTGGTTACTGATGTCACCGATGCAGTTGGGAAAGTTGAGAGATTCCCACTAGCATTTATAGCCTTCTCTTTTGTTTGTAGGAGGATGTCTCAGCTCAAAAACTGAACCAACATAATTAATGACTGAAGGAAGACAAGAATATGTAAAAACAGAATGCTCAAACACTAAATGTCTGACCAATATTTATTTAGTGCAATAAAAAGTTGTCTAGCACTTATATTCTTGTATAGGTACTAGGTATAGGTGTTAGGTACTCTGTCATATGAATTATTGAAAACAGAGGGTTATTCATTGCTTAAAGCAATCTATCTGACATTTATATTCCAGGTGAGGAATTATACCACACAAGATTGAATCTTTTCCGTAACTGACAAACCTGGTCAGTGTAGACCCAGGACTGAAACGCAGATATACCGACGCCTGATTCAAGGCTGCTTCCCCTTCCCCTGCTAGGCACCCCATGAAGAGCTGCTCTGCAGAGGGAAACTGTCCTCAGTCCTTGGAGGGTGAAGGCATTGGAGAAGCAGCGACCAGATTGGATGGAATAGAAAGATTTGCCAGTGTGGCTGTCATACATTCCTGTAAATTATTAAATCTGTTCTTTGGAGGTTTGTTAATAAATACCATGGTCCATCTCTGGGAAATTATTTGTTGGTAGCTGAGTGGGTTGTACCCAAATTTAGAAAACAAGAGTATTGATCTTGGGTGCAGGAATGTTTTTAGGAAGTCCGTGCATCACACTGAGTCTATTTGTAAAAGGATCAGTTGAGTCAAAATACAGGAGGATGCTCTGGGGATACCGCCTGCGTGACCAGACAGTCTACATTCCAGACCTTATTCTGTCACTTACTAATCGCATGATTATGAGCATATGACAAAGCGTTGTGCTTTGTTCCTTTGTTGTAAAATGGCAATAGTAATAGTAACCAACATGTCTGATTTTTGTAAGGATTCTGTGAGTAATAACTACTAAGCCCCTCGTACAATGTAACTGTTGACTCATTATTACTTGATAACTGCTCAAGTTTCTTCAAGCTAAAAAAGTGTACTATCTATAATTCAATCCAATATTATAAATATTGGTTACAATCTAAAAAAAAGGCAGAACAAATACACTCGCAAATAGGGAGAGTCACCTTCGTCGTATTTCAGGCAACTTTCCTGAGTGGTCTTTACCTAACATAGTTCTGGATAGATTAAGTGACTTTCTGCCTAGAGATGGAAAAGAACAACTTCCGTCACATTGTCCTTTGACTTACGATGTTCATTGTTTCCCTTTATTTTCACCTAAGAAAAACTAGATCTATGTGTCCAAATCCAAATGGAAATATCAAGAAAGCATTAAAGAGTTGAGAGGAATAAGTAACCCCAAAGGGAATCTGAGAAAGCTTCTTAGGGGAGGTTTGAGAGGTCTTTATTATCACAATTTACCTTTCGTTCCCAGAGGAAAAATCAGACAGATGCAGCACTGGGCTTCAAGAACATACAGATGGTCTGAAATAGTGTAATGTGAACATGAACTTTCCCTGGAATCCATTCCCAGTTCGGGGTTAGAAGTTAGTGAGTGTGGCCTTACACAACTTTCTCAGCTCTGTGCTAGTTGCTCTCTGACGGCTGAACTGGCACATTCCGCCATCTTGAAAATTAGCTGCATTTTCCACTGAAAACCCCTCTGTGCCGGGGATGTGGAGTGCTTTACTGGGATTACTGCTGACAATTCTGTCTGAGTCATGGGCTCCTGATTCATTGGACTTTCTTAAGTGGAAGCTTAGTTTTGTTTTAAATTTGAGCTCTAGTATTTTCATTGTCTAGAACCAATTGTTCCCCCTAGATGTTCAGATATTTTTATTTTTTAAGTAACCTTGAAAGACTGACATAACTCTTTGACTAAGCTTGAGTCACACGACTGCGGTGCCACCCTGCACTGTTTTTCTTGCCCCGAGGGCCTTCGGCAGCACTCCTTCTGATATGAATACCATTTGTAGTTTGCCTATACTTTTAATAAAACCTTTTTTTTTGCTTCAATCAGCATGACTCCTTCCAAGTTGCTGCTTGCCCAAGGAGGCAATGCCTGTAACTGCCACCTTATGACCAAAATCTCTTGCAAAATTGTGCCTTTGGTTTTGTTCACAGATGCTGATGAAAAGACGTCTTCCCAAAGAACTCAGGCTATTCAGGCTCAACTGCATTTGACATTCTTATAAAATGTCTCAGTAAAAATTGTGAGACATTTTATAAGAATGTCAAAGATATGTTTTCCTTGAGTGATATCCCTTCTTGTTGTTTAGTCGGTAAGTCATGTCCAACTCTTTGTGACCCCGTGGACTGTAGCCCACCAGGCTCCTCTGTCCATGGGATTTTCTAGGCAGGAATACTGGAGTGGGTTGCCATTTCCTGCTCCATCCTTTCTTTCCGCCTGTCTTAAAACAACTTGATCATTATGATGAGGTTATACAAACACAGTCCTTAAGGATGCTGGACATCAAGTTGGGGGAAAGGACACTGGTCCATAGAAACCCTAATCTGCCAGCTATCTTTCAACCCACTCCTCGCTTATCTCTCTGCCTCCTATCCTTTTGCCTAGCAGAAGGGCAGCTCTTTGCTGGGGAACCACTAGCTGTATCAGTACAGACACATACTCTCTAGTATGAGAAATGAGTAAGATAGAATCAGCTCAAATCCACCCATGTTAACTGGAAAAACAGTACCAGATGATGTTGATAACATCTTTGTTTACAAAACAATTGTCATTAAACTTCTGATGACAAATCAGTTAAACTGATAGTGATTAATTTTTAAGATCCCTAAATTTGGTTTTCTTTAAACTTTTCCTTTTATTTTCCAAAAGGAAAAAAGTTATATTATTTATTTTAACTGTAAAATAATACACATAAAAATCCCAACGTTTAAGAAAAATATTAAAACAAAGTAAAAGTTATCTAAATTCTAGTATCCAGTGATAACAACTCTGACCAAATGGTTTTCCATACTATAGTTCTCAAACTGTGCTCTCAGGACTCTGGTTCAATTAATATATTCTTTTTTAATGAAAAAGACTTAGTTATCAATTAAATCTGAGAAATGCTAGGTTGAACAATGTTAAGCATGTCTCTCTGATGCAGACATCTTCAGAACATCTAATATCATCTGATTATGTTGTGAGAATCACTAAGAAAAGTTTAGTATGCAGTAGCTCTCACACTTATGACACTGGAATTCCTTTTTAGAAAATAAAACTAAAAAATATAGAAAATGTTGACCTTTTAGCATTTACTCATAGGCAATGGCACCCTGCTCCAGTACTCTTGCCTGGAAAATCCCATGGATGGAGAAGCCTGGTGGGCTGCAGTCCATAGGGTCTCGAAGAGTCAGACACAACTGAGTGACTTCACTTTCACTTTTCACTTTCATGCATTGGAGAAGGAAATGGCAACCCACTCCAGTGTTCTTGCCTAGAGAATCCCAGGGACAGGGGAGCCTGGTGGGCTGCTATCTATGGGGTCGCACAGAGTTGGACAGGACTGAAGTGACTTAGCAGCAGCAGCAACATATATTAATATACTTTATACAAACAAGATAACAAAACTCCAACCAGTCTTTATTGTGTTTTCATGTAAACTCAACAATATGTAATGAACATGTGCTTGTACATCAATAAAGATCTACATCCTTATTTTTAATGGCCATGTAATATTCCAAAGTATACGTGTATTATCCTCTACTCAGACAAATTCTCTGTTAGTGAGCACAGGAGTACAAATGCAAAATAAAGACATACACATTAAATTTACAAAAATATCTACAGAAACCATAATAAAACCAATAGCAAAAATGTCAGCATATCATTAAGCAAATATGCAAGAACACAGACACTTCCCAGAAGGAAAAATACTAGATTGATATAGATGCAAAATTATAATCAACCTTATATCTATGCCATACAAATAAGAACATCAAATTATAATGCTTCATTGATTAGACTGGCAAAGGGTGAAAATACTAACAGAACTGAACACTGGTGAGGATTTGAGGAAACGAACATTTTTTCCATTAGTGAAAAAAGTAGATTGGTATCACCTTTCTTGGGGATAGGGTATCTATACTTATTAAAAATTTCAAATGAGCATATCCTTGGAAGCAGCAGGTCCACTTTAGATTACTTTCTGGCTGAAAAACCACTACCATCTTCTATAAATTTTTCCCTATTGAGGTCTTTCCATGGTATGCACACTGTGCTAGATTTGTGAGCAAGATAAAACTCTGTTACTTTTCTTCCTGAAACTTACGATATGCACACTTTGAGCAAATCAAGTTCACAGAGACATGACTGGATTTCTCACTAGAAACTTTTGAATACCCAGTAATAATAAGACAGTTGACTAAAATCTTGATTAGAACAATGAAATTAATCAAGTTTTTTCTAAACAGAATCTTTTCACTTTGAGTAGCAATGAAAAGAAAGTTTATACTCCCAGACAGTCCTGGCAGGGCTGGCATTTGGTTCAACTGAAAATCCTTCTAGTGAATATAGGCTAATGAAGGGCAGGCTTCAAGTCCTGGTTTTATTTTCTGAGACATTCTGGCTGTCTTTTCCTTCTTGGACTTGTTACACTTTTATCTCCATCACGATTCCCTTCTTCTGTCGCTGAATGGTAGCTTTTCTCCCCAGAAAAATAAACTCTGGTATAGAGGAGAGGTCAGCTGGATAAATAAGATAAACGTTTACAGGTTTATCTGTAAGGAATAAACCTTACAGATAAAGTCCTTGAGGGAAGGGTTTGTGTCATACTCACTATCCTTTCCCCAGAACCCAGGGCTGAAAGTCCCCCCACCTCCAAAGGGAGGACTCAGTAAAGACTTGTTGACTCCAGTTGGGTGAACCCCATGAAAATGATGTTAATGAACTTACATCTTCGAAGCTGAGCACTAGATGGAAAGTATAACCCTAACATACAGTCTACATCCATGCATTCCTTAAAAGTTATTTCCTAGATGTAAATATAAAATCACGGGATAAATGGAAATTTAGCTAAATGAGAATTATAAACAGTAAATATTTGGAAATGCCTCTCAAAATCAGATGGTATCATTAAGATGGAGTATCAAGGAATGCATGATTCTGCAGATATGAGAATATATCGAAAGGGTGAGGAAAGGGAGTGAGAGCAAATACGTGTTGTTAAGTCCCTTAAATAGTTAGTGGTTTTATGTATATATTGTACGTAGTCCTCCCTGTAATGCTGCAGGATTGTTGTTATTGTGTTTATTTTGTAGATGATGACAGAGTAGATCTAACAGTCTAGCTAATTTGCTAAAGACAACCCTGCTCATATATGGAATAAATTTGAAATAAAATCTACAGTGTTTTGTTACCTGGAAAGACCTGCCTAACAGTGAAGACAGCAAATCAAAGGAACAGCATCAGAATTGGTCTGATAAACTAGGATGATTGCCCTCAAACTTTTGAATCAGAATCACTAGACAGCTTGTCTATAGGCTTCATCTTTGGAATTTCTGAGTCAGTAGGTCTGGCATGTGGCCAGAGTATCTGAATTCTAGGTGATTCCTAGCTGCTGCTGCCAGGCCAGAAATCATATTTTGAGAATTAAAGGAATTTGATTCCTATCATCTGTATTGATTTTAGAAAAGCTTTGAAAAATCTTTTAATAATATCCTTTTGATCAAGATTTTTCTAGCATTAGTCCAAAATTAACTTGTTCATTCAATAAACAATTCATTCAGCAGATTATTTACTCAATAAATAGAGAAATGCTGGAAACAGAAGATGGATTTCCAGATCGAAATCTGCTCCCAACGAATATATGAGATTTTATAGGAATTAAAGACAAGTTCTGATCATAAAGTCAGTATATGTTTAACAAAGAGAAAAAGAGGTTCTGAGAAATCCTAAGGTTATCTCAGGATGTATTAGTATGGGTTTAATATTATTATCAGGGCTTTCCTTATTGCTCAGTGGTAAAGAATCCACCTGCCAATGCAGGAGACACGTGTTTGATCTCTGGGTTGGGAAGATCCCCTGGAGAAGGAAATGGCAATCCCCTCCAGTATTCTTGCCTTGAAAAATCCCATGGATGAAGGAACCTGGTAGGCTAAAGTCCATAGGGTTGCAAAGAGTTGGACGTGACCGAGCAACTTCACTTTCACTTTCATCTTATGTGGCTCTTATTCTCGTAATAGACAAATGGGGCTTGCTGGTCTGGACTGGTGTGGTTTTGGCAGGATCGTCCGGGACCTCTGTGTTATACACCTCAATGCACCGTTCTCAGCAGAGTTTGTGTGCTTTGTATCTCCTAGCACTGGGCAGAGCAGAACCAGCAGAAATGCAGAACATTCTGGCAAACACGGCAGAATGCAGAGTTAATCCTGAATCTTACCACCTCCATCCACCACCCCTCCCACCCCTCCCAACTTGGACTCTTACTTGATTTCTTATGTTTCCTTGTCTCATTGCCTAACTCCATTTTCCTGATTTTCTGGTCTTGAGTTCCCTTAGAAGCAACACTTAACAAACTTAAAAAAAATAATATATTCAATGAATTATTGAATATATTCAAGTATATGCGGCTACATGTAGATGAAATTCATGCCAATATAGCTTCTTTGATTGGTGTTTGCCAGTTGGAAGAATCATGTCTATTTCTTTAAGGCCAAAGTGTTTGCTTGGCCTGTATTTCATAAGCTTTTTTTTTTTCGTGTATTTTCATAAGCTTCAGTGTCTAATGGCATTATTTCTAATAGACATGGAATGCCAAAGCTGTGATCCAGATTAAAATCCCAAACAAAAGACATAGAAGATCTGTGAAATTCCTGATGTGATTTCATAATATTTTGTTTACTGGTTTTAAGTAAATAAAATACTATCTTAAATCAAAACATACACATTAAATTCCAAGCAAATGAAATGAAGTGATGAAATCTGAGTCAGTGACCAAGAAATATTTATTTTAGGCCTATTTTAAGTGCCCAAGGATGCACAGAAGACACAGAATAATCATCTCTGTCCATAAGGATCTTTGTATTTAGGTGGAAAACATGGAGAGAAAATAATTCAAGAATAGTGTAGGGAAACACAGATTCCTTTTGACTGTAAAACATCAGCACAGTGCTAACCAGACTCATTATAGGTTCTGTTAGGAATGTGGAGCCCCAGTGGAACCAACAAACAAATAAAAATCTAAGAAGAACCTTTCCGCTTTACAGACACATTTGACATTTTGCTGATTCTGAATAGTCTTGATTAAACTAAAGATACCGTTGGTCATGCTGAGGAGGAGTAACTCCCAACCCAGGCCAAAGGCACGGTAGGGAAAACATTCTGTCTTGGTAGGAAAATAAGATGAAAGATGAAACAATAAAACACTTTCCAGGTTCAACAAAGATCTGCATAAACTGCAGAAGCGAGGGGAGAACAAGACTGAATTATGAAAAGATCAAACGAGAAAGAACTGTGAGCCAGCTTGTCTCCGTGACTTACCTGGGGGTGAAATTGCTATCACATGAGACGTTTCTGGAGGTTCTTGAACTCTAGTCAATCTTCCTCCAAAGCCTGTGTTCCCGTATCTTTCATCTTCCCATGAAAAGTCCCCGGAGGCATTGTTGGGAGGATAAAATGATGGATTGCTCAAAGCTCTTCTAGGAGACAGAAGACATTAAGGAAGGAGAGGCAGAACAGGGAGATTCAAACTCCCAAAGCTCAAAACTGCTGCAGGTCAAAAAAAAGAGGCAAAGGGGAGCTGGTAGCGAGAGGGAGTGGGAAGAGTGCCACAGTTCTGAAGCTCCCCCACCGATCAGCTGCCACCTTCTGTTGTCACAGTGAGATGTGGACATGCCTGGTCTCCCACGATTTCCAGAGGAGCCAGCAATCCAGCTGTCCATGTGAAAACATCTCTCACATGTGAAACATTGGTATTTAATTCGAGTTTGTTTCCAACAAATACTGTATCGGCTAACTAAAAAATATTTTGAGTTAATAATTGACCTGTGGGTCAACAGGTTGCAAAATCTGAGATGGTGTGTCAGCTTGAGTAGTCCTTCTGACTTGAAGGTTTATATCTCTAGGGAGAAAAGGGTCATATTCCTTTGTGTTAGTGACTTACAGAAGGCGAGTGAAGCTTTTGAGAGAGAGAATGGTAATGGGTTAAAGCCTTGGAAATTGTGTGGGTCTCAATCACAGGAGCCCGAAATAACCATTGACTCCAGGGTAATCCCCTTGCAGTCTGTCCACCTAGAGTGTCAGCATTGGTAGGCAGAAGTGGGCTTAATGGACCTTAGAATGCAGTTGCCAGTAGTGGAAGACAAGGCAGGAAGTAAGGGCGTGAGGAATACTCAAATGTTGCCTAAGACATTTAATGTGGATTGAGCTATTTGTAATATTATATTGTTTTTGACCCCAAAAAGTCAATGTACTTTTGTGACTGGCTCAAAGTCATTTTCTTTCTCAGATACTAACCCTGGTAAGCATGGTTGGCCTTGAACTCCAGAAGATATTCTGGGGGGAATTAATATGATAAATAAATAAAAGTGTGGGCAAAAGAATCTAGGTTTGAAAACTGGCACTGCCATTTTCTACCTGCTTTGCCTCATCTGTGCAATAGGGCTAAAAGTAGAACCTTCTATACAGTCAGCAAAAACAAAACCAGGAGCTGACTGTGGCTCAGATCATGAACTCCTTATTGCCAAATTCAGACTTAGATTGAAGAAAGTGGAGAAAACCACTAGACCATTCAGGTATGACCTAAATCAAATCCTTTATGATTATACAGTGGAAATGAGAAATAAATTTAAGGAACTAGATCTGATAGGCAGAGTGCCTGATGAACTATGGACAGAGGTTCATGACATTGTACAGGAGACAGGTATCAAGACCATCCCCAAGAAAAAGAAATGCAAAAAAGGAAAATGGTTGTCTGTGGAGGTCTTACAAACAGCTGTGAAAAGAAGAGAAGCGAAAAGCAAAGGAGAAAAGGAAAGATAAACCCATTTGAATGCAGAGTTCCAAAGAATAGCAAGGAGAGATAAGAAAGCCTTCCTCAGTGATCAGTGCAAAGAAAAAGAGGAAAACAATAGAATGGAAAAGACTAGAGCTCTCTTCAAGAAAATTAGAGATACCAAGGGAACATTTCACGCAAAGATGGGCTCAATAATGGACAGAAATAGTATGGACCTAACAGAAGCAGAAGATATTAAGAAGAGGTGGCAAGAATACACAGAACTATACAAAAAAGATCTCCATGACCTAAATAATCACGATGGTTTGATCACTCACCTAGAGCCAGACATCTTGGAACGTGAAGTCAAGTGAGCCTTAGAAAGCATCACTATGAACAAAGGTAGTGGAGGTGATGGAATTCCAGTTGAGCTATTTCAACTTCTAAAAGATGATGCTGTGTAAGTGCTGCACTCAATATGTCAGCAAATTGGAAAACTCAGCAGTGGCCACAGGACTAGAAAAGGTCCGTTTTCATTCCAACCCAAAGAAAGGCAATGCCAAAGAATGCTCAAACTACCACACAATTGCACTCATCTCACACGCTAGTAAAGTAATACTCAAAGTTCTCCAAGCCAGGCTTCAACACTACGTGAACTGTGAACTTACAGATATTCAAGCTGGTTTTAGAAAAGGCAGAGGAACCAGAGATCAAATTGCCAACATTTGCTGGATCATCGAAAAAGCAAGGGAGTTCCAGAAAAAAATCTATTTCTGCTTTATTGACTATGCCAAAGCCTTTGACTGTGTGGATCACAAGAAACTGTGGAAAATTCTGAAAGAGATGGGAATACCAGACCACCTGACCTGCCTCTTGAGAAATCTGTATGCAGATCAGGAAGCAACGGTTAGAACTGGACATGGAACAACAGATTAGTTCCAAATAGGAAAAGGAGTATGTCAAGGCTGTATATTGTCACCCTGCTTGTTTAGCTTATATGCAGAGTATATCATGAGAAACGCTGGCCTGGATGAAGCATCAGCTGGAATCAAGATTGCCGGGAGAAATATCAGTAACCTCAGATATGCAGATGACACCACCCTTATGGCAGAACGTGAAGAAATAAAGAGCCTCTTAATGAAAGAGGAGAGTGAAAGAGTTGGCTAGAGCTCAACATTCAGAAAACTAAGATCATGGCATCTGGTCCTATCACTTCATGGTAAACAGATAGGAAAACAGTGGAAACAGTGGCTGACTTTTTTTCTGGGCTCCAAAATCACTGCAGATGGTGACTGCAGCCATGAAATTAGAAGATGCTTACTCTTTGGTAGGAAAGTTATGACCAACCTAGACAGCATATTAAAAAGCAGAGATATTACTTTGTCAACAAAGGTCTGTCTAGTCAAGGCTATGGTTTTTCCAGTAGTCACGTCTGGATGTAGGAGTTGGACTATAAAGAAAGGTGAGCACAAAAAAATTGCTGCTTTTGAACTGTGGTGTTGGAGAAGACTCTTGAGAGTCCCTTGGACTGCAAGGAGATCCAACCAATCCATCCTAAAGGAGCTCAGTCCTCAGTGTTAATTGGAACGATTGATGTTGAAGCTGAAACTCTAATACTTTGGTCACCTGATGGGAAGAGCTGACTCATTTGAAAAGACCTTGGTGCTGGGAAAGATTGAGGGCAGCAGGGGAAGGGGACGACAGAGCATGAGACGGTTGGATGGCATCAGCAACTCAATGGACATGAGTTTGGGTAAACTCTAGGAGTTGGTGATGGACAGGGAGGCCTGGCATGTTGCAGTCCATGGGGTTGCAAAGAGTTGGAGACGACTGAGGGACTGAACTGAACCTTCTATTGGCCTTGTGAGTATAAAAGGAGGTATTGAATGTGACACTTAAGAATGGTGCTGGGCTCTTAGTAAGGGAGAGCTATGACTTCCGTGTTCTCTTTTTCCACTTCTCTTGATATGTTTGCTTATGTTCAAATTGCTGTAGAATTGTACTCATTTCACATGCTAGCAAAATTATGTTCAAAATCCTTTAAGTTAGGCTTTGGTAGTATGTGAACCAAGAAATTCCAGATGTTGGATTTAGAAAAGGCAGAGGAACCAGAGTTTGAATTGCCAATATCCACTGGATCAGAGAAAAAGCAAGGGAATTCCAAAAAAAATCTGTTTCTGCTTCATTGACTATGCTAAAGCCTTTGACTGTGTGGATCACAACAAACTGTGGAAAATTCTTAAAAAGTTGGGAATACCAGACCATCTTACCTACCACCTGGGAAACTTGTATGCAGAATAAGAAGCAACAGTTAGAAGCTAACAGACTAGTTCAAAATTGGGAAAGGAGTGTGTCAAGACTGTAAATTGTCTCCTTGTTTATTTAGCTTATATGCAGAATACATCATGCAAAATGCCAGGCTGGATGACTTATAAGTTGGAATAAAGATTGCCAGGACAAGTATTAACAACCTCAGATATGCAGATGATACCACTTGAATGGCAGAAAGTGAAGAGGAACTAAAGAGCCTCTTGAAGGTGAAAGAGCAGAGTGAAAAGTCTGGCTTAAAACTCAACTTTTAAAAAACTAAAATCATGGCATCCAGTCCCATCTCTTCATGGCAAATAGATGGGGAAACAGTGGGAACAGTGACAGACTTTATTTTCTTGGGCTCCAAAATCACTGCAGATGGTGACTGTAGCCATGAAATTAAAAGATGCTTACTCCTTGAAAGGAAACCTATGACCAGCCTAGACAGCATATTAAAAAGCAGAGACATCACTTTGCCAACAAATGTTCATTTAGTCGAAACTATGGTTTTTTCAATAATCATGTATGGATGTGAGAGTAAAGAAGGCTGAGCACCAAAGAACTGATGCTTTTGAATTGCGGTGTTGGAGAAGACTCTTGAGAGTCCCTTGGACAGCAAGGCTATCACCAGTCAATCTTAAAGGACATCCACCCTGAATATTCATTGTAAGGACTGATGCGGAAGCTGAAGCTCCAATTCTTTAGTCACCTAATGCAAAGAGCCAACTCATTGGAAAAGACTCTGATGCTGGGAAAGATTGAGGGCAGCAGAAGAAGGGGGTGACAGAGGATGAGATAGTTGAGTGGCCTCATTGATTCAGTGGAAATGAGTTTGAGCAAACTCAGGGAGAGAGTGAAAGACAGGGAAGCCTGGTATGTTGCATTTCATGGGATCACAAGGAGTTGGACATGAGAGCGACTGAACAACAGAAATCTTCACTTGAGATACCTTGCTCAGTATAGCTTTCTCTTGCCAGCACTTCAATATGACCTATTCATCTCCTAACACAATTTTTTTTCTCATCAGCAATCTTAATTGTCACATGAAATGCGGTTGGATAAATTATAACTGAGACCAGTTTACTAGGTGACTTTTCTCTGTGGTATTTGCATTTTAAATAAAACACTTGAGGAAACAATCTTTTGTTTCCCACATCTGCCTGATGGCAAGGAATACCAAGGCTGTCCAGCCTCCTAATCCCATCCTTGGACATTGAGGTTTAGATGGTCCAGAATGGGCTCTGAGAACCTGTATTTTAAATAAACACCTCAGGAATTATTATTTGGGGGCAAGTTAAAAAAAGCTAAACTAAATAATGCAATTTCTGATGATGACATGCTGTCCTCTATAATTGGTGCCTTTTTTTCTTCTTTCTTGTGGGAGGGTTTGTTCTAATGGCCCTGAAATCACAAACATGGACAAATGTGTTGTCCATCCACACAGATAAATTGAGATCTTAATTTTGAAATTAAACTGTGAAATTTCAAAAATTTTAGGTTACTCTGTCATAAAGTCTGCAAGAGAAGGATCTTGCTTGCGATCACTGCTAATAAAAGTGCTCTTCAGATGTGTGTGCACGTTTAGTCGCTTCAGGCATGTCCAGCTTTTTGCGACCATATGAACTGTAGCCTGTCAGCCTCCTCTGTCCATGCAAGAATTCTTCAGGCAAGAATACTGGAGTGGGTTGCCATGCCCTCCTCCAGGGGATCTTCCCCACCCAGGGATCCAACCCATGTTTCTTGTGTCTCGCACATCGGCAGGCAGTTTCTTTACCGCTAGTGCCACCTGGGAAGTCCCCGTTTTTAGATGAGTGGCATTCAAAGTGAGGAGGTACAGTAGCACTTGCTTTATCTGGAAGCTTATTAGACATGTAGCTTCCTCAGGCTTCACCTTGAACCTCTGAAGTCAGAATCTGCATTTTAAAGTATTCTTGGGTGATGCATATGTATAATAAAGTTTGAGGAGCATAGCCTTGGAGCATGCAAAACCTTGCTGACACATTTAATTTACTCAATAGAATGTGATTCACAGTGATATTAAAAAATGCTGCCTCCTGTATTTTTGATGTTCTCTTTTTAACTAAGCTAAATTGACAATATCAATTTATTTATCTTTAATTCAGTTTTATATTGGAGTATAGTTGATTAACAATTGTGTGTTTGTTTCAGGTACAACAAAGTGATTGTTATTCATATATCCATTCTTGTTTTTTTTTTCCCATAGAGGTTATTACAGAATATTGAGTAGGGTTGCCTTGTGCTATATGTTGACTTAAGAAATAGTCAAAACCTGAAAGTATAGAGATTTGTTTCATTTGGTAGGAATTCTTAGGACTTCAAGCCTGGGAGGTAGCATTTCAAGTAGCCATGAGAAACTGCTCCAAGGATGTAGGGGAAAGAGTTGCATTATATAAAAGTTTGCAGCAAGGGGCAGGTAATCTGAATATCAAAAGATTATTATTAAATAAGGAAAATCAGATATCTCAAATTAAGGAATTTAGCGCTCTTCTATATTTGGGAAGATGCAAGTGTCTGGGTGCACTGAAAGAATTTCTTTCATATGCATCTCGGCTATCTGGGGCCAGCATCCTGCTTCTTGATTATTCACATCCTTAAACTCTTGCTTATTGTAGAGAATGGTGTCAGCTGGCAGCTGCTGGATTACAAGTATTGTTCTCCCTCTTGAGGGCCCTCTGGGCTTAGAAATTCACATTTGGAAGACCGAAATCACTGAAGGCGGTTACATCCTTGTTTGTTGATATGGCAGGAGATATTTCATTTCACATATACAGTAGACATTATCATTTTGGATGAAAAAAATTCTATTATATACTTCTATCTGTAAAGAATCTCTCCTGTACTTTAAAACGTCTTCCATGTGTATGATACTTTAAACTGTGCACTTTAATAAAAAAAATAACCATGTAGATAATCACTATGAAAGCTAGCTTAGCAAAAGTTCTAAGCATGGCTTCCAAATGTGGGAACTTAGGAAAAGCAGACCAGCATGATCTATCTTGATGTATCTGGGGTTTCCTTGCAGACTCTGTCTTAGCCACCACTATAACTTTTTAATGAAAAGTTACAGAAGGAAAAATGAAATCTAATTCAGATAAGTGACGTTTATTTACTAGATAGTATGCATTTTTTTTTCATGTTTAATAGGAAGGGCTGTTTACAGTTTTAAAAAAATCAAGCTGACTTAGATACATGTGATAAAAATTCATATTGTCTTTATGAAAGTGAAGAAAGTGAAAGACGCTCAGTCGTGTCTGACTCTTTGCGACCCCATGGACTGTACAGTCCATGGAATTCTCCAGGCCAGAATACTGGAGTGGGTAGCCTTTCCCCTCTCCAGGGCATCTTCCCAACCCACTGGCATTGCAGGTGGATTCTTCATCAGCTGAGCCACAAGGGAAGTCCATTGTCTTTATGGCTTCTTAATTTTTACCTTTTATTCACCTACTTCCAGCCCCCAACCCTCTCTTGTAGGGTATGTCCCACATACAGTAATTAGTTATTTAATATTTGTTGAAATTGAAATGCGTTTCACTCACAGACTCTCCCTTTAATCTCTTCGTCCCAGATCAGTCTTTTCAGTCTAAATACACATACTAGTGGTCCACACCATTTTTAAATGCGAAAGAGTGAGTCAGCTCTCTGTGGACACGCATTAAACACTCACTAAAGATTACGCTGTTTTTACAGAGAACATTTCTTTGAAGAGAAACACGAACACGACAACATGTTTACATGAATTTTTAGTCTATTTGTAGTTTGTTTGACATGCATTAGCCTCTAAATGACTCAAGTGAAACACGTTATTTCACTTAGGAAGAAGAAGCTACTGAGTCAGTGTCCAGAGAACATACCAGAAGGGTAATAAGTTTCTTTGAGTCATCCACACATTCACTGGAATGTATACTGGGAGAGAGGGTGTCTGCATGTAATTTTAAGTATCAGGAACCTCACAGTTTAAATAAGGGCAACCACATATCATTGGTATTGCTGTCATATTTTCAAAAACCCTGACTTCTCTTGCTACCCATATTTCTAAGTCAGATCTATATGAAGAATTGGCTTGTTTAAAATTAAGATTTTAGCTAATACAACCAACAACCTAGAAATAGAATTGTTATTGCTTTTTAGAGTTAAAATGGATCGGGTATGTCTTTATCCTCACACTATTGTTAGCATGACTCTATTTTAGAGTTCAAGGTATGGTGAGGTGCAAAGCATACAGTCAACACAAATCAGGATGGTACATAGATGACATCATGTATATAAATATAGCTATTGTCTCATTTTATGATAGCCATAACGTTTTTCATGCTTTTTCACTTCCACATGTGTCTATATATTTTTAAAAAAACTCTACTTTTAGAAATTCAAACAGTTTTGAAATTATAAACATGTGGAGGAAGGATTTTCTTGAAAATGTTTTAATTTCATGGTATTATACTTTCAGAATACCTTACTTTTAAAAATAAAATTACCTATGTATTTCAACACAGAGGAGACTTAAGTTCATTACATGGTAAAATGCCAAGACCACTGTTTTTACAATGATCTTGGACATTTAGTTTCTAAGTGAATAGGAAAGTATTGAAGAAAAACATATTTTATATGAGAAATATGATAAAAATTGTTTTCCTATTTTTCTAGATTGGAAGAAAATGTGATACATAATTATACTATCATGAATTTTAACCCTAACTTTTCCGTTTTGTGTTTTTGCCACACTGCTTGACATGCGGGATTTCATTTCCCCAAATCAGGGATGGAACCCACACCTCTGCAGTGGAAATGCAGTCTTAACCACTGGACTTCCAGGGAAGTCCCTTAACCTTAATTTTTTTTTAATGAAAAAAGGCTGCACGTGGTGATGTAAGGTTGAGAATGCCTTATGAACTCACTGGATCTCTTGTTTCCTCAAAGGAGCCTATCTGTGCTGATAAGTAGCCACTAGATATAGGGAACTCCTAGACACTCTAAGTGTGACTGTACTGTGTGTGTGCTTAGTGGCTCAGTCGTGCTCAACTCTTTGCGACCCCATGGACTGCAGCCCACCAGGCACCTCTGCCAATGGCGATTTTCCAGGCAGGAATACTGGAGTGGGTTGCTATGCCCTCCTTCAGGGAATCTTCCCAACCCAGGGGTCAAACCCAGGTCTCCTGCATTGCAGGCTGATTCTTTACCATCTGAGCCACCAGGGAAGTTCAAGAATACTGGAGTGGGTAGCCTATCCCTTCTCCAGGGGAATCTTCCTGACCCAGGGATTGAACCAGGGTCTCCTGCACTGCAGGCAGATTTTTTACCGGCTGAGCTACCAGGGAATCCTCAAAGTGTGACTCAGTTCAGTTCAGTCGCTCAGTCATGTCCGACTCTTTGTGACCCCACGAAAGACTAAAACAATAAATTTAAATTTCATTTAATGTTAATTAAAATTAAGGTTTAAATCATCATGTGTGACTAGTGGCTCTAATCTCGGTAAGTGCAACTCTACAATAAAAAAAGAAGAGAACTTTAGTTCCCAGGAAACTATCTCTGGCTTTTCTTGTGGCTGGAATTATGTTAGTAGACTGCTATATTCCAAAAGTTGGAGTTGGGCTTGTGCATTTTTCTGGACTAAACAGCTAATTTAGATCTAATTTTAAGCACAGTTTGTGAAGATGAATGGTATCCCTATTCATTCAAGTACTTTACTCTGCATGTTAAGTCACTTCAGTCGTGTCCTACTCTGTGCAACCTCAAGGACTGTAGCTCACCAGGCTCCTCTGTTCATGGGATTTCCAGGCAAGAATACTAGAGTGGGTTGCCATGCCCTTCTCCAGGGAATCTTGCTGACCCAGGGATCGAACCTGCATCTCTTACATCTCCTGCATTGGCAGACAGGTTCTTTACCACTAGTGCCTCCTGGGAGAAGGATGGCTAATGTTACTACATGTACAGTTAGTTCACTTGCTCAGTCATGTCTGACTCTTTGCAACCCCATGGACTGCAGCATGCCAGGCTTCCCTGTCCATCACCAACTCCCGGAGCTTGCTCAAACTCATGTCCATCGAGTCAGTGAAATTCTCTCATCTTTCAAGAAGTGAACCTAGAATTTTGCGTGTGTGAGAAAACTTTAGTGTGAGCTTCTCAATCTGCCCGGTTCCATTCCACCCACCACTTCTCTCAAGTATAATAACATACACACCCCCATCCCACCCCAAGTTACTCATCTGGGTGAAGGAAGGGATGGCTGGGATTGCAACCTAATCCAAAACCTTTTAACCAGGTTGCAGAGAATGAAAGGCAATACAAATGTGATTTCCATTCAGGCTGACAACGACTGGGAGATAATAGCCACAAGCACACACTGCAAAGTTTATGAGCTTCAGTCTTCTAGTACAAGTCAGAGAAGTCACAGAGGCCTGAAGAACCAGCCAAGCTGTTGAATAAAATGTATCTACCAGTGCTGGAGAAAAGAAATATTCAGTGTTGTAATTTAGGTGAAAACACTTGAGGGTAAGGAGTTGGAGTTGATCAAACAAGGTGTGGAATAATCAGATTTTACTGATGCAATTGAGCTTTTGAAGAGCCATTTCAACATTTTAAGTCATAAATGTATCCAGAGGATGTATTGCTTGACTCAGATCACAGGTATATGGGAAGAGAACGAGAACTCTGATCTACACTCTGAGTTAATTGCTAGGCCAGTGGTTTCTAACATGAGAAAATGTTTCTTGCCTCTCTAATTCGCTGAGAGAAAGCCTTGACTATTGTTGCTGGGGTAAGCCTAGCAAACAGCAACTGAGAGCCAATGTAAAGCAGGAAAGTCTCCTACTTCCCTTCCCCAGTGTGGTCCCCAGAAGAGACATTCCCCAAACAAGTCTTCAAATATGAGCTTTTTAAGTACCCGTGGAAGCATGCTCAGTTATTCAGTTATGTTTGATTCTTTGCGACTCCATGGACTTAGCCTGCTAGGTTCCTCTGTCCATGGAATTCTCCAGGCAAGAATACTGGAGCGGGTTGCCATTTTCTTCTTCGGGGGATCTTCCTGACCCAGGGATTGAACCCGGGTCTCCTGTATCTCCTGCCCCGGTAGGCTGGTTCTTTACCATTGAGCCACCTGGGAAGCCATTTTAAAGCACTCATGATAATCTACAATTTCAAGCCTTTAAAGGTCATTCTGGGAGAGAGGTTTAAGATGAGAGAGTTCTTTTTCCTTTTGAAAAAAGAAACCTCTAGTTTTCCAAACATTTCATAAACCTCTGGAACTCGTTGGAATGAGCCAGAAGTGGAAAAAGTAACTGGAACTTCTTGGGAAAAATTAGTGGTAGCAGTTGAAAAGAGCATTTATCAGTACTCCAGACAGCAAGGAAGTCTGGACACTGCTGAACAGGCAGAGTGGGTTCAGTTGGGGCATTGCTCATTAGGTAGCCTGGTTGAGAAGTGCCAGGGCTGGTTTAGTTTCCTAGAATTACCACAGCTAAGTACCACAAGTGAGAGGGCATAAAACAATTGACTTTTATTCTTTCACAGTTCTTGAGGCTGGAAGTCTAAAATCAAGGTGTTGGTGGGGCCAAGTTCTTACTGAAGGCTCTAGGGGACACTTTCTTTCATGCTTTCCTTTAGCTTGTAGACACACATGCCAAGCACTACCTCTGTCCTCTCCTGGCATTCTCTTTTCTATGTGGTGATGTCTATCCTCTACAGTTAGACTGTAATTAGTCTAACTCAGAAGTGCTCTCACACACAGTGACATCATGTGGGTCTGGACGCAGGCATCTGTATCCCCTTGAATACTGGAATTCCCTGATGGTTTTATTTATTTATTTTTACTTTATTTTATTGGTTTTGCCATACATTGACATGAATCCACCACGGGTGTATACAAGCTCCCAATCCTGAATCCCCCTCCCGCCTCCCACCCCATATCATCTCTCTGGATCATCCCCATGCACCAGCCCCAAGCATCCTGTATCCTGTATCGAACATAGACTGGCACTTCGTTTCTTACATGATAGTATACATGTTTCAAAGCCATTCTCCCAAATCATCCCACCCTCTCCCTCTCCCTCAGAGTCCACAAGTCCATTCTATACATTTGTGTCTCTTTTGCTGTCTCTCATAGAGGGTTATCATTACCATCTTTCTAAATTCCGTATATATGTGTCAATATACTGTATTGGTGTTTTTCTTTCTGGCTAACTTCTCTCTGTATAATCGGCTCTAGTTTCATCCATCTCATTAGAACTGATTCAAATGTATTCTTTTTAATGGCTGAGTAATACTCCATTGTGTATATGTACCACAGCTTTCTTATCCATTCATCTGCTGATGGACATCTAGGTTGTTTCCATGTCCTGATGGTTTTAATTATCCCTTATTCCTAGGCCTGAAAGCCTATGGGTTTTCAAAGAATTCCACTGACATTGTAGAACTATCAACATATAAGGTGGCCTAAATCTATTAACAGCTGTGTGGATTCCCTGGTGGCTCAAATAGAAAGGGTCTGCCTGCAATATGGGAGACCCGGGTTCAATCCCTGGGTCAGGAAGATCCGCTGGAGAAGGGAATGGCTACCCACTCCAGTATTCTGGCCTGGAGAATTCCATGGACAGAGGGGCCTGGGGGGCTATACTCCATAAGGTCACAAAGAGTCAGCCATGACTGAGCGACTAACACTCACTTTCACAGATTTGATAGATACAAAATACATTCACCTTTTTCTTTTGGAGAACCAACAAAATTCTACACAAGCCAAGATGGGATGTGAGCATGTCATTTCCTCCATCTTCAATACCCTTAAGCTGGAAAAGGGGATCGGTCCCCTCTGAATGAGACTTTGCGTTTATATATGAGAAGTTGCTTCATCAGATGTCACTCTTAAAGGTAAAAACAGATATATCTTTTATCCAGTCTCCTCATCAGCTTTTCCTTGGCTCTCCTGCCCCTCTCCCATCATCAGCTTTGTTTTCAGTCCTGGTGAGAGCCCTTTGTTCAATCCACAATTGAATTCATGGACCATGTTTATCTGAAGCTTCTGGACGTGATCATAATCCTAGGGGAAATCTTGAGATATTCAAGTGTTGTTTGGTTTAAATATTTATAGTGAGCCACATAGACAGCGGATTTGAATGAGGAATCATGTGTTAAATTTTAAACTTCAGGTGAATAACATCAAATAACTGGAAATGTTTGTTTCTTGTGCATATAATCCCTGAATCAAATTTGAGTGTTAATATATTAACAGATTGCTGTGCAATGTTCTCAAAGTAGGCAGGAAATAAAGTAGCTATTTTTTTTTTAAGATAAAAGCTATTGTAAAATATATGCTACCATTTTTAGTTTCCTTCTAAGAACTTAGCAAAATCGAAATAGCATTAGCCGATTATTTTAAAATTTTAAAACAATATTAACCATTATTGCATGAGAACTTTATTAGAACCTGCATCATTAAATGCAAATTGTTTCAAAAAGAGTCCAGCTTATTTTCCTGCCTGTTCTTTGAGCTAATCTGGGCCTATGTTCAGGTGTAAACATAATCCAGTTCCCAGGTCAAGAAGGGCATGACATGGCAGGTCTTCACTTTGGCAAGAACTGAGTTTAATTGTGTTGGTAATGGCTTGGACTAAGCCAGGCCTCCTTGGTTGGGGCCGTAGTTAATTCTGGTTCTCTTCCCAGGGAGTTTGCTTCTGTTCTCTGCACCTCCAGTGCTGGTTGTCAGGGCCCTGTTGTGAGTATATCCACCTCCCAGGACCAAGACATCACCAACTTCCCTATTGCTCTGGCCGGTGCTTTGCTGCACTTCCATTCCTCCATGCAAACCACCTTGCTCATGTTGTTGTTGTTTAGTTGTTAAGTCATGTCCGACTCTTGGTGGACTCTCATGGACTGTAGCCTGCTCCTCTGTCCATGAGATTATTCCAGAAAGAATACTGGAGTGGGTTGTCATTTTCTTCTCCAGGCTGGACAGGCTAGGAAGCCTAAAATTTCCATGAAATATAAAGAAATGCTGCATCATATGAGGCATAGAAGATAGAGAAACCTATAAACAGACAACTCTCCTATAATGCTATTGTTTTTACGTTGTACAGATGAGAAGGCAGAGCTGCTGCCTTGCACAGTCCCTAGGGGCTTATCTTTATAACATGGTTCATATGAGTATTGTCCATATGAATTGAACCTTCTAGATTTGTGCAGCGAAAACCTGTGCAGTCATAGCTGTGCTCTAATATAAGAAATATGGAGATAGAAATGAGTGTGACTTTCTGAAATATAAGAGAATTATCTCTATTTTGTCAGATCTGACTCATAGTTCAGGTTATAGAATTGATTTATTCCTTCTTTCCTTCACCTGGCATCACTCATTTCATCTAGTTGATTTTGTTTTCCTCTGAATCTCTGTTTTGTGGCTAATCCTAACATATCTGTTGCCTGGGGATAACATTTTAAATAATAAAGACACAATAACCTGCTTTCCTTAGGGGGCCTCAAGCTCTCTTTTGGAACTATATCTAAAATCTGCGACATTTATTGAAACAGCTGGTTATATAAGTGGGATGCCCTCTTCAGCAGTAAATGTGGACGCAGCCTCTACACATGTACACACCTGCAGAGGGGAGCAAACAGTCCTGAAAGCTGACATAGTAAACCTTCGGTTTCCACTTGCATTCTCTCCGCACAGTATCTGAAAACACTGAGGAAGGGCACTTATTCCAGGCAACTGCCCTGGTGGGATGAGGGCATAGATCCTATAACCTTAACTCCCCTTGAATGAGGGCGTAGATCCTATAAACTTAACTCCCCTTAAGTTCCCTTCTTGTCATGCCATCTTATGAATTTCTATCTCAGTATAATCTTCTCTCTCTCTTTTATTTTATTTATTTTTTTTGGTAGAGGGATCTGGTTTTTGTGGAAGCTAGCTGAAAAATGCCGTGTTGCATCTGGGTAGTTTCACCTCCCTACTCAAAGATCTGGAATTCTTCTTATGTACCAGAAGAACAAAGTTTAAGTCATCTAGAGGGATTCAATAGACTGGCCAGCGAAAATGCAAGTTGTCAAAATAAGAAAACAGGACTGGAACTGTATCCACCAAGATTGGCATTCCAAGCTTTGCTGAAAATCAGTTGGATAAAAGTCCAGAGTAACCAAGAAGATGAGGCTCAAAACTTGAGCGGAAAATATTGTCTTGTGGGACACGTTACCTTATAAAACCTTGTATCAAGCTTTGGAGCCTGACGTCCTGACATCCTGGAGCCAGATGGGTGCTCACCTCTTGCTGTTTTCCATCTTGCCGAACTAACGACACTCAGCCCCACCCTCAGAGGCAGACTTGAGCTGCATCAGATTCAGACTGTTGACTCAACTGTGTCCAGTTGGGAGAAGGTGATAGTATCCCACTCCAGTACTCTTGCCTGGAAAATCCCATGGACAGAAAAGCCTGGTTAGGCTACAGTCGATGGGGTCACGAAGAGTTGGACACGACTGAGAGACCTCACTTTCACTTTTCACTTTAATGCATTGGGGAAGGAAATGGCAACCCACTCCAGTGTTCTTGCCTGGAGAATCCCAGGGACGGCAGAGCCTGATGGGCTGGCGTCTATGGGGTCGCACAGAGTCGGACACGACTGAAGTGACTTAGCAGCAGCAGCAGTGTCCAGCTGAGGCTTGGCCAGTGTCTACTGAGGCAATTTGGCGTGAAATCCTATTCAGCTGGAGGAGAGGCTAGCTAATTAAGGTCATAGAATAAGAAGCAAACAATGAGTGTGAATGACAGCTGAGCTCTGGTGCCGACATAAGGACTGCTGGGCCCCTGGGGGTGGCGGTTCCGGCTGGACCACGGGTACCTTCAGTTGAGATGAACTGGAGTAACCTCTGTCTGTCACACCAACCCAGCTTTCACATGTGACCTCACCTATCAGCAGTCATGGATCTCAAATCTGATCACGGACACTGGTTTCATCACCTTCAGTTAGGAAAGACCTCAGTACCTGCCTTGTGCAAAAGCCAAATAGGCCTGGTGTGCTGCGATTCATGGGGTCGCAAAGAGTCGGACACGACTGAGTGACTGAACTGAACTGAATGGCTAATCAGCCAAAGCCAATGGAAAGTGAAGAATGACTGTGGAAAAAGCAAAGATCAGGTTGCATGAAACTTGGCTGTCAAGTGTCCTTCTCTCCACATGCTTCTTCCTTTTAGGAGAGTTCTGCCTTCCTCCAAATTGAAACACGGCCCTAATGAGAATGGATGATAATCAGTTAAGGCAAAAATGAATGACTGACGTTGCTTGCAAACCATGACCCAGATTCTAGGCACACCAACACTTTTAAATCTTGAACAATTACGTGAACATGCTTATTTTAAAGTTGAACAGACAGGCTGACGGCAGAAAATCCTGAGACATTAAGCAAGGGAGCTCCTGAAATTTGTAAGTACATCCATTTGAAGACTATGAGGGTGTGCCTGCATGTAGGTTTGGCAGCTATGGCTCTGTGGCTAGAGAGTATTCAGACTAACCATGAATGGGAAGAGTTGATAATTTAGGGCAGAGAACAGTGCATTCAGTTCAGCACACAGCGAGTAAGATAGTAGGATATAATGCCAACTGTGCCCATATGCTCTATGGACCTAGTATACTAGTAAACTGGAAAAGTTATCTCCTCTGTTTGTGTAAGCATGCCATTGATATTCCTCATCCCCAAATACATTCCGACTGTTTATTTTGCATGCTTCCTGGAAAACAAAATCTCGGACTGCCAGGAAGATTTTGCTACTTTATGACATGACTGCCAGCATTTCATTAGAACCATATTTAGTTGCATACTTTTGGAAGAATTTTATATACAAAGAAAAGTAACCTGAATGAATTCTTTATATGTTGATGCATTTTAACAAATAACAATTAACTTGAAAGAGGATCAAAATTCTCTGAAGGTAACATTATTTCATGACTCAGTATTTACCTATATAGGAAACTAAAAATAGCTTATTGCAAAAAAATAAGGTTGACTGAATATTTGGTTTCTATGCTGCCACATAGACATAATTTAAAAGTTTTAAGAGGAAAACGCTCAAAGGCAGCATGAAATCAGATTCTTCATGCTGTCAAGAGGGGCCAGACACTGGTGGTAAGAAGCTTGGTATTAACAAGATCATTGTGTATACATCAAGTTTATTGTTTAATAGTATCAACAGTTTGTATTTTTAAGTTGGTTTTGTGACTATTTTTCAGTCCCTGAAAGTGTTAGCCTGCTCCATTGTGTCCAACTTTGCGACTTCATGGACTGCAAGAATCCTATGTCAGTGAATTCTCCAGGCAAGAAACTGTAGTGGATTTCCATTTCTTCCTCCAGGGGATATTCCCAACCAGGGATCAAACCCAGGTCTCCTGCACTGCAGGCAGATGGTGTACCATCTGAGCCACCAGGGAAGCTCCTCGTTAGTCCCTGGGAACCCCCTAAATGAAGTGTTACAGAACCAAAAATCAGGGAACTTTTATTTGGGATCAGTTGGTAGAAGAAATTCACCAAACCATTTGGCTTGAAAATAGTATACAGTCTCAGTAATAGGTCGATGAGGAATGTTATCACAGCACGTGCAGGAGCAAGTCCTGAGTGTTGCTCATTGGAGCAATGTCAACATGCCCAATGCATTTCCTTATGAAATAAAGAAAAAACTAATTGGAGTTTAGTTAAACCATATTTAAATATTAGAACATTCAAGGATCCCTAATCTTGACTAATTGCTAGAATGATTAACAGAGAAGAGGAGAGTGGAAAAAGTTGGCTTAAAGCTCAACATTCAGAAAACGAAGATCATGGCATCTGGTCCCATCACTTCATGGGAAATAGATGGGAAAACAGTGGAAACAGTGGCAGACTTTATTTTTTGGGCTCCAAAATCACTGCAGATGGTGACTGCAGCCATGAAATTAAAAGACGCTTACTCCTTGGAAGAAAAGTTATGACCAACCTAGATAGCATATTCAAAAGCAGAGACATTACTTTGCCGACTAAGGTCCGTCTAGTCAAGGCTATGGTTTTTCCTGTGATCATGTATGGATGTGAGAGTTGGACTGTGAAGAAGGCTGAGTGCCGAAGAATTGATGCTTTTGAACTGTGGTGTTGGAGAAGACTCTTGAGAGTCCGTTGAACTGCAAGGAGATCCAAGCAGTCCATTCTGAAGGAGATCAGCCCTGGGATTTCTTTGGAAGGAATGATGCTAAAGCTGAAACTCCAGTACTTTGGCCACCTCATGTGAAGAGTTGACTCATTGGAAAAGACTCTGATGCTGGGAGGGATTGGGGGCAGGAGGAGCAGGGGACAACCCAGGATGAGATGGCTGGATGGCATCACGGACTGGATGGACGTGAGTCTGAGTGAACTCTAGGAGTTGGTGATGGACAGGGAGGCCTGGTGTGCTGCGATTCATGGAGTCTCAAAGAGTCAGACACGACTGAGCGACTGAACTGAAGCTTATTTTTGTCAAGTTGCTATAGTCAGTAGAAAAAAATACTGATGAACTTGATCAGCTGCTGATGACATTTACAAAGATTTAATTGAATTCAGCATCTTCAGTGTACATAGAGTTTTAGAAGTTCTTTAATGAGTATGTAATTTATGAAAATCAAACATGCTTCATGCAACTTTATTTAGAAGATAGACTTGTCTGCAAATCCCTTTCCAAGGGCAATTATGTAAATATTGCTTTGTGCCAGGTTAAACTTTTAAATAGCTCAAAATTGTGATATTTAAATGAATGATATTTACGACTACTGAGGATATGGATATAACAAAATGAAAACCAGGTTCTTTTTAAATAACTTTAGATATTTTTCTAAGAGACACATAGATTGTAAAACTCATCAAGTCATTAGCATGTGCATAAATAACCACTGTCAACTGGGGACATTTATAATTAATTTATGTTTTGGGATTCCTTTTTCAGAATTGAATCTAGCTCCGTCTTTCTGAAATCTTTCATGCCACATTTTGATGTGTGAAAAGCTAAACATAAACGCCCAGTGTTAGAGTTCCCCCTGACAATCGTTTGAGCTAATCTGCACAGGCAACACTCTTCTGGATCCCGCATCTGTATGCGTGCTGTGCACCAGGTACCCCACGCTGATTGTGCATCATGGTTGACCTGTCCTTGAATCTCTACCCTCCGTCTACCTGGAGGCCCTTGGATTTTCTTTTACAATTTCCCTCCTTGCTCCTCCTCTTCTTTCTTCCCATTTATCTCCTCCTAGTCTCATTTCTCCTCTCCATCTTCTCCTCATTTTCCTCCTCTCTCTCCTCCTTTTTCCTTCTCCTATGGTGGTGCTAGAGATAAAGAATCTGCCTGCCAATGTGGGAGACTTAAGAGATGCAGGTGCGATCCCTGGGTCGAGAAGATCCCCTGGAGGAGGGCATGGCAACCCCTCCAGTATTCTTGCCTAGAAAATTCCATGGACAGAAGAGCCTGGTGGGCTAGAGTCCATAAGGTCACCAAGAGCTGGACATGAGTTAGTGACTGGGCATGCATGCATAGATAAAGATATAGGTATATAGACATAAATTTCTTGGTAGCAGTACTTTGCATTGTTAAAAATTAGAAAATAAGATGAATAAACATCATATTGCCATCAACAATATATCACCATTTTAAACATTAATGTACATCTTTTCTGGTCTCCTATCTATATAGAACAAATATACATTTTTTTCATATATACATATAGTTGTTATGTATATCTATACACATTGTATATATTTTGTGTATATACACACATATACAAGGGCTTCCAAGGTGGCGGTAGTGGTAAAGAACCCTCTGGTCAATGCAGGAGACATAATAGACTCAGGTTTAATCCCTGGGTCAGAGAAGATCCCCTGAAGGAGGAAATGGAAACCCACTCCAGTTATCTTGCCTGGGAAATCCCATGGACAGAGGAATCTGGTGGGCTACAGTCCATAGTGTCTAAAAGAATTGGACACAACTGTAGAAACTTAGCATGCATGCATTATATACAAAGAAAAATACATGCGTATATATAAGTCTATGGCTTGTTGCTTTGTAACCTGTTTTTTTCAGTTAACCATCTCCATTTTGCTATTTTAGTACATTCTTATTTCATGTGATATGCAAAGTTTCTTTAAATTTCTTCAGTTGACTCCAGAATGAGCTTGGTGGCTGATTTATCCAAAACAGTGTACAATTCATAGCCACAGCTTGCTTTTGGTAGTTATGCTCCTTTAAGTCTTCTATTTAGCACTGTCCCTTTTTTATCGTGACACTACTTTGTTGAATAAACAGGGCCTCTTGCCTGCAGAATGGATCTCCTTCACTTGAATATATTGTTTAACAACCACAGGAGGAACAACTTTGTGGACTATTTTGGGACAGGACCAAGTTTGTTCTCAACATTGACAACACTTTAATTTTCTATTCACAGGTTGAGAGTGAACTATCCCCTGATAAATAACTTTTTCCTCCTATCTAGAACCTTTTGATGTACTTTTCTTATTTTTCAGAACCTGCCTAGATGTGAGCTTTTTTTCATGGAAGACCAACTGGATTTCAGATTTCCAGCCCCAAGAATATTATTTTTTCACATCCACTTTTTTCTCCCCAAACACCCATGATTTGTTTGCTAGATCTTCTGCCAACCTTTCACCTTTCCCCACCTGACTTCTACTTCGTTCAGTCTTGCGCTTTAAGATATTCCTTAAAATTAGGCTAATGACCTAGGCTTTCAATGGCCAAACTCTCCTTTATTATCTACTGATTAGTCTTAGTTTGAAAATGATTTCCATTTCAATAAATTGTTTTTGTTTTTATTATTGCATTTGGTTCTCCTCTGGGGCTTCCACAATGGCTCAGCAGTAAAGAATGCTCCCGCAACGCAGGAGACACAGGAGACTTGGGTTTTTATCCCTGGGTCATGAAGATACCCTGGAGGAGAAAATGTCAACCCAATCCAGTATTCTTGCCTGGAGAATCCCACGGACAGAGGAACCTAGCGGGATACCGTCCATGGGATTGCA
Source organism: Oryx dammah (assembly GCF_014754425.2). Taxonomy (NCBI): domain Eukaryota; kingdom Metazoa; phylum Chordata; class Mammalia; order Artiodactyla; family Bovidae; genus Oryx; species Oryx dammah. The sequence goes on along the minus strand of NW_024070188.1, from coordinate 1,972,038 downwards.
AAGAGTTGGACATGACTGAGCATGCGTATTAGATTTAGATTAAGCTTTCATGATTAATTTTTATTCAAATGATCACTTGTCTCATCTAGCAGTTCCATCTTATCGTGTGTGTTCAAATTGTTGGGCTGACCCTTTTCTTTTAGGCTCTTGGAGCGCCATGGAAGGTAGTTATCCCTGCCAGCACAATGGAGCTTGAAATAGCGGTGGAACTGATGGGAAGCCAGCTGTGATAATCCATTAGCCTTTGGGCTACAGGCTGGATGTCAGCTTCCCCCTGGGGCTCCTTGAAGAAGTCTCTTTACTCTCTACCTGCCTATAGTTTCTCAGCCGAGTGAGGGAAGGAAGGATTCTCATTGGCAGTCTTGAGACAAAACATATAGAGAAAAAACTCACAGTCGCAGAATTCTGTACATAGCCAAGACTCATTTACATATTGGGGTGAAAGGCATGAACTCAGGGACAGGCAAGAACTCAGGCTGACAGCCACCCACATCCTCCATATTAGAATATGCATGAGAAAATACTATAGACAACAGATCAACCCAAGTGGGGACGTGAAGAGACGATCATGATGGTGACTCAGTGTGGTACAGGACTTGCACACACAAGGTCCAAGTGGCACCCCGGCTTCATTTCTTGATTGTGTCACTCACTTTTTATGTAACATTAGGCATGTACTGAACATCCCTTTGCCTCAGTTTCTTCATCTGTAATATAAAGAATGGGAATAATGGTAGGGCTTGTCCCAGAGTGTGGCTGAAAGAATACTTGTGTTAATAAATGGAAAATATTCAGAGGATAATCTGGCACATAGTATTTGCTCAGTAAATGTTACTTCATTATTATTCTATACAATAGTTAAAGAAAGCACTAAGAATAGAAAATATATGTGCTGGATAAGCACTCTTGAAATAGAGGAGACATTCCATAAGCGAAGTTTTCATATGGTGAACATTAAAGAATCCTGGCAGACCTTTGGTGTGTGGAGGCAAGAAAGGAGAGATACAGATATCCCAGGAGATGGGGTGGGGGGCATCTCCCCATGTCAGATGGGGAGGGAAGGATGAGAGGGATGATCAAGTAATTTAAAGCTCTTTTTCTACTGAAGAGGTGGGAGAGCAGCATTGGAACATCGTAGTGGGGAAAACAAGAATGTGGGTAATACCTTGTTTTTAAAGCAACTGTAGTGACATTTGTGTCTGGTTAGGAGAGCAGGGAAAGAGATGAGAACTATCAAGGAAATGGAAAAATCCACCAGAACCTTTAAATTAACACGGGAGAAATAGGAACAAGCAGCAATTCAATCGAACTAACAACACGAAGGGGAAGAAAAATAGGGAAACAACAGTGTAAATGAGTAGAAAAGCAAAGAAGTAGAAGGAATAAAATCAACAACATAAGACATCGTGCCAAATGTCAGTGGACTGAATTCATCCACTAATAGAAACGGCTACTTTGGGCTAAAGAACAAATTCCAGGTATGTGAGTTTACAATGCAGTGCGTATTAAGAGTAAAAAGTAACTGTTCCTCTCTCTCTTCCTCCATGTCTCCTTCTCTCCTTTCAACTCCCCCTGCTCCCCTTTCTCCCTTCTTTCCTTCCATCCTGCCTTTCTTCCTTCTTTCCTTCCTCCCAGTAAAGGTGTAAGGCAGCATGAGAAAGTGCAAGCCAAAAGAAAACTAGAATGACAATATTAACATCACACAAAATGAAATTTAAGGTTAAAAACACTTGAATAAACAAGCATATTGTGCAATGATATAAATCTAAGTTGCAGATTCGTCGTAAAATGACATACATCAAACAACACACTGAAAAAATATACAAAGCAAAAACTGTTGGAAATGCAAAGAAAACCTAACAGTACAATAATAATGAAAGATTTTTAAAAATATTTATCTCAGAAATAGATCAAACTATTAGGCAGAAAAATAATAATTTCTTTAGAAAATGATGGATTTGATGTTTGAATCTTCAGTTTAGTTCAGTTAATTTCAGTTGCTCAGTTGTGTCTGACTCTTTGCAACCCCACGGACTGCAGCACACCAGGCCTCCTTATCCATCACCAACTCCCGGAGTTTACCCAAACTCATGCCCATTGAGTCGGTGATGCCATTCAACCATCTCATTATCTGTCATCCCCTTCTCCTCCTGCCTTCAATCTTTCCCATCATCAGGGTCTTTTTTAATGAATCAGTTCTTCACATGAGATGGCCAAAGTACTGGAGTTTCAGCTTCAACATCAGTCTTTCCAGTGAACACCCAGGACTGATCTCCTTTAGGATGGACTGGTTGGATCTCCTTGCAGTCCAAGGGACTCTCAAGAGTCTTCTCCAACATCACAGTTCAAAAGCATCAATTCTTCTGTGCTCAGCTTTCTTTATGGTCCAACTCTCACATCCATACATGACTACTGGAAAAACCATGGCCTTGACTAGATGGACCTTTGTTGGCAAAGTAATGTCTCTGCTTTTTAATATGCTGTCTAGGTTGGTCATAACTTTCCTTCCAAGGAGTAAGTGTCTTTTAATTTCATGGCTGCAGTCACCATCTGCAGTGATTTTGGAGCCCCCCAAAATAAAGTCTGACACTGTTTCCACTGTTTCTCCATCTATTTCTCATGAAGTGATGGGACCAGATGCCATGATCTTCGTTTTCTGAATGTTGAGCTTTAAGCCAACTTTTTTACTCTCCTCTTTCACTTTCATCAAGAGGCTCTTTAGTTTTCACTTTCTGCCATAAGAATGGTGTCATCTGCATATCTGAGGTTATTGATATTTGCCCCAGCAATCTTGATTCCAGCTTATGCTTCATTCAGCCCAGCATTTCTCATGATGTACTCTGCATATAAGTTAAATAAGCAGGGTGACAATATACATCCTTGACGTACTCCTTTTCCTATTTGGAACCAATTCTTCAAAAAGAGAATATCTTTTAAAAAAAAATATCTAAGTACAAAGCAATTCATCATGTGCTTGGCCACAAAGAAGTTCTTATTAAATTCAAAACAGGGGAGATTTTATAGGATATATGCAGTGTTAAAATTAGAAATAAGTATAAAATGGAGACCTCATCAAAAGCTTAAAGTATTTAAAAATTAATAAATAGTGGTAGATAACACTTGAGCCAAAAAGGAAATTAAGAGAAAAATTGTTTTCTAGAAATCACTAAGGAAACATTTCAAGTTCATTGAAATCTAGAAGCCAGTAGTTCTCAGGAAAAAAATTTATAACATTAGATATCACCATTATTATAAAGTAATAATGAAGCAAAATAATGAGCTACTTACCTTACTGAAATTAAAAATAAAAAGAAACTGGAAACATGGAATATACTGATATAAAACCTAAACTTAATGAAGTAGTTGCTGTTGTTCAGCGTCTAAGTCATATCTGACTCTTACGACCCCATGGACTGCAGCACATTGGCTTATCTGTTCTTCATATCTCCTTGAATTTGCTCAAACTCATGCCCATTGAGTAGGTGAAGCCATCCAACCATCTCATCTTCTGTTGCCCTCTTCTCTTCCTGCCCCTGATCTTTCTGTTTGAGTCTTTTCCAATGAGTTGGCTCTTTGGGTTAGGTGGCCCAAGTATTGGAACTTCAGCATCAGCATCAGCATCAGCATCAGTCCTTCCAATGAAAATTCATGGTTGATTTCCTTTAGGATTGCCTGGCTTGATTTTGCAGTCCAGGGGACTCTCAAGAGTCTTCTCCAGAACAACAGTTTGAAAGCATCAATTCTTTGGCACTCAGTCTTCTTTATGGTCCAACTCTCACATCCATACATGACTATTGGTAAAACCATAGCTTTGACTAGACAGACTTTTGCTGGCAAAGTGATGTCTCTGCTTTTTAATACACTGTCTAGGTTTGTCATAGTTTCCTTCCAAGTAGCAAAGGTCTTTTAATTTTGTGGCACAGTGATTTTGGAGCCCAAGGAATAAAATCTGTCACTGTTTCCACTGTTTTCTCATCTATTTGCCATGAAGTGATGGGACTGGATGCCATGATCTTCATTTTTTGAATGTTGAGCTTTAAGCCAGCTTTTTCACTCTTCTCTTTCACCCCCCTCAAGAGCCTTTTAAATTCTTCTTCACTTTCTGCCATTAAAATGGTATCATCTGCATATCTGAGGTTGTTAATATTTCTCTTGGCAATCTTGATTCCATTCAGCCTGGCATTTTGCATGATGTACTCTGCAAATAAATTAAATAAACAGAGTGACAATATACAGCCTTGACCTACTCCTTCCCCATTTTTGAACCAGTTTGTTGTTCCATGTCCGGTTCTAACTGTTGTTTCTTGACCAGTTATTGAAAGGATAAATGAATCCAAAAGCAGGTGTTTTTGGAAAAAAAAAAAACAAACAAACAACCAACTTTGTATTTCCATTAAACTTCACCTAAATATGTGACAAGATCAACTTTTAGCAAAAAAGCAAATGGTTCACTCAAAGTAAGATAATTCTAGGATGGCTTGAAAAAGATAATGCACTAAGACAAGGGCATGAGGTAGGAAAAATGAAGAAAGTAACCAGTATCTTCAGGTAGGAACAATAGAGTTGTTATCACTACTCACTCTTGAAGGGACAATGAGAGGAAGCTATAACCAAAACATGGAAGGAGAGAGTTCTGCAGAGAAGCCACCTCCCATAGTTTTCAGTGCAGTCAAAGCCAGCTTGCAGTGACCCTGTAGGCAGAGAGGTAGAGAGTGTATATCTGAGCCTCACTCTACTCTCTCCTTCCCATCTCTAGATGAAATTCCCCATTGGTGAACCCAAGTGAAAGACAACAGAGAGTCCTGGAATTCACTGGTCAGGTCCATCCAGGTCAACATCCTGGGCTACAAAACCGGGTAAAGAAGAGTGGAGAATTCATACGGAGGGCGAACTAGGGTGTCCAGTGCATTACCAGTTCAGAGTGTGTGTTCTCAATCTCAAGAAATGTCACTTACATATCATATGCTGGGAAACTGCAGATTGCTGCTTAAAGATGAGACAATACAATGCAGATGATAGCCAATAAAGTATTGATTTAAATCATAATATTGAGGGATTTCCTTTATAGGAGGAAAAAAATAATTGCACAATGATTTTGTTTCATCATCTAATTGAGAAAGTTGTTAAGAGTACAATTATAATTTGTTATTGTCAAGAGTGTCACTTTCAGGCTTCCCTGGGGGCTCCGTCATAAAGAATCCACCTGCCAGGGCAGGAGACACGGGTTCAATCCCTGGGTCTGGACGATCCCACATGTCTCAAGGAGCTAAGCCTGTGCACCACGATTATTGAGCCTGTGCTCTAGAGCCCAGGAATTGCAACCACTGAAGCCCATGTCCTGTCGAACCTGTTCTCCGCAGCAGGAAATGCCACCACAATAAGAAGCCTGTGCACGGCAAGAGTAGCCTCAATTGCCGCAACGAGAGAGAAGTCCACACAGCAATGAAGACCCAGCATTGCTAAAAATAAATAAATAAAATAAGCAATTTTTTAAAAAGTGTAACTTGCTTAAAGTTTTAATATAACATAGATATTTCAGGTAAACAATCTCAGCTTCCCCATGTGGTAAAGAGGGAAAGACAGCAGCTTTTATGGTGACTTTTTCTATTTTACTGGTCAGCTCACAGTGCTGGCTTTGGCTGCATCGTGGTTTCGTAGTCACACTGATGTGGCATTGAAGAAAGCCAAGTGTGAAGCACAAATCTGTATTCTAACCAATATTAATCAGTGCTGTGGTTTGACATTTTAGGCTGCTATCAACGTTTCACAATGGGCTTCTTTACTCTTGCCAAAGACACTCAGTCATTCTCAACTGCTGCAGGTACTAGGTTATTGGGTGGAACTGAATGAAAGGAAAGAGAATTAAACATAAGTTGATCTCCCTTGGTTATTCACGTGTGCATCCTCCGTTTTGATTCCATTGTACCAAACAGGGCAATTAATTGGCCAGGGCGCCATAGCTCTGTTTACAACGTTTATATGTCAGTAATAACACACGAAACCTCAGCATCTGGAGGAGGCTGGGGTCTATTCTATTCCTTGGATTTCCTGACCTCCCTCATTTTTGTAACTGGTAACAACTTAATCTGTGATATCAAGTAATAAAATAATAAAAAGTAAATGTTGAAAGAAATCTCAGGTACAATCTAGTAAAAACTCTAATTTTAAAGATGAGGAAAATGAGATCCAGAAACCTATTAATTAGATAGTGGACACAGTCATTAGTGGTCAGAGGGTGAGAAGTCAACACAAAATACTATTATAGAGTACTGTGAACAAACCAGAACTAGAAACCATTTCTCTGTATCCAATTAATAACTTCTTTCATTATTCCCTAATGATTGTTTAAAAAGTATAATTTATAGACAATTTTTATACTTATGTAAAAATATATCTAAGAAAACATTTAAATAAAAATCAAAGAGGTTTTAATAAGGTAGGAGTGTGCTCCTAAAAGTTATATGTATCCTACTCTAACATCCAAAGTAAACTATATTTATATGTCAGAAAAAGTGATGTTATAATTTTTTATAACTTTAAATTAATGTACTTATTTAATGATATAATCTTCTAGTGTTTAAAAAATGGTAGATAATATAGTCTTTTCAAGACTAACATTATTATTGAGAGTGAGGAGAAAAACTTATTTCAAATATGCTTTCTTTTGGGAGAAAAGAGTTAAATATTTTGTTTTTAATAAAAGAATGGTTAGACTCATGGATTTCGAGAATTGGAAGGGCACACAGAGATTTCTAGTCTAACTCTCTACCCAAAATAGGAATCCCTTTTGCAGTGTCTCTGAGAAGCAGTCCTGTGGTCTCTGCTCACATATTTCCAGTAATAGGAAACACATTATTTGTGAAGTAGCACTTTTTACCAAAATGTCATAAAATTCTTCCATAATGAGCATAAGTCAGCCACTTCACCCTTAAAATTTTAGCTCAATAGTATTCATTCTTCCCTCTAAAGCAATGGGAAAAAGTTTATTTATTTATTTATTTTTGGTAGTCATTGCACAAATATTTGGAGATTATTATTCTATCTATTCTAAGTGTTCTCTTTTGCTGCACCATCGTTTCAAGTTTCTGTAGTTGTTCCAAATAAAGCATGGCTTTGAGATTCCTAAGCACTTTAGCAGTCCCATGGAATGGAGTGGTTTGTCAGTGTACACGTAGAAACTGATGTTCACATAATGACTGTAGGTTTCCAACACCTTGTTATATATCACAGGTACGGAGAAGGCAATGGCACCCCACTCCAGTACCCTTGCCTGGAAAATCCCATGGACGGAGGAGCCTGGTAGGCTGCAGTCCATGGGGTCACGAAGAGTCGGACATGACTGAGCAACTTCACTTTCACTTTCATGCATTGGAGAAGGAAATGGCAACCCACTCCAGTGTTCTTGCCTGGAGAATCCCAGGGACAGCAGAGCCTGGTGGACTGCCATCTGTGGGGTTGCACAGAGTCCGACACAACTGAAGCGTCTTGGCGGCGGCAGCAGCAGCAGCAGCAGCAGCAGCAGCAGCACAGTTTACCAGCTCAAATATCCTTGGTTTATTCTGTTCTTGGGTTAGGGCATTAAGCTTCCAATACATTCTTGACTTATGTTAAACTTGAGGGTAAATAAAATATCTCAGATCTTATCAACATGAACCTTGGCAAAATTATCTCCTGATCCAGTCTTGGTGAATTTTGGTCCATGAAACATAAATGCAGAGCTCTATATTGTCCCTTTCTTTTTTATTTATATCTTTTAAAATATAACTTTATTTATTTTAATTGGAGGTTAATTACTTTACAATATTGTATTAGTTTTGTCATACCTCAACATGAATCCGCCACAGGTATACACATGTTCCCCATCCTGAACCCCCCTCCCTCCTCCCTCCCGTACCATCCCTCTGGGTTATCCCAGGGCACCAGCCCCAAGCATCCTGTATCCTGCATCGAACCTAGACTGGCGATTTGTTTCTCATATGATATTATACATGTTTCAATGCCATTCCCCCAAATCATCCCACCCTCGCCCTCTCCCACAGAGCCCAAACGACTGTTCTATACATCAGTGTCTCTTTTGCTGTCTCGTATACAGAGTTATCATTACCATCTTTCTAAATTCCATATATATGCATTAGTATACTGTATTAGTGTTTTTCTTTCTGGCTTACTTCACTCTGTATAATAGGCTCCGGTTTCATCCACCTCATTAGAACTGATTCAAATGTATTCTTTTAAAATGTCCCTTTCTAATTAATTTTTTCATGATTTGTTTCCAGTGTTCTAGCATTTTGAGCTGACATAGACAGTGACAAAGTTTGGTGGGTGTCTGGGGCTTATCCCATGTAAGGATAGGCCCTTGTGCGGTATCTAGTGAAAACTTCGGCTCCTTGCAAGTGGGCTTGAATGGGAGAACATCCTAGTCTTTAAGGGACTACACTGATAGGGATAAGGGTGAATAATACAAAGGAAAATATGAAAAGCTTCCTAAGACAGTCTGTGTGTGCTCAGTCGCTCAGTCATGTCCGACTCTTTGTGACCCCATGGACTGTAGCCTACCAGGCTCCTCTGTCCATGGAATTTTCCAGGCAAGAATATTGGAGTGGGTTGCCATTTCTTACCCCAGGTGATCTTCCCAACCCAAGGCTTGAACCTGCGTCTCGTGTGTCTCCTGCATTGACAGGCAGATTCTTTACTGCTGAGCCACCTGGGGAGCCCAAGACAAAGTCCACTGATCTCAAGTTTTTGTCTAGAGCTGACCAGGAATAGGGCATTTTAAAAGATAAGTTAACATTTTATTATATACAACCCATCATTTATGCAAAAAATGCCAAAGGGGTAAGTTAGGGGTAAATTAGTCAAAGAATCTGTGTTATTCTGATTTAAATTTCCTTAGATGGGGGGTTTTTCAATATCTATACTATTGAAATTTGAGGCTGAATAATTTTGTTGTGGAAAGAAGTCCATTGAATTGTATAATGTTTAAAGCACAGATGACCTCCACCTACTAGATGCCAGTAGCACTCTTGCCTCAGTTGTGACCACCAAAAATATATAAGATGAGGCCAAGTGTCTTCTGGGATGATAAAACTGACCTTGGTTGAGAACAACTGGCCTAATTTAGTACATAACTAGTGTCAGACTTTATTTTTTGGGCTCCAAAATCACTGCAGATGGTGATTGCAGCCATGACATTAAAAGACGCTTACTCCTTGGAAAGAAAGTTATGACCAACCTAGATAGCATATTCAAAAGCAGAGACATTACTTTGCCAATAAAGGTCTGTCTAGTCAAGGCTATGGTTTTTCCAATAGTCATGTATGGATATGAGAGTTGGACTGTGAAGAAGGCTGAGCACTAAAGAATCGATGCTTTTGAACTGTGGTGTTGGAGAAGACTCTTGAGAGTCCCTTGGACTGCAGGGAGATCCAACCAGTCCATTCTGAAGGAGATCAGCCCTGGGTGTTCTTTGGAAGGAATGATGCTAAAGCTGAAGCTCCAGTACTTTGGCCAACTCATGTGAAGAGTTGACTCATTGGAAAAGACTTTGATGCTGGGAGGGATTGGGGGCAGGAGGAGAAGGGGACGACAGAGGATGAGATGGCTGGATGGCGTCACAGGACTTGATGGATGTGAGTCTGAGTGAACTCTGGGAGTTGGTGATGGACAGGGAGGCCTGGTGTGCTGTGATTCATGGGGTCGCAAAGAGTCGGAGATGACTGAGTGACTGAACTGAACTGAATAAACTACATATTCCATTAAATTTGTTGTTAAATAACCAATAGCACACATTAATTGTTGGGAGCATGACCAACTGTAACATGTTCCATGCTCATTTTTATTCATGTTATAAAAATGACCTTATACATGGTCTGTATGAAGAATTATTTTTTAATCCCATGCCTTTATGTTCTTAGGAAGACCTCATAGATACCTTTTTGCAAAATCCTTGAAATATTATTAATTCATTAAGTACATATTTGCCTAGCTGAGAATATGGTTTGGGTAGAATCATGCACACTGAGTTACAGCAATTAACAAAATAGATAAAAGTTCCTGTTTTCATAAAACATACATTAAATTGTATTGTCTATGTGTGTGTCCATGTGTGTGAATGCAAGTGTGTGCATGTGTGTTGGGAATGAAGGTGAAGAAACTGCAAAATTTTAAAAACTCATATCATGTTTCTAAGGCTTTGAGATGAAGAAAACTAAAGTAGGGTAAGGAATAGGATAGGGAGGTCCCATGTGCTGTTGTAAGTTAATGTAGAAGACAGCTGGCTGGAAGAGATGAGATTTGGGCAGAGAACTGAATGATATGAAAGAATGAACCATGAATGTCCGTGGAAAAGAACATTTTAGGCAGAGGAAAGAGCATTGCTATGGGCTGAATTGTATCTTTTCCATATTCCAGTGTTGAGGTCCTAACTTCCAGCACCTTCAGATGTGGCTGTATTTGTAGATACAATCTTTAAAGAAGCAAGTAAGGTAAAACAGGTCATATGGGTGGTCTCTAATTCAGTATGATTGTTGTCTTTATGAAAAGTGGGAAATGGACACACACAGAGATGGCCATGAAGTATATGGGAAGGGTAGTGTCTGTGAGCCAACGAGAGGGGCCTCTGGACAAACCAAACCTCGATCCTGTACTTCCAGCCTCCAGAACTGTGAGGAATCGATTTCTATTGTTTAAGCCACCCAGACTCTGGTATTTTATTCTGGCAGCCCAAGCCAACTAACACAAGTATATTACTTGGCAAGAGCTTGGTATGTCTGATGAATGGCAGGTAGATCAGATGAGAAAGGGGAATAATGAGGGTAGGATGTAGGACTGGAAAGGAAGATGAGGGCTGGGTCATGTGGGTCTCATAAGTGTGCAGAGATTTTTGCACAGGGGATTTGACATGAGTGACCTACCACTAAACAAGGACAATCTGACTGCAGCATGAAAAGCTGATTTTGCAGAGCTGGAGCAGAAGCAGAGGACCGATTCCCAGGCACGTGCTGTAGCCCATGTGGACGAGGACATGGCTTGAACTTGGCTGCTGGTGGTGGAGAAGGTGAGCAGTCAATAGATCTTGCTGGAAGTTCTGTGTCAAGAAAAGAGAAGAAACATGTGAATCCTATGTTTTGCTCCTAAGAGGGCGAATGTTGATTCTATTTTCTGAGGTGGGAAAACTTGGAAGACTTATCCCAACCCTTGAATGTAGCGTGCTGTGTTAATATAACTTAACTTGCTTTGTTATCTTAAGTGCAACAAGAAATGTTTTTCCTTTACTTAAAGTATTTTAGGGGTAATATTTGTAGGAAATGCAAAGAATATATGAGCAAATGGCAATAATCTACGTTTGTAACCTCACTCCTCAGAGTTGAGTTCTGTTAACAGGTCAAGGTGCATCTTTCTGGATCTTTTTAAAAAGTATATTTAATTAATCTGTATGTGTGCATGTGTGTGTCTCACTGTCTCTCCACACATTCACACACTTAAAACTGGTTTATATCATAATAAAAACATGACAAAATTCTCAAAAATTATAGAATTCAATGGAACATGCATTTATTGCTTCCCCTTTTTTTCTAATAACTTTAAGGGAGCTTGTTCAAATTATGTGTAGAAGGTCAGATAGTGGGTGGTAAAACCACCACTTTGAGGAAAAAAAAGAGGGACATTCTCAAATGGCAGTATTTAATGTTATTCTGGGCTTAAGGTTCTGGATCTTTGTTTTCACTTGAATTTGGCTTTTATTAAGGTCAATTTTGTTCAGTGTATTTAAGTGCTATTTGTTCATAATTTTACAAATGGGTCATTTTGGGGGCCTGGTGAAAGATTATAAATATCAGTCAATTGTTAATTTATTACTTGACTATTATTATTAAACACTAGGTACTTCTACATAGTCATCTATTTTTTTCTGACATTTTAATATGACTAAACCAAATGTGAACAAGGCAGTTCAAAAAACCAAATGTACTTGTTGAATTAACCAAGTCCCCAGATGGGAAAAACAGAAAGGAACAGATTCCATATAAAACATGCAACGGAAAGGACAAAATAATGTTAAATTCTTCATCTGAAATAGTTTAACAGATTAAAGTTTGTAACCCATGTGTGAGCTCAGTCTCTCAGTTGTATCTGACTCTTTGTGACCCCATGGACAGCAGCATGCCAGGCCTCCCTGTCCATCGCCAACTCCTGGAGCTTGCTCAGACTCGTGTCCATTGAGTCGGTGATGTCATCCAGCCATCTCATCCTCTGTCTTCCCCTTCTTCTTCCACCTTCAGTCTTACCCAGCATCAGGGTCTTTTCCAGAGTCAGTTCTTTGTACCAGGGGGCCAAAGTATTGGAGTTTCAGATTCAGCATCAGTCCTTCCAAAGAATATTTAGGACTGATTTCCTTTAGGATTGACTGCTTGGATATCCCTGCAGTCAAGGGACTCTGAAGAGTCTTCTCCAACACCACAGTTCAAAAGCATTAATTCTTTGATGCTCAGCTTTCTTTATAGTCCAACTCTCACATCCATACATGACTACTGGAAAAACCATAGCTTTGAGTAGACAGACCTTTGTTGGCAAAGTAACATCTCTGTTTTTTATTTTTTATTTATTTATTTTTTTCATCTCTGCTTTTTAATATGCTGTCTAGGTTGGTCATCGATTTTCTTCCATGGAGCAAGTGTCTTTTAACTTCATGGCTGCAGTCAGCATCTGCAGTGATTTTGGAGCCTAAGAAAATAAAATCTGTCACTGCTTCCACCCTTTCCCCATCTATTTGCCATGGAGTGATGGGACTGGATGCCATGATATTAGTTTTCTGAATGTTGAGCTTTAAGCCAACTTTTCACTCTCCTCTTTCACTTTCATCAAGAGGCTCTTTACTTCTTTCCTTTCTGCCATAAGGGTGGTGTCATCTGCATATCTGAGGTTATTGATATTTCTCTTGGCAATCTTGATTCCAGCTCGTGCTTCATCCAGCCCAGCATTTCGCATGATATACTCTGCATATAAGTTAAATAAGCAGAGTGACAATATACAGCCTTGCTGTACTCTGTTCCCAATTTGGAGCCAGTCTGTTGTTCCAGGTCCAGTTCTAACTGTTGCTTCCTGACCTGCATACAGATTTCTCAGGAGGCAGGTCAGGTGGTCTGGTATACCCACCTCTTAAAGAATTTTCCACAGTTTGTTGTGAAATACACAGTCAAAGGCTTTGATTTAGTCAATAAAGCAGAAATAGATGTTTTTCTGGAACTCTCTTGCATTATCGATGATCCAGCAAATGTTAGCAATTTGATCTCTTGTTCCTCTGCCTTTTCTAAAACCAGCTTGAACATCTGGAAGTTCACGGTTAATGTACTGTTGAATCCTAGCTTGGAGAATTTTGAGCATTACTTAACTAGCGTGTGAGATGAGTGCAATTGTGCGGTAGTTTGAACATTCTTTGGCATTGTCTTTCTTTGGGATTGGAATGAAAACTATCCAAGTCCTGTGGCCACTGCTGAGTTTTCCAATTTGCTGGCATATTGAGTGCAGCACTTTCACAGCATCATCTTTTAGAATTTGAAATAGCTCAACTGGAATTCCATCACCTCCACTAGCTTTGTTTGTAGTGATGCTTCCTAAGGCCCACTTGACTTCGCGTTCCAGGATGTCTGGCTCTAGGTGAGTGATCATACCATTATGGTTACCTAAGTTATTAAGATCTTTTTTGTATAGTTCTTCTGTGTATTCTTGCCACCTCTTCTTAATATCTTCTGCTTCTGTTAGGTCCATACCATTTCTGTCCTTTATTGTGCCCATCTTTGCATGAAATGTTCCCTTGGTATCTTTAATTTTCTTGAAGAGATCTCTAGTCTTTTCCACTGTATTGTTTTCCTCTATTTCTTTGTACTGACCACTGAGGAAGTCTTTCTTATCTCTCCTTGCTATTCTTTGGAACTCTGCATTCAAATGGGTATATCTTTCCTTTTCTCCTTTGCCTTTCACTTTTCTTCTTTTTTCAACTTCAGACCTTTTTGTAAGGCCTCCTCAGACAACAATTTTGCCCTTTTGCATTTCTTTGTCTTGGGGATGATCTTGATCACTGCCTCCTGTACAATGTAATGAACCTCCATCCATAGTTCTTCAGGCACTCTGTCTATCAGATCTCATCCCTTGATCTACTTGTCACTTCTGGTGGCTCAGACAATAAAGTGTCTGTCTGCAATGCAGGAGACCTGGGTTCAATCCCTGGGTTGGGAAGAGCTCCTGGAGAAGGAAATGGCAACCCACTCCAGAATTCTTGCTTGGAAAATCCTGTGAACGGAGGAGCCTGGTAGGCTATAGTCCATGCAGTCACAAAGAGTCAGACAGGACTGAGTGACTTCACTTCACTTCACTTCTACTGTATAATCATAAGGGATTTGATTTAGGTTATACCTGAATGGTCTAGTGGTTTTCCCTACTTTCTTCAATTAGTCTGAATTTGGCAATACTGTATAGAGCTTCTCCATCTTGATTCATGGACCTAACATTTCAGGGATTGCAATATTGCTCTTTACAGTGTCGGACCTTATTTCCATCACCAGTCACATCCACGACTGGGTGTTGTTTTTGCTTTTGTTCCATCTCTTCATTCTGTCTGGAGTTATTTCTCCACTGATCTCTAGTAGCATATTGGGCACCTACCGACCTGGGGAGTTCATCTTTCAGTGTCCTATCTTTTTGCCTTTTCATACTCTTCATGGGGTTCTCAAGGCAAGAATACTGAAGTGGTTTGCCATTCCCTTCTCCAGCAGAGCATGTTTTGTCAGAACTCTCTACCGTGACCCATCTGTGTTGGGTGTCCCTACTCGGCATGGCTCATAGTTTCATTGAGTTAGACAAGGCTGTGGTTCATGTGATCAGTTTGGTTAGTTTTCTGTGATTGTGGTTTTCATTCTATCTGCCCTCTGATGGATAAGGGCAAGAGGCTTTTGGAAGCTTCCTGACTGGGTCTTGGCTGGTGGGCGGGGAGGGCATGCTCAGTAAATCTTTAATCCAATTTTCTGCTGGTGAGTGGGGCTGTGTTCCCTCCCTGTCTGACTTGAGGGCAAACTATGGTGGAGGTAATGAAGATAAAGGTGACCTCCTTCAAAAGGCCCCATATATGTACTGTTGCACTCAGTGCCCCAACCATGCAGCAGGCCACTGCTGACCTATGTCTCCACCAGAGACTCCTGGACACTTATGGGCAGGTCTGGGCCAGTCTCTTGTGCGGTCACTGCTCCTTTTTCCTGGGTCTTGGTGCACACAAGGTTCTGTTTGTGCCCTGCAAGAGTCCATTTCCCGAGTCATGTGTATGTTCTGGTGGCTCTATGGTGGGGTTAATGGCAATCTCCTCCAAGAGGGCTTCTGCCATACCCAGGTCTATGCACCCAGAGCCCCTGCCCTTGCAGCAGGCCACTGCTGACTCATACCTCTGCGGGAGACACTCAGACACAGCTCTGTCTCAGTCTCTGAGGGGTCTCTGGGTTCTGGTGCACACAAGGTTTGTTTGAGCCCTCCGAGTGTCTCTCGTGGGTATGGGGTTTGATTCTAAACTTGATTTCATCTCTCCTTCCATCTTCCTGGGGCTTCTCCTTTGCCCTTGGATGTGGGGTATCTTTCTTTGGTGGGATCCAACATTCTCCTGTTGACAGTCATCCAGCAGTGAGTTGCAGTTTTGGAGTTCTCACAGGAGATGAGTGCAGGTCCTTCTACTCTGCCATCTGCAATGCAATGTGTGTATTACTATGTGGTTAAGCACCATAGAAACACATTGTAATATGTTCTGTGTAATGCTGGAATAGAAGTTTTCCAACCTCTGATTCTCCATAGTGCACTCTGTCCTGTTCTTCTCGATTCCCAAGAAACAAGTATCATCTAGAACAAACGAGCTACACGATGCTTTCAAAGGGAATGAGCGGATTCAGAGGGCCAAATACTGCTCTGTGTATCCAGGGGAAGGAAAGATAGATACTATAACTTGTATGGGGTCTTTGGGAAGAGAAGTGATATGTCATCTATGCCAGTTTAACTGTGATAGCTTTTAACGATGACATCTACCAGTCCTTACATAACCCCTGATGAATGTTATCATTCCATTGTGTAAACAAGCAGACAGACCCACAGACATGAAGTGATCTACCCTAGTTCTTATGCTGAGTAGACTGCAGAACAGGGAAGAATACTGACCCATTGGATCTCAAAGACCAGCTTCCTTCCTCCATGATCCAGTACCTGCTGCTCTGCATCAGAACGCCCAACTGGGGTTCACAGAGCATTCATCAGTGATGAGTTTCACATGTATGTCACCTTTAGCTCTTTTATATTAAAATATTTTAAAATTGTATTTCATATTTCCATAACTGGCCTATACTACTGTGTCTTAATCATTTTCATGTTTCCATCCTCTAGCCCAGCTCTTTATAGAGTAGATATGAAATAGGCCTTATTTGATAGTCCGGCAGGCTACAGTCCATGGGGTCATGAAGAGTTGGACACAGCTGAGCAACTTCCACTTCCAGTGAAGGTTACTCTTTTGGCATCCCCAAGAGAGAGAAAGATTGTTTAAAATAATAAAAGACTATTTTTATTAGAAACTACATCTTATATACACACATCATACACCTTAGTTTAATACACACAATGAAAATAAAACAGAAACATTAAAAACTTCTACTTAGAAATGTAAAGGTGAAATCAATAGTTCTCAAGTTGTATATAGAGAGGTTATAAGCAGTTTCTGAGAGTTAAATAATTTCCCTTATTGACTTATTCTTTTCTGTGTTGAAAAAGGCTAAAAATTTTGTTATTTTAAATTATTTCTCAGTAATGGTACAATTTATTATTCTTCTCCTAGCTGCCAATGATTTAATTTGAAAACAGTTACAAAATGTGATGGTTTGTTGCTATACATATATTTTTTGGTCCAAATATTAAAACTGGCATATATAACAACACATAATTTTGAACTTTCCTTCATTTCTTTATGTTTAGCTAAATAGAGCTTATCTAGGACACAGCTGAAAATATTTATACAGGCTAATTGTAATAAAAGCCAAATTCCTAATTTTGCAATGTCACATTCAGCAATTGCATACTATTTAGATTATATTGTTATTTGTTCACTAGGTCATGTCTGATTCTTTGTGATCCCATGGATTCCAGCTTGCTGGGCTTCCCTGTCCTTCATTATCTCCTGGAGTTTGTTCAAATTCATGTCCATTGATTTAGATTATATATTACTTCTGGTAACATATAATCTAAGGTTTTATGGTACTTGTAAATAGTTCATATATCTACTATATCTTTCTCACAGATAATCTCCTCCTGGCTATAGGAAGCTTTCCTCTAAAGACAGTTTTGGTGTCAAGTAGGACTGATTTTTTTCTTGACTTCTTAAAACTGGAAAAGTGGGGGTAATATTTTTAAGATAATTAATAAATTCATTTCTTTTGTAATTCATAGTTTCAAGTAATTTAAACATTTCTTTATGAAGATCTTTTTATAGTTGTTAATATTTTATTATATACAATAATTTTATTTGTTAATATTGTTAATGATTACAGTCATTAACATTTATGTATTGAATGCTTAATATCTCTGAGAACTCTGCTTTAAAAGTTTTTCCATAATTTGTTCAATCTTCATAAGAACTATATAAACTAGATTTTTTTCCCTTGAAGCTTTATTGAGATACACTTGACATACAGCACTGTAAAAGTTTAAGGTGTACAACATAGTGATTTGATTTACATGCATCATGAATTCATTATCACAATAAGTTTAGTGAACATCTATAATCTCATATAAATTAAAAATAAAAGAAAAATGTTTCCCTTGTGATGAGAACTCAGGATTTACTCTCTTAACAACCTCAATATATAAGATAAAACAGTGTTAATTATATAAATTTTGTACATTACACTGCTAGTATTTATTTATGGTATAACCAAGAGTTTGTACATTTTGACCACCATTTATCACCATTCAAAGACATTAAATTATTACTGACTATATTCCTCATGCTGTGAAAGATTGAAGACTGGAGGAGAATGGGACAACAGAGGAGGAGAAGGGGACAACAGAGGATGAGATGTTTGGATGGCATCACCAACTCGATGGAAATAAGTTTGAGCAAGCTCTGGGAGTTGGTGAAGGATAGGGAAGCTTGGCATACTGAAGTCCATGCGGTCGCAAAGAGTCGGGACATGACTGAGAGACTGAACTGAACTGATATTCCCCATAATGTACCTTTTATCTTTGTGTTTCATTTATTCTGTAACTGGAAGTTTGTATGTTTTAATTTCTTCATCTATTTCACTATCCCCTCCAACTCCCTGCCTTTAGCAATCACCTTTTTTTCTTTGCATCTTTCTATGACTTTGTTTATGTTTTGTTATGGTTGCTCATTTGTTTTATAGATTCCACATATAAGTGAAATCATACAGTATTTGTCTTTTTTCTGCCTAACTTATTACACTTAACCTAGTGCCCTCAAGATCTATCCATGTGTCACAAATAACAAGATATTTTTTAATGGCTGTGTAATAATGTTTTATATAATAATATTCTATTTTGTATACCACACCTTCTTTATCCATTCATCTGTTGATGGTTACTTAGGTTGTTTCCATGCCTTTGCTATTGTAAATAATGCTTAATGAACATAGGGGTGCATGTATCTATCTATTTGAATTAGGGTTTTTGTTTTCTTTTGGAAAATTACCCAGAGGTGGACTTGCTGGATAATATGCTAGTTTTATTTTTAATTTTTTTGAAGAACCTGAATACTGTTTTCCATAGTGGTTGTGCCAGTTTACATTCCTACCACAGTGCATGAGGGTTCCTTTTTTCACTACATCCTTAGCAACACTTGTGTTTTGTTGTGTTTTTTAAATGGCCACTTTGAGAGATGTGAGTGGTATTTCATTGTGGTTTCAATTTGCATTTCCCTGGTGGTTAGTGATGCTAAGCATCTTTTCATGTGTCTGCTGGCCATCTGTATATCTTCTTTGGAAAATGTTTATTCAGGGTCTCTGCACATTTTTAGTCTATTTTTTTAAAAAATACATTGTGTTATATGAGTTTTTTGTATATTTTGGATATTAACCCTTTATTTATCTTTTTAAAAATTTTATTTATTTTAATTGGAGGCTAATTACTTTACAATATTGTATTGGTTTTGCCATACATTGACATGAATCCGCCATGGGTGTACACATGTTCCCCATCTTGAACCCCCCTCACACCTCCCTCCCCATCCCATCCCCCTGGGTCATCCCAGTGCACCAGCCCTGAGCACCCTGTCTCATGCATCAAACCTGGACTGGTGATCTGTTTCACATATGATAATATACATGTTTCAATGCTATTCTCTCAAATCATCCCACCCTCGCCTTCTCCCACAGAGTCCAAAAGACTGTTCTATACATCTGTGTCTCTTTTGCTGTCTTGCATATAGGATCATCATTACCATCTTTCTAAATTCCATATATATGCATTAGTATACTGTATTGGTGTTTTTCTTTCTGACTTACTTCACTCTGTATAATAGTCTTCAGTTTCATCCACCTCATTAGAACTGATTCAAATGTATTCTTTTTAATGGCTGAGTAATACTCCATTGTGTATATGTACCACAGCTTTCTTATCCATTTGTCTGCTGATGGACATCTAGGTTGCTTCCATATCCTAGCTATTATAAATAGTACTGCGATGAACATTGGGGTACATGTGTCTCTTTCAATTCTTATCTTTAATTGGCTGATTTCAGATCAAAAAATTTCCTTGTTGTATTTCCAAAATATACAAGCAGCTCATACAACTCAACATCAGAAAAGCAAACAACCCAATCAAAAAGTGGGAAAGGGACCTGAAGCGACATTTCTCCAAAGACATACTTTCTCCAAAGATATACTTTCTCCAAAGATGGCTAACAAGCACATGAAAAGATGCTCAACATCACTCATTATTAGAGAAATACAAATCAAAATCACAGTGAGATACCACCTCACACCAGTCAGATACCACCTCACACCAGTCAGAATGGCCATCATCAAAAAGTCTACAAACAATAAATGCTGGAGAGGGTGTGGAGAAAAGGGAACCCTCTTGCATTGCTGGTGGGAATGTAAACTGATACAGCCATTATGGAAGATGGTATGGAGACTCCTTAAAAAGCTAGGAATAAAACCACCATATGACTCAGCAATCCCACTCCTAGGCGTACACACTGAGGAAATCAAAACTGAAAGAGACATGTACCCCATTGTTCCTTGCAGCGCTATTTGAAATAGCTGGAACATGGAAGCAACCTAGATGTTCATCGACAGATGAACGGATAAAGAAGCTGTGGTACATGTATACAATGGAATACTACTCAGCCATACAAAGGACTGCATTTGAATCTGTTCTAATGAGGTGGACAAAACTAGAGCCTGTTATACAGAGTGAAGTAAGTCAGAAAGAGAAATATAAACATCATATACTGACACATATATATGAAATCTGAAGAGATGGCACCAATTAATTTATTTTCAGGACTGAGCGACTTCACTTTCACTTTTCACTTTCATGCATTGGAGAAGGAAATGGCAACCCACTCCAGTCTTCTTGCCTGGAGGATCCCAGGGACGGGGGAGCCTGGTGGGCTGCCGTCTATGGGGTCGCACAGAGTCGGACACGACTGAAGCGACTTAGCAGCAGCAATGGAGAAACAGACATAGAGAACAGACCTATGGACATGGGGGGAGGAGAAGAGGGAGAAGGGGAGATGTATGGAAAGAGTAACATAGATATTTACAATACCATGTGTAAGACATATAGCCAATAGGAATTTGCTGTGTAACTCAGGAAACTAAAACTGAAACATGTGGGGTGGAGAGAGAGATGGGATGGAGGTCTGGGAGGGAGGGGACATGGGTGTACCTATGGCTGATTCTTGTTGATGTATGACAGAAAACCACAAAATTCTGTAAAGCAATTATCCTTCAATTAAAAAATTAAAGAAATATTCTCATTGTAAAGAAAGGATAACTTTTTGCCATTAAGACTGAGACAAGCAGTCCTTTCTCCCAAAGAAGTAGGGTAAGATATAAACAGAGTTTCACCCAGAAAGGAAGAACAGTTTTCCCAGTGATTGTGGAAAGAGGCAAATGTATATCAGATAAGTGACAAGATTTCTGACTCTAGTCCCAAATCTTAGGGAACAAATTGTGTTGTTTAGTTTAAGAGAAAAACCTAAAGCAGAAGAATATCTATTGTTTAGTTGCTAAATCATGTCTGACTCTTCTGTGACCCCCATGGACTGTAGCCGGCTAGACTCCTCTGTCCATGGGATTTCCTAGGTAAGAATACTGGAATGTGTTGCCATTTCCTTCTCCTGGGATCTTCCTGACCCAGGGATTGAACCCGTGTCTCCTGCATTGGCAGACAGATTCTTTACCACTGAACCACCAGAGGAATAGTAAGTTACTCCTATTTGGGGACCCTAGAAAGAATCTGCCTGAGTGTTTCGTCTCAAAAGAACGTGGCAGAGGGATAGTATGGTTCCCATTAGAGTAGCAATAGCAGAAAAAAAGGTCTAGATAAACAAGTCTAACTGGGAGCTCTCAAGCTGACCTTGCATTCTGGCCTCATGGAAGGAACCCAGAAATTCTGACAGGCTCTCCCGAGGAAGCAGAATATACTTAAAAGTTTGGTGAACTTTCCAGAAGCACTTATCATAGGAGATTGGTTGTTTCTCCAGGACTGGAGAAAGGCAGACTTATTAAGGAAGGACAGAATAGAGTAGAAATCAGAAGCAGACCTTACAAGAGACAGAACTGCAGGTGAAAGCCTGCAAGAGAACACAGCTCCCTGGAGGCCAGCCGGGAACCGATGGCCAGGCTATCTGGGGACATCACCATGGAGAGAGGTCCCACTAGATGGACAAGACGAGAATTACTGTCCTTGCTCCACAACGAAAGCATGTGAGCCTCCTATCCCTTTGCTTTAACCCAGATCCATCTTGAAGGGGAGTGTGGGAAATCTGAATGACTGAGACGTTATTCAAAAGAGACAGTCACAGGAAAGTGTCTCTTGTAGTGGAAGATGTTGAGATGCCACTACAAGGTTAAGATTTCATTCTCTTCCTGCGATGAGGACTTATGAGAAAGGGTAGATGCATTTTCTTGGCTCATTCACAAACCAGTGAAGTTCCATCATTCTGGTTGGCAATTTTTTTTTCAGGAATCTTTAAAAAATCAATTATTTTCCTACTTTGCAACACCACTGAAGCAGGATACTCCTTAGAAGTAACACCACCCTGTCACACACTGTCTTCTGATGACTTTAAAGGGTCATGAACCCACTAAATAAATTATTCTAATAAAATCAACAACAGCCAGTTCTAGGGTGGTAGTAATAATCTGTGGGTGGTAGCGCTTCCATCAGGCTCAGCCTTTGAGCTTTCCCTTCAGTCTTTAAGAAACATTGATACTGATTCTCTAAATACACATTAAAAAAATAAAATGTCTTTATTTGACCAAGTACATTTCCTTGTCTTCGGCTGACTAATTAACTTATCCAACAAATACTTGCAGTACATGTGGCAGAAATGGCAGATAAAACTGAAGAGTCAGACATGGACTCTGTCCTCGTGGAACTCATGTTTAGTTTACTTGGTTTAAAGTCACTGGTCAGGCACAACCCAACTCTTGCATGCAGATTTTCTTCTTTATTCTTCATAAATATTTCCACTGTTAAACAACACATCCTGTATGTCTGTACAATATTTTTGTCATTTTTCTCCATTTTAATTTTTATTTTTTCTATTTTTATTTCTCTTATAATTTTATGCCTTATAATAACACTTTCAATATTATCACTGTGTATTTGCACTTCAAGGATCTTATAAAGACCTTAATGTGTGGAAAACAGTTAAAAGTTAATCACATGTAGGAAACAGATTGATTAATAAAACCCATAATGGCCAATTTTGTAACAGCTTGCTACAGACACTATCTGTTGGTGATAAGCTTTTGCTCCAAGATATAACTTTTTCCCTAACTACAGAAATCTGTAAGTTGAAAACTTTTTAATAAAAAATTCTACTTTTTATTTTTATTTTTTTTTTATTTTAAATTTTTACTTTACAATTCTGTATTGGTTTTGGCATAGATTGACATGAATCCACCACAGGTGTACATGCGTTCCCAAACATGAACCCCCCTCCCACCCCCCTCCCCACAACATCTCTCTGGGTCATCCCCGCGTGTCAGCCCCAAGCGTGTCATATCCTGCATCAGACATGGACTGGCATTTCGATTCTTACATGATATTATACATGTTTCAATGCCATTCTCCCAAATCATCACACCCTCTCCCTCTCCCTCTGAGTCCAAAAGTCCGCTATACACATCTGTGTCTCTTTTGCTGTCCTGCATACAGGGTCATCATTGCCATCTTCCTAAATTCCATATATATGTGTTAGTATACTGTATTGGTGTTTTTCTTTCTGGCTCACTTCACTCTGTATAATCGGCTCCAGTTTCATCCATCTCATCAGAACTGATTCAAATGTATTCTTTTTAATGGCTGAGTAATACTCCATTGTGTATATGTACCACAGCTTTCTTATCCATTCATCTACTGATGGACATCTAGGTTGTTTCCATGTCCTTGCTATTATAAACAGTGCTGCAATGAACATTGGGGTACATGTGTCTCTTTCAATTCTGGTTTCCTCTGTGTGTATGCCCAACAGTGGGATTGCTGGGTCATAAGGCATTTCTATTTGCAATTTTTTAAGGAATCTCCACACTGTTTTCCATAGTGGCTGTACTAGTTTGCATTCCCACCAACAGTGTAGGAGGGTTCCCTTCTCTCCACAACCTCTCCAGCATTTATTGCTTGCAGATTTTTGGATCGCAGACATTCTGATTGGTGTGAAGTGGTACCTCATTGTGGTTTTGATTTGCATTTCTCTAATAATGAGTGATGTTGAGCATCTTTTCATGTGTTTGTTAGCCATCTGTATGTCTTCTTTGGAGAAATGTCTATTTAGTTCTTTGGCCCATTTTTTGATTGGGTCGTTTATTTTTCTGGAATTGAGCTGCAGGAGTTGCTTGTATATTTTTGAGATTAGTTGTTTGTCAGTTGCTTCATTTGCTATTATTTTCTCCCATTCGGAAGGCTGTCTTTTCACTTTGCCTATGTTTTCCTTTGTTGTGCAGAAGCTTTTAATTTTAATTAGATCCCATTTGTTTATTTTTGCTTTTATTTCCAGAATTCTGGGAGGTGGATCATAGAGGATCCTGCTGTGGTTTATGTCGGAGAGTGTTTTGCCTATGTTCTCCTCTAGGAGTTTTATAGTTTCTGGTCTTACATTTAGATCTTTAATCCATTTTGAGTTTATCTTTGTGTGCGGTGTTAGAAAGTGATCTAGTTTCATTCTTTTACAAGTGGTTGACCAGTTTTCCCAGCACCACTTGTTAAAGAGATTGTCTTTACTCCATTGTATATTCTTGCCTCCTTTGTCAAAGATAAGGTGTCCATATGTATGTGGATTTATCTCTGGGCTTTCTATTTTGTTCCATTGATCTATATTTCTGTCTTTGTGCCAATACCATACTGTCTTGATGACTGTGGCTTTGTAGTAGAGCCTGAAGTCAGGCAAATTGATTCCTCCAGTTCCATTCTTCTTTCTCAAGATTGCTTTGGCTATTCGTGGTTTTTTGTATTTCCATACAAATCTTGAAATTATTTGTTCTAGTTCTGTGAAAAATATCGCCGGTATCTTGATGGGATTGCATTGAATTTGTAAATTGCTTTGGGTAATAAAAATTCTACTTTTTAAAAGTGAAAGTCACTCAGTCATCTCCAACTCTTTGTGACCCCATGGACTGGGAATTCTCCAGGCCAGAATACTGGAGTGGGTAGCCTTTCCCCTCTCCAGGGAATCTTCTCAACCCAGGAATCAAACACAGATTTCCTGCATTGCAGGTAAATTCTTTACCAGCTGAGCCACAAGGGAAGCCACTTTTTTAGAAAAGAGGTGATTTAATTATTTAATTGAAATGAAAAGAGTGATAAAGTAGCAATTAGAAAGAAAAATTTAAATAGAAATTCCTGCCTTTTAGAACTTTATTGCCTGGATGAAGAGACAGTTATCTAAAAATAATCAACATTGCTACTCCTCAGTTCAGTTCAGTCGCTCAGTTGTGTTTGACTCTTTGCGACTCCATGAATCACAGCACGCCAGGCCTCCCTGTCCATCACCAACCCCCGGAGTTCACTCAGATTCATGTCCATTGAGTCCGTGATGCCATCCAGCCATCTCATCCTCTGTTGTCCCCTTCTCCTCCTGCCCCCAATCCTTCCCAGCATCAGAGTCTTTTCCAATGAGTCAACTCTTCGCATGAGTTGGCCAAAGTACTGGAGTTTCAGCTTTAGCATCACTCCTTCCAAAGAAATCCCAGGGCTGATCTCCTTCAGAATGGACTGCTTGGATCTCCTTGCAGTCCAAAGGACCCTCAAGAGTCTTCTCCAAAACCACAGTTCAAAAGCATCAATTCTTCAGCGCTCAGCCTTCTTCACAGTCCAGCTCTCACATCCATACATGACCAATGGAAAAACCATAGCCTTGACTATATGGACCTTAGTCGGCAAAGTAATGTCTCTGCTTTTGAATATGCTATCTAGGTTGGTCATAACTTTTCTTCCAAGGAGTAAGCGTCTTTTAATTTCATGGCTGCAGTCACCATCAGCAGTGATTTTGGAACCCAAAAAAATAAAGTCTGCCACTGTTTCCACTGTTTTCCCATCTATTTCCCATGAAGTGATGGGACCGGATGCCATGATCTTCGCTTTCTGAATGTTGAGCTTTAAGCCAACTTTTTCACTCTCCACTTTCACTTTCATCAAGAGGCTTTTTAGTTCCTCTTCACTTTCTGCCGTAAAGGTGGTGTCATCTGCATATCTGAGGTTGTTGATATTTCTCTCAGCAATCTTGATTCCAGTTTGTGTTTCTTCCAGTCCAACATTTCTCATGATGTACTCTGCATATAAGTTAAATAAGTAGGCTGACAATGTGCACCCTGACGTACTCCTTTTCCGATTTGGAGCCAGTCTGTTGTTCCATGTCCAGTTCTAACTGTTGCTTCCTGACCTGCATACAGATTTCTCAAGAGGCAGGTCAGGTGGTCTGGAATTCCCATCTCTTTCAGAATTTTCCACAGTTTCTTGTGATCCACACAATCAAAGGCTTTGGCATAGTCAATAAAGCAGAAATAGATGTTTTTCTGGAACTCTCTTGCTTTTTCCATGATCCAGCAGATGTTGGCAATTTGATCTCTGGTTTTCTGCCTTTTCTAGATCCAGCTTAAACATCAGGAAGTTCACGGTTCACGTATTGTTGAAGCCTGGCTTGGAGAATTTTGAGCATCACTTTATGAGCATGTGAGATGAGTGCAATTGTGCGGTAGTTTGAGCATTCTTTGTCATTGCCTTTCTTTGGGATTGGAATGAAAACGAACCTTTTGCAGTCCTGTGGCCACTGCTGAGTTTTCCAAATTTGCTGGCATATTGAGTGCAGCACTTTCACAGCATCATCGTTCAGGATTTGAAATAGCTCTACCAGAATGCCATCACCTCCACTAGCTTTGTTCATAGTGATGCTTTCTAAGGCCCCCTTGACTTCACATTCCAGGATGTCTGGCTCTAGATGAGTGATCACACCATCATGATTATCCAGGTCGTGAAGATCTTTTTTGTACAGTTCTTCCATGTATTTTTGCCACCTCTTCTTAATATCTTCTGCTTCTGTTAGGTCCATACCATTTCTGTCCTTTATGGAGCCCATCTTTGCATGAAATATTCCCTTGGTATCTCTAATTTTCTTGAAGAGATCTCTATTCTTTCCCATTCTGTTCTTTTCCTCTATTTCTGTGCATTGATCACTGAAGAAGGCTTTCTTATCTCTTCTTGCTATTCTTTGGAATTCTGCATTCAGATGCTTATATCTCTTTTTTTCTCCTTTGCTTTTTGCTTCTCTTCTTTTCACAGCTATTTGTAAGGCCTCCCCAGACAGCCATTTTGCTTTTTTGCATTTCTTTTCCATGGGGATGGTCTTGACCCCTGTCTCCTGTACAGTGTCACGAACCTCATTCCATAGCTCATCAGGCACTCTATCTATCAGATCTAGGCCCTTAAATCTATTTTTCACTTCCACTGTATAATCATAAGGGATTTGATTTAGGTCATACCTGAATGGTCTAGCTGTTTTCCATACTTTCTTCAATTTAAGTCTAAATTTGGTAATAAGGAGTTCATGATCTGAGCCACAGTCAGCTCCTGGTCTTGTTTTTGCTGACTGTATAGAGCTTCTCCATCTTTGGCTGCAGAGAATATAATCAATCTGATTTCGGTGTTGACCCTCTGGTGATGTCCATGTGTAGAGTCTTCTCTTGTGTTGTTGGAAGAGGGTGTTTGCTATGACCAGTGCATTTTCTTGGCAAATCAAGGCTGGAATGAAATAGAACCTCACACCTGTTGGAATTGTTTAGTCATTATGTTCAACTCTTTTGTGATCCCTGTGGACTGCAGCCCATCAGCCTCCACCATCCATGTGGTTTCCCAAGTAAGAATACCGGAGCGGGTTGTCATTTTTTTCTCCAGGGGATCTTCCTGACCCAGGGATTGAACACATGTCTCCTGCATTGACAAGTTTTATACCACTGAGGGATCAGAGAAGTTCCACCTTTTTGGAATGTCTCTCATCAAAAAGCTAAGCAGTATCAAGTACTGGGGAAGCTGTGGAGAAAAGGAAACCCTTGGCACAATTGGTTGTTGTTCTTTTTGTTGTTCAGTCACTAAGTTGTGTCCAGTTCTTTGAGACCCTACGGACTGCAGCACCTCAGATTCCTCTGTCCCTCACTATCTCTTGAAGTTTGCTCAAATTCATGTCAGTTGAGTCTGTGACGCTATCTAACCATCTCATCCTCTGCTGCCCTCTTTTCCTTTTGCCTCCAATTTTTCCCAGCATCAGGGT
The DNA here is from genome assembly GCF_014754425.2 of Oryx dammah. Lineage (NCBI taxonomy): Eukaryota > Metazoa > Chordata > Mammalia > Artiodactyla > Bovidae > Oryx > Oryx dammah. The sequence continues at coordinate 1,944,014 of NW_024070188.1, read as the reverse complement.
GTTTTCCAGTAAGTCAGTTCTTTAAATCAGGTAGCCAGATTATTGGAGTTTTGGCTTTAGCATCAGTCCTTCCTATGAATATTAAGAGTTGATTTCCTTTAAGATTGACTAGTTTGATTTCCTTGCAGTCCAAGGGACTCTCAAGCACTATTGGTAGGAATGTAAATTGGTGCAGCCACTATGGAAAAGCAGTATGGTGATTCTGCAAAAACTTAGAAACAGAACTACCATATATTCCCATAATTCTACTTATGGGTATATTTCCAAATGGCAATAAAGGCAGGCTATTAAGGAAATTAAAGAAATATTTGCACCTCCATATTTGTTGCAACCTTATTAACAATAAATAACTGATGGATAAATGGACAAAGATGTGATATTTCAGCCATGACCAAGAAGAAAATTCTTCCCTTTGCAACAATATGGATGAGGATAATTATGCTAAGTGAAATAAGCCAAACAGAGAAAGACAAATAATGCATGGTACACTTATATGTGGAAACAAAAATAAAAGTCGAACTCATAGAAACAATAGAAAAATGGTTGTCAAGCCTTGGGGAGTCAGGAAATAGGGAAAAGTTGGTTAAAAGGGTCCTATAACTTTCAGCTATAAGATGAATAAGGTCTGAGTATCTCATATAAAATATGGTGAGTATATTTGATAACACAGTATTGTATAATCAAAATTTACTAAGGGAGTAAAGCTTAAATGTTCACAAACACAAAAAGATAAGTATGTGATGTGATGGACATGTTAATTAGCTAGATGAGGAGAGTTCTTTCACAATGTGTGTGTATAGAAAATTATCACAAGGTACACTTCAAGTATATTACAATCTCATATGTCAGTTATACTCCAGTAAAGTTGAAAAGAGATTTAATTGATAAATTATGTAACTGTATTGGATTGGCAAAAGAGAAAAAAGCCAAATGAACTTTTTGGCCAATGCAATATTTTGAAATATCTTGACTCAAGGGAAGAATCTTTTGGTGGAACTTCTATTTTAATTGGAAAAATACTTACTATATATTGGAATTGAAGTGGAATGAGAGTGACTATATATAATTTTTTGCAGGGTCTGTGTTTGGAAAAGTATTTAAGAGATAATAAATCAACTTATTTTAAGAACTTTCCTTAAAAGGAAAATTATCTGAATAGACAGTTGTGAATGAAATTACTTGTGTGAAAAATTGATCTTTTCCTAAACAAAAAAGAAAAGAAAAAGAAAATGAGGACAGGCTTTCTTTAGCAGGTATTTTTATGAGTACATCAAAACCTTTAGAAAGCATTGTTCTTAATAAAAAGTATGCTTCATGGAGAAAATTCCATTGAAACTGTTGCAATTTTAAGTCTACCTGTAAAATGCAATTTTGAAGATTTCAGGAAATGTTATGAAAAAATGTAAAAGTAATAAGATCATTATAAAAATAAAATTCCTCAAAAGATACTATAAAATAATTTTAGACATTCAAATATATATCATAACAAATTATTACTTTATATGTAATGTTCAGTTAACCATGAATATTACAATTTCGCTTTACTTTTATTTTTAAAAGAATTATAATTTTGAAAATTTTGAATACAACTATTTAGTAGATTTACCTATATAATAGGGTTACCCTGGTAGCTTAGCGGGTAAAGAATCTGCCTGCAATGCGGGAGACCTGGGTTTGATCCCTGGGTTGGGAAGATCTCCTGGAGAAGGGAAAGGCTACCCACTCCAGTATTCTGGCCTGGAGAATTCCATGGAGTGTATAGTCCATGGGGTCACAAAGAGTCAGACACGACAAGGTGACTTTCACTTCACCTATTCATCTATATAATAAAGCCAACTGTCATCTAATAAATATTTCAAGAAGTCCTATAATTTTAATGACTTTTAGGGTCAAGCAGGGATGATGTTACTTATGTCAAAATTATATATCAGAGATAAAGAAAATAATATATGTCAGGGGCTACTCACAGTCTAGCAATATTATTAATATTACAATTGCTCTTAAAATAAGACTAAAATCAAATAGACAATACTCAAATGTTTAAGGAATACTTTCTACTTGCCTAACACTTTGTTTAGTATTATGACTAGCCACACCATGGACTGTAGCCCATCAGGTTTCTCTGTCCATGGAATTCTCCAGGCAAGAACACGAAAGTGGATAGCCATTCCCTTCTCCAGGGCATCTTCCCAACCCAGGGATACAACCAAGCTCTCCCGCATTGCAGGAATATTCTTTACCGTCTGAGCCACCAGGGAAGCCCAGCAAACACTTCTGCCTGCCTAACACTTTCCTTAGTATTATGACTTGCAGGAATAAGTCTTTTAAAACCTACTGGAAAGAACAACCATGAAAACCCATGAACAGCCATGAAAAATATGGGAAAACTGATAATATGTGACTGGTTATAGTTTTAAATGTTAATCTGCATGCTTGCAAGAGTAGAAAAGGTGTCAGAAATTGAAGAGAACACAATGAGCTGGTGTATCATTTGGTCTTTACAACATGCCTAAAATCATGTCAGGAACTGGAAATAGAAGAGGACAGAGATTCTCAAGAACCTCAGAATCTCCTAAATCAAGGATAGTGTCACAAGACAGGCGAGAGGCACTGTTTGGGGCAAAAGAACAGAGCATTCTGTGAAGGTGAAGGAAGAAAGAGGAAGCACTTTAGGTGTGGTGAGCTTTGTTTACGTGGGACATTGGCTTGGCTGGAGGGAGGGGGTCCTGGAGAGTGGTGGGTGGTAGGGCTGGGTAGGCAAAGAGAGAAATTCCAGTATAAAAACACTTGGGATTGCTTTCTGAGCATGTCATCAGTGTGTTGCCTGGTAGAAGAATATTTTTCTTGAGCCCTGTTAGGTTGCTAAGTTTTCAGTTATTAGCTTTATAATTCTCACATTCCTCCTGTATTATGCTGAGAACAAACAACATGGCCTTCAGTCTTTTTAACACTTGTTTTTGTATCAACCAGTTCTCAACCACGTGGAAGGATGGAATTAAGAGCCAATCTGGTGTGAAGTAATTGCGTGGGTTGATTTTTCCAGAAGTTGACACAGAAAGACATTCTGTACCACCCATAGCATTTTAGACACCTCTCCTAATTTTATAGGAGAGAACCGAGGCTTGTAGCAGTTGCCTAAGGTCACACTGAGTACGTGGAGGGCTGATGACAGCCAGTGGCTTTTTCCATTAGATCAGCATCCCCGGAGTGGGCTACTGGGGCACTCATTCCAGAAGGTGTTAACTGGGGCCTCAGAACAAGTTCTAGGGAAGGAAAGAGTCTTGAAATATTGCATGTTAAATCCTTCTCTTGGGGATCCAAATTTCATAGGAGCACGTTAAAAAACTTAAAGGAATTCCAAAAGTAAAAACAAAACTAAACCGCTTCCCTCCCCACCAAAAAACCTTCTTTAGCAATGTCAACAGTTAAAATGATGTATCTGCAGAGGAAGGCTTTCTTTGGATATCTCGCTAATGTGGAATTATTTTCCCTTAACACCAGTTTGGGATGACCTCACACTCCTCATCCTCAGTTCTCAAATTAGAGTAGCCCGTGACTTTTCTGGGTGTAGTTGAGGTCAGGAGGACCAAGGTCCTTAGCAACAAGAGAAGTCGAAGTCTTCACAACAGGCTTTACTCTCACAGGTAATTGAAGGGAAAACTGGAGACTCCATTTTACTGTCACCAGACCAATGAAACATATACAAGGCTAAGGGTATTTTATTTCTCATTTACTGAAAGCAGTATGGCCAGCAGGGAAGAGTTTGTATTTGGTATCAGCCAACCTTGTTCTTGTCTAGCTATGCCATTTAGTGGTTCTGTGATCTCAGGGAAGTTATTTAAGCTTTTTGAGCCTCCATTTCCTTACCTGTAGAATGCAGATAATAATTCCCTATCATCAGAACATTTGTATGAATGAGATGCTATAATATAGAATATGTAATGTGCCATGTACAATGCATAATATATGTGCTTAAGATTCTTAGCAGATGTACTGCTTCTTTGCATACGTAAGATCTATGGACACAACCAAAAGGGTCACCATACAGCAAAATAATTTATTCTCTGATATTTACCAAAATGGATGGAAAACATTTTTTTTTAATTTTTATTTTTACTTTATTTTGCTTTACCATACTGTATTGGTTTTGCCATACATTGACATGAATCAGCCACGGGTGTACATGAGTTCCAATCCTGAACCCCCCTCCCACCTCCCACCCCATATCATCTCTCTGGATCATCCCTGTGCACCAGCCTCAAGCATACTGTATCCTGTATTAAACATAGGAAAACATTTTAAAACAATATTTAAAGCTTCAGAAAATTTCAACTTTATCTAAAATTAAAAAAAAATTTTTTTTTACTTGTTTATTTTATTTTTAGCTGGGCTAGATCTTTGCTGCTGCACGTGGGCTTTATTTAATTGCCACCACTTAGGGCTGAGACTCTCAAGTTGACGTGCACAAGCCTCTCCTTACAGCAGCCTCTCCTGTTTCAGAGCACAGGTTCCAACGTGTGTGGTCTTCAGTAGTTGCAGCTCCCGGAACCTAGAGGACTGGTTCAGCAGTTGTGGCACACAGGCTTAGTTGTCCTGCAGTGTACAGAATCTTCCCAGATCAGGGATTGAACCAGTGTCCCCTGCATTTGCAGACAGACTCCCAACCACTGGACCATCAGGGAAGTCCTTCAACTCTATCTGAAATTGAGTCTTTCAGGCTCAAGATATGTTGTTATGTTATTTTTGTTTTTCAATCAGCTCAACTCCTTGAGACTTCAATATATATACAGGACAATACAATTTAATATTTGAACCATTGAAATAGTAATAATTGAAGAATTAATTTGTTTTTTTTTTTTTTTTTGAAAACCCAAGAAATTGGTTGGTCTTGATTTTCTTTGAAAGGAAGAAATCTTTACCAAAGAGACCAGGCTTTTCCCGGTATGACGGTACATTCATTGTATGAGAGGTGAACTTGCATATTTCTTGTAACATTTTGGATACATTTTAAATCTTTGACCTATATGTATTTGTCAAGGATGATTGGAATATTCATAACTACCTCAAAGGCTTTTTCTTAGAAATTTAAAATTTCACTCTTGTACATTGATATTAGAAATATAAGTTGGAAAAATCTATGGAGAGCAATTAAACATCTAAGAAAATTTAAAAGCATTTGCCCAGAATTGTCAATAGAAATAAATCCAGTAGGCCAGGCCAACTGGACAAGGAAATGGCAACCCACTCCAAGTATTCTAGCCTGGGGAATCCCATGGACAGAGGAGCCTGGCTGACTACAGTCTACTGGGTCACAAAAGAGCTGGACACGACTTAGCAAGTAAAGAAGTCCAAGCCAAAAGAAGAGAAAGAAGGGAAGGGAAATATATTCACTAGATATTGGTATATATATGCAATGCTATATTTACCTGTTAATGAGTAGGTAATCATTGCAGCATTGTATATAATATCCATATATCCATATCCAAAAGATTACATACTATGCAGGCATTAAAGAGGGAGGTGTCTGCTCTGGGACATTTGCTAAGATGAATTAAGTGTAAAAAAACAGTTTCTAAAAGGATACACAAGAAATTTCTAAGAGTTAGGAGCGGGAGGGGGAATCTGGTTAACTGGGGGACAGGAATAGGAAAGGAAACTTTGTTGTGTACCATTCAAACCATGTGGAGGCTAAAATTCACATAAATTTCTTTATTTTTATGAAATCCATTAAAAAAGATTCTTAGCAGAATTCTTGACACATAGTATGTGCTCATAAATGTAACTATATATGTATCATATTATTGTTCCCTTATACTAAATGTATGTGGCAGGCATGTACTAGGTGTCTTTACACACATACACACATATATATAATATATATGCATGTATACAAATGTGCTTTATATTTTGTATAGTCACAATAATATTTGCCATTTCCTATGTGTCAAGTACTCTGCTAAGACTTTTTGTGAATTATTTATTTTAGTTTTGACAATAATCATGAGAGGTTAGTATTTCCATTTTGTGGAAGATAGAATTGAAATGCAGAAATGTTAACTTATCCAAAGTTACACAACTAATATTGATGCAGAGCTAAACTTTGAACCAGCCAAATATTATGCTCTTGTACCTCTTTAATGAGGACTACTTAATTTCAAATTTAGTTTATTTTAAAAAATTTATTGATTAATTATAATTGGAGGATAATTACTTTACCATATTGTGATGGTTTTTGCAATACATCAACATGAATCGGCCACAGGTATAGATGTGTCCCCCGCATCTTGACCTCCCCCCCACCTCCCTCCCCACCCTATTCTGCTGGGTTGTCCCAGAGCACTGGCTTTGAGTGCCCTTTTTCATGCATCAAACTTGCACTGGTCATGTATTTTTTATATACACGTTTCAATGCTATTCTCTCAAATCATCCCACCCTCACCTTCTCCCACTGAGTCCAAAAGTCTGTTCTTTATATCTATGTCTCTTTGGCACCCTGCATGTAGGATCATCAGTACCTTCTATATTCCTTACATATTCCTTACATATTCCTTCTATATTCAGTACCTTCTATATTCCTTACATATTCCTTACATATTCCTTCTATATTCCATACATATGCACTCAATTCAGTTGCTCAGTCATGTCTGACTCTTGGAGATCCCATGAACTGCAGCACACCATACTTCCCTGTCCATCACCAACTCCCAGAGATTTTTCAATATATGCACTAATACACAGTATTTGTTTTTCTCTTTCTCACTTACTTCACTCTGTATAATAATAGGCTCCAGGTTCATCTACCTGATTAGAACTGACTCAAATGCATTCATTTTTATAGCTGAGTAATATTCCATTTTGTAAATGTACCACAACTTCCTTATCCATTCATCTGCTGATAGACATCTAGATTGCTTCCATGTCCTGGTTATTGTAAACAGTGCTGCAATGAACACTGGGGTACATGCATCTCTTTCAATTCTTGTTTCCTCAGGATGTATGCCCAGCAGTGGGATGCTGGGTTGTATGGAAGTTCTATTCCCAGTTTTTTTAATCTCCACACTGTTCTCCACAATGGCTGTACCAAATTGCATTCCCACCAACAGTGTAAGAGGGTTCCCTTTTCTCCACACCTCTCCAGCATTTGTTGTTTGTAGACTTTGATGATAGTCATTCTGAGTGACCTGAGATGATACCTCATTGTGGTTTTTATTTGCATTTCTCTAATAATGAAGGATGTTGAGCATCTTTTCATGGGCTTATTAGCCATCTATATGTCTTCTTTGGGGAAATGTCTGTTTAGGTCTTTTTCCCACTTTTTGATTAGGTTATTCATTTTTCTGGCAATGAGCTGCGTGGGCTGCTTGTATATTTTGGAGAGTAATTCTTTGTCAGATGTTTAGTTTGCTATTATTTTCTCCCATTCTGAAGGCTTTCTATTTTTGTGTTAGACATATAAGCAGAATATAATACACTTGATATTCAGGAATTATTTCAATATTTATAAACAATATTAAAAGTGGTCTGAAAGTTAAATAAATACATCATCAGTTCAGTTCAGTTCAGTTCAGTTCAGTCACTCAGTCGTGTCCAACTCCTTGAGACCCCATGAATCGCAGGACGCCAGGCCTCCCTGTCCATCACCAACTCCCAGAGTCTACCCAAACTCATATCCATCGAGTCGGTGATGCCATCCAGCCATCTCATCCTCTGTCGTCCCCTTCTCCTCCTGCCCCCAATCCCTCCCAGCATCCAAGTCTTTTCCAATGAGTCAACTCTTCGCATGAGGTGGCCAAAGTACTGGAGTTTCAGCTTCAGCATCATTCCTTCCAATGAACACCCAGGACTGATCTCCTTTAGGATGGACTGGTTGGATCTCCTTGCAGTCCAAGGGACTCTCAAGACTCTTCTCCAACACCACAGTTCAAAAGCATCAATTCTTCAATGCTCAGCTTTCTTCACAGTCCAACTCTCACATCCATACATGACCACTGGAAAAACCATAGCCTTGACTAGATGGACCTTTGTTGGCAAAGTAATGTCTCTGCTTTTGAATATGCTGTCTAGGTTGGTCAGAACTTTCCTTCCAAGGAGTAAGCATCTTTTAATTTCATGGCTGCAATCACCGTACAACCACCCACACATAATTTTCCTGTGTTTTACTCCCTTTTAGCCTTTATGCAAAAAATATTTTTCCACAACTATAATCAACATTGTGTTCTTGTCAATGATGATGACATCATAATGTCTCTAATGTTTCATTTTCATAATTAACATCTTCAATGGCTGCATAGTGTTTTATCAAGACAACAGTTGAGGCAGTCATTACTTGTCAGACATTTGGATCTTTCCCCACCCTCTGATTATTCTGTATGATTTAGTGTTACTTTTAATGTAACAAGACAAAACACTGTCCCTGAACCATCCACATTATTTGCTGGTTTTGAACTCAGTATTTCTTTAATAAATTGCATCTGGGATTCTAGGTATAGAGTACAGCTGTCCTTTGGAAAGGCTACTTAGTATTTTCTGGTGTTTTAAAGCCTGAGGGAGGTCGCACACATGTGATTCTTTCTCAGGGACATGGTACAGCCTGTTCAAGTAAACATCTCCATGGGACATTATCTCAGACACCCTTTACATTTGGAAATGGACAAGGGAGAGATGGAGCAATGCCAAAGTCCCACAGAAGAGAAACCCATCTCCAAGGATCAGTCCCAGCTTGAAACAAGTTACACTGTATCAGCTGCTCTACTACAATGGACTTCCATGTTGGGTGAGGTGTTTTCTGTTGTCTTCCTCTTCTTGTTATCTTTTTAGTTATTTATACTCATTGCTAATAGTAAAAGGCTATCCCTCATTTATTTCACTCAAAAGATACCTATTATGCTGATGCAATTTCTGGATCTGAAGAACATTTTCCTCCTAATTGAATCCACCTGCACTAAAATCACAAATTTTATTCTTACTCCCTTCATTATTATAGGTTTTTACAGAATATGGGATATTCATAATCATTTCATTCACTGAACTTTTCCCCCTGAGGTTATGGGATCCATATAGAAATGGCTTTGCTACAGTACATTTTGCCATCTAACTTTTAGCTACCAAACAATGCCACCTTATCTACTTTTGGATCATACTCAGACATAAACGTTTATTGAGAGTTTAAAATATTATTTCTTCCAGACTGAGGCATACACTGAATTCATTATTACAATTTGTCGCAACAGTGCAGAGCCTGATTTTAAAATTGTTCATTTTTCCAGAGTACCCTGAAAGGTTAGGCTTTGTAATCTTTCTTGGACAGCCAAGTATAGCTTGCCTCCATTTACAATCCTAGAGGAAATGATCATTGAACAAACTACATTTTTAAATGGAAACAAACAAACAAAAAAACAGCAATAGCTCTCCAAAGACTCCTTTAAGAAAGGCAAAATTATGGAACTTGAATAGTGTCTGAATTATTTGGCCTCAAAATCTATTTACATTAGGAACCCACTATTTTCCTTGAGTCTCCAAACTTTCATTTTAAGACCGATAATCATGCTAAAGCTATAAGTTAACTGCTGAAGGATGGAATTTTACAGGATGTGCTGTGGACAGGGTGTGAGCAGAGGAAAGAATATATTTTCACAGTTTAAGTTGCTAGAGGAAAAATGGTATTTGAGTATAAATTGGCATGAGAAGGAAGGAAAGTCTTGGTTGGTAGGAAAAAAAATGTCTGCTCTGTTGAACCACAGTGTTTCAGTTCTTCAAAATCATGTACAAATATTTTGTGTGCTTCACATTTTTAATCAGACTTGAAAGAAACCTTGGGAAGGAAGAGACCTTGTGAGCCTTAGCTTGAGGCTGGATTTCCACAGGCATGTTCATTTTCCACAGTGCCAGTGCTGCCATATTCATTCTAGTGGAGGAAAGTAAAGCTGGAGCTCATGCTCAACATCTCAACCACTGGGTATTTCCACTGAAATTGTCTGGCACCCTCTAAAGCTTATTTAATGCTATACATATCTTTTTGCTGCCTCCTAAGACTATTCCCTTTCATTCTCTATATTAATCTCATCATCATTTTCTTATCCCTCAAACATGATAACTTTAAATTTTACTTCCTCTCCCTTACATCCAGTGAGTCTCCAAGTTCTGCTGATTTTACCTGTATTCCATCTTTCTCATACATGTTTCCCCTCCACCCTGGCCACCCCATACAGCCCCTATGACACATGCCTTTGGAACAGATGGAATGGTTTTGGGAAGTTAGATATCTTGGGATCGAATCCTAATGTGTCACTTATTAACCTGGGTAAATAAAATAGAGCTGGTACAGCCATATTATAAGGAGTGGGGTAACTATGAAAAATAATTCACATAAAGCACAATGTTTAACACGAACCAGGCTCCATAAATGAAAGTTAGGATCATGAACCTCTTTCCTTCTTGTTACTCCTCTCCCTTCCGTGCTGCTGCTGCTCAGTCACTTCAGCTGTGTCCGACTCTGTGTGACCCCATAGACGGCAGCCCACTAGGCTCCTCTGTCTCTGGGATTCTCCAGGCAAGAATACTGGAGTGGGTTGCCATTTCCTTCTCCAATGCATGAAAGTGAAAAGTCAAAGTGAAGTCGCTTAGTCGTGTCTGACTCTTAGCAACCCCATGGACTGCAGCCTACCAGGCTCCTCCATCCATGGGATTTTCCAGACAAGTGTACTGGAGTGGGTCACCATTACCCTCTCTGTCCTTCCACGCTAACGACTGTCGAATCAGTCTAATGAAAACATTTCACATACTCTCTTCACCTCTTGGACTCCCCAGTACTTGCTGGCACCCAAAAGCCTGGCTCTAAGATACCTGGCTAGCATTCTCTCTACATCCATGAATACAGCACTTCATAAGCTGGATTTTTATAGTCATAAGAATCCGGTTTGCATTGACCCATCTTTCATGTTCTGCTGTGGCTCACACTGCCCTGTTCACTGAAAGATCTTTTCTCTTCATGCTTTCTACCAATACAAATTCTGTAAACTCCTGAGGATAAGGTTAAATCCAACTGTTTCTGCAAAGTCACCTCTAACCATGGCATGCATGCATGCTAAGTCGCTTCACTCGTGTCCAATTCTTTGCAACCCTGTGGACTGTAGCCCACCAGGCTCCTCTGTTCGTGGGATTCTTCCAGCAAGACTACTAGAATGGATTGCCATGCTGTAGGGGAAGAGCAAATTAGCCAAGATAGCATGGTCAGGCTCTCTCACCCCATGGCCTTTGGTCAGGTTCTCTCACCCAGTGGCCTCTCGCTCTTGCCCTACGTTTCGTAAATAATGATTATGTAACAGCTGAGATCACAGTGCTGCACGTGTGCGTCACGAGGTTCTCTCCTGGTCACGGGCTACTCTGTGCAGTAAGTCTGTATGAGCTTGACATGAAACGCGTGGCATTCCTGTGGCATCACGGCTGCGTTTGTTGGGTCAGCCGTGAGAGGAGAGAATATGGCGTGTCTGCTGCTACGGCTGCTGTGTCAGCCGGGAGAGAGGACTGCTATGGCCGCCGTGCCGGCCAGGGGAGAGGTTGTGTTGCGTGAGATTCTGCTACGGCTGCTGCTCTATCTGCTCCATCATCCAGGAGAGAATCAATGTGTCTGCAGTTCCTATGGCTCCTCGAGCCTTCTCCCAGCCTCTTAGCTTGGGCCTTGTCTACCATGGGTTCAGTGAACAGTGTGGACAGTGAGATACAATAAAATAATTGGTGTTGTCAGCAGGATACCCAGCAGGTAGGGGAGCCTGAGGCTTCACTGGATGGAGGGAGCCAGTGGCCACCATCCAGCATGTGGTACCATGTGGCCTGGATCCCCTCAGCGTGGGCTCCAGTGGACGACGGGGAAGCGGTGGACAGTTAACCAGAAAGCATTGAGAAGGCGCTACAGGCAGTGAGTTCCCATTTGCTGAATAAGGCAGCAGACTGCTGCTGGTACCGTGGGGTGGATTTTCCTGATTGCCCCGAAGACAAAAATGGACAGTGTTCTGCGTGACGCCACACTGGTGCGCAATGTACAGAGACGCTTGGAAGAACCAGAGCAAAGTATACTGGCGTTACAGCAAGGACCCCATGGCCCTGACGAGCCCAGCATCTCTGACAGCACGGTGGTGATGGTGACAGTGAACATTATGAGACTGTGGGTCCCTGCTTGTCAGCGAGGCCGGTGGTGCTGCCGAAAGCGATGCATGAGCAGTCTATGGCCTAGGTGGGCATCCTCAAGGGGTTCCCACTGTGACTGAGTTCACCACGTATCGACCATATACTCAGGTGGAGTTACTCGACCTGGATAAGCAGTTTCAGCAAAAACAGTTTCAGCTTGGCACTTGGCTTTTGTGACTGTGGGACAAAGGGGTGGGCCCATGTCTGGGGGTGGCTTGCGGGTCTTTACTGAGAGAAGTAGAGGAATGGCATGTAAGACGTCATTTTGAAAATGTGAAGACCCCTAAGAGGGCTCATGCTGGCAGGGGTCCCATCCGGGTTGCACGGATGCAAATGTGGGCTGATTTGTGCGGAGGTGTACTGTAAAGGCTGTGTCTTATGTAGAATATTGTGCTGTAAAGGCTGTGTCCTGTGATGTAGATTGTAGTGTAAAGGCTGTGTCCTGTGATGCAGACAGTGCCCTGTAAAGGCTGTGTCCTATGGTGTGGACGGTGTACTGTAAAGGCTGTGTCATCAGATTTAGAAAAGTGTGATCATGTGGGTGGGCTGTGAATGCCACAGAAATCTCCTCCATGAAGGGGTGGGCCTGGCGCTTGTGGGTGGTTTTGCGAGTCTTTAAAGAGAAACCATGCAGGGGTGGAGTTGGCCCTGTGGAGGCTTTCCTAGGATCTCACAAGGATAGACAGTGGGCTGGACTTGGCCATGGAAGATAAAGGCACTCCACATGCAGTAGCTTCCCCGATAGTTCGGTTGGTAAAGAATCTGCCTGCAATGCAGGAAACCCGGGTTTGACTTCTGGGTCTAGAAGATCCACTGGGGCAGGGAAAGGCTACCCACTCCAGTATTCTAAGGGTTCCCTGGTGGCTCAGCTGGCAAAGAATCCACCCGCAATGTGAGAAACTTGGGTTCGATCCCCGGATTGGGAAGATCCCTTGGAGAAGGAAAAGGCTACCCGTGCCAGTATCCTGGCCTAGAGAATTCCATGGACTGTATAGTTCATGGAGTCACAAAGAGTCAGACACGACTGAGTGACTTTCATTTTCAATGCAGTGGGCGGCTTTTCTAGTCTGTGAGGGCAAAGGCTGCAGCCTGAGTTCCAGCTGCTACCTGGTGTTGGGTTTTGCGATGTTTTGGTGATGTAGGTGTTTGCTGTTGTAGCTCTTGTTGTTGAGGGATGTGGGTTCGAGTGGCAGCATTGTACACTGGGGGGTGCTGCCAAGGGCAGAACTTACATAACCTGTGGGGTGGAATGTAGGGAAAGAGCAAATTAGCCAAGATGGCATGGTCAGGCTCTCTTCCCCCACGGTCTCTCGCTTTTGCCCCACGTTTTGTAAATAATGATGATGTAACCCCCGAGATCACGTATAGCATTGTGCATGCGCGTCAGGAGAGGGTCGCTCGATCCTGGGTACTTAGTGCTGTATGCTTGCCTGAGCTTGACCTAAAGAGCGGCAGCCTTACTGCTGTGTCATGGCTGCGCCAGCTGGGTCAGCCATGAGAGGAGAGCACACAGTATGTCTACCGCTACAGCTGCTGCATCAGCCAGGAGACAATACTCTTAGGCCGCCGTGCCGGCCGGGAGGGAGGCTGTGTTGTGTAAGGTTACGCTATGGCTACTGCGTCAGCCAGGAGAGAGAATAAATGTGTCTGCAGTTCCCATGGCTCCTCAAGCCTCCTTCCAGTCTCTCGGCTCACACCTTGCCTACCCTGGGGTCAACGAACCGTGCGGACAGTGTGAACAGCGGGACACATGCCCTCCTCCAGGGTATCTTCCCCACCCAGGGATCGAACCCGCGTCTCTTAATGTCTCCCGCAGTGGCGCACAGGTTCTTTACCACTAGCGCCACCTAGGAGCTCTCTAACCACAGCAGATGATTGTAATTTTACCATCTTCTGAACTCCTGCGGTTTAAAACGGGAAGTTAATAACCCTGTGTCTTATGGTTTTCAGTGTTATTCTGAGCTTCATTGAGATGTTCTGCTATTTCACCTTTCATATGTTAATTTCTTAGTTCCTTGGGGGCAGAGAGCATGTATTTTACTTTGTAGTGTATTTCATAGTCTCTGGTACTTAGTAAATTTGACTAAATGGCGGATGATTTAAGAGGATACGATGATTTCTATCTGACCATTAAGATATCTTGTGTTAATATCTGGGACATAAGTTTTTAGGGACATAAAGTTGTGTGCACACTTGCTTTGTGCCAAATGCTGAATGGAGTAAAGGAGATAGAGAGGCTGATAACATGTTTTCTCAGGGAGCTCACTCTAAGAGAGATGAACATATAAATAAATACACACCCGGGGCGAGGGGTGGGGTGGGGTGTGCTTCCATCAGCAGTAGGCACACCTGTGGGCTGAGTAAGGTGGTGTTCTCTTCTGCCCAAGGAGGCAGGGACGGAGATGGGAGGAGGTATCCAAGAGCTGGTTTGTGAAGAGTAAGTACTTTGCTCAAGGAATGGATTACATACTGTGTGCAGGCATCAAAACTGCCCTGTGATGCCTGTGATGTACATAACCATTCATTGTTGTTACTCAGTTGCTCAATCATGTCCGACACTTTGCGACCCCATGGACTGCAGCACATCAGATTTCCCTGTCCTTCACCATCTCCCAGAATTTGCTCAAACTCATGTCCATTGAGTCAGTGATGCCATCAAATATCTGTCGTCCCTTTCTCCTCCTGCCTTCGATTTTTCCCAGCATCAGAGTCTTTTACAGTGAGTCAGCTTTTCGCATCAGGTGGCCAAAGTATTCGAGCTTCAGCTTTAGCATCAGTCCTTCCAATGAATATTCAGGATGGATTTCCTTTAAGATTGCCTGGTTTGATCTCTTTGCAGTAAAAGGGACTATCAAAAGTCTTCTCCAACATCACATCAGTTCTTCGGTACTCAGCCTTCTTTATGGTCCAACTCTCACATCCATACATGACTACTGGAAAAACTGTATCTTTGACTAGACAGATTTTTGTTGGCAAAGTAATGTCTCACTTTTTAATATACTGTCTAATTTGGTCATAGCTTTTCTTCCAAGGAGTAAGTGTCTTTTAATTTCATGGCTGCAACCACCATATGCAGGGATTTTGGAGCCCCTAGAAAATAAACTCTGTCACTGTTTCGATTGTTTCCCCATCTATCTGCCATGAGGTGATGGGACCTGATGCGATGATCTTAGTTTTCTGAATGCTGAGTTTTAAGCCAGTTTTTTCATTCTCCTCTTTCACTTTCATCAGGAGGCTCTTTAGTTCCTCTTCCCTTTCTGTCATAAGGGTGGTGTCATCTGCATATCTGAGGTTATTGATATTCCCCCCAGCAACCTTGATTCTGGCTTGCACTTCATCCAGCCAGGCATTTCAGATGATGTACTCTGCATACACAGAGAAGGCAATGGCGCCCCCTCCAGTCCTCTTGCCTGGAAACTCCCATGGACGGAGGAGCCTGGTAGGCTGCAGTCCATGGGGTCGCTGAGAGTTGGACACGACTCAGTGACTTCACTTTCACTTTTCACTTTCATGCATTGGAGAAGGAAATGGCAACCCACTCCAGTGTTCTTGCCTGGAGAATCCCAGGGATGGCGGAGCCTGATGGGTTGCCATCTATGGGGTCTCACAGAGTCGGACACAGCAGCAACTCTGCATACAAGTTAAATAGGCAGGGTGACAATATACAGCCTTGATGTACATTTCCCAGTTTGGAACTAGTGTGTTCTATGTCTGGTTCTATTTCTTCTTGACCTGCATAAAGGTTTGTCAGGAGGCAGGTCAGGTGGTCTGGTATTTCCATCTTTTTATGAATTCTCAACAGCTTGTCATGATCCACACAGTCAAAGGCTTTAGCATAGTTAGTGAAGCAGAAGTAGATGTTTGTTTGGAATTCTCTTACTTTTTCTATGATGCAATGGATGTTGGCAATTTGATCTCTGGTTCCTCTGCCTTTTCTAAATCATGAAATTCTTGGTTCACATACTGTTGAAGCCTTGCTTAAAGGATTTTGAGTATTACTGGGCTAACATGTGAAATGAGTACCATTGAGCAGTAGTTTGAACATTCTCTGGCATTGACCTTCTTTGGGATTGGAATGAAAACTGAACTTTTCCAGTCCTTTCATGGAAAAGGTTATTAGTATAAAGCATAAAAATTAATTAACAATGTACAAGTAGAAATAGAGATTAATTTTAAAAATAATAAATAACAAAAATTTACTTTCCAAAAGTCCATTTACATAAAATTCCTTCTATTTTCCTTCGTCCTTTCCTCACTCCTCTCTCTCTTCATTTCCTCCTTCTTCCCTATTCAGGCCAGAAACCTGAAATCATCTTAAAAGTGATTAGGATTTATTGAGCACTTGCGGTAGGTCAGGCTCTGTGCTGCTTTTATCCTGGTTGACCTCATCTCACTCTCATACAACCCAGTGACTGCAGTAGCATTTTGTTTTTTTTCCTGCTAGTTTATTTTTTAAATTAATTTTTATTGGAATGTAGTTACTTTACAATGTTGAGTTAGTTTCTGCTATACAGCAAAGTCAATCAGCTATCCACATAAATATATTCCCTTTTTTGGATTTCCTTCCCATTTAGGTAACCATACAGGGTTCCCTGGTGGCTCAGACAGTAAAGAATCTGCCTGCAATGCAGGAGACCCTGGTCCCATCCTTGGATTGAGAAGATCCCCTGGACTGGCTACCCACTCCAGTATTCTTGCCTGGAGAATTCCATAGACAGAGGAGCCTGGCAGGCTACAGTTCATGGTGTTGCAAAGAGTCAGTCACCATTAATCAGTATATAGAGAGCATTGAGTAGAATTCTCTGTGCTATACAGGGAATTCCTATTAGTTATTGATTTTATACATAGTGTATATATATCAATCCAGTCTCTCAGTTCCTCCAACCCCTCTCTTCCCCCAGTTACATCCATATACCCATTTTCTGTATCTGTGTTTCTAACTCTACTTTGCAGATAGTTTCATCCATATCATATTTCTAGATTCCACATATAAGTGATATTATATTATATTTGCTTTTCTATTTCTGACTTGCTTTTGCTCCATATGACAGTCTCTAGGTCCATCCATGTCTCTGAAAATGACACAATTTCATTCTTTATTATAGCAGAGCAATATTCCTTGTGTACGTGTACTACATCTTCTTTGTCTATTCCTCTGTTGATGGGCATTTAGGTTGCTTTCATGTCCTGGCTATTTTAGTTTTTTAAACTATTGTTATCTCGTGGGTATATGCCCAGGAGTGGGATTGCTGGGTGATATGGTAGTTCTATTTATATTTTTAAAGGAGCTTCTATAGTGTTCTTCATAGTGGCTGGGTCAATTTACATTTCCACCAAAAGTGTAGGAGGGTTTCCTTTTCTCCACATCCTTTCCAGAACTTATTTGTAATTTTTTTTGATGAAGGCAATTTTGACTGATGTGAGGTGGTAACTCATTGCGATGGCATCACCGATTCAGTGGACATGAACTTGGGCAAACTTCGGGAGATGGTGAGGCACAGGGAAGCCTGGTGTGCTGCAGTCCATGGGGTCACAAAGACATGGACATGACTTGGTGACTGAATAACAACAAGTAATTAGTGATGTTGAGTGTCTTTTGATATGTTTGTTGGCAGATGTATGTCTTCTTTGGAGAAATGTTTATTTAGGTCTTCTGCCCATTTTTTGATTTTTTTTTAATACTAAGCTGTATGAGTTGTTTGTATATTTTGGAGATTAACTCTTGTTTGCAAATATTTCCTCCTATTCTGAGGATTGTCTTTTCACCTTATTTATAGTTTCCTTCACTGTGCAAAAGCTTTTAAATTTAATTAAATCCCATTTGTTATTTTTGTTATAATTTTCATTACTCCAGGAGGTGGATCAAAAAAGATCTTGTGATTTATGTCAAAGTGTGTTCTGCCTATATTTTCCTCGAAGAGTTTTATGGTGTCTGGTCTTACATTGAGGTCTTTATTCCATTTTGAGTTTATTTATTTATTTATTTTTGTATGGTGCTAGAGAGTGTTCTAATTCCATTCTTTTAGGTATAGCTATTCAGTTTTCAATATGCCAGCAAATTTGGAAAACTCAGCAGTGGCCACAGGACTGGAAAAGGTCAGTTTTCATTCCAATCCCAAAGAAAGGCAATGCCAAAGAATGCTCAAACTACCACACAATTGCACTCATCTCACACGCTAGTAAAGTAATGCTCAAAATTCTCCAAGCCAGACTTCAGCAATATGTGAACCGTGAACTTCCAGATGTTCAAGCTAGTTTTAGAAAAGGCAGAGGAACCAGAGATCAAATTGCCAACATCTGCTGGATCATGCAAAAAGCAAGAGAGTTCCAGAAAAACATCTATTTCTGCTTTATTGACTATGTCAAAAGCCTTTGACTGCGTGGATCACAATAAACTGTGGAAAATTCTGAAAGAGATGGGAATATTAGACCACCTGACCTGCCTCTTGAGAAATCAATATGCAGGTCAGGAGGAAACAGTTAGAACTGGACATGGAACAACAGACTGGTTCCAAATAGGAAAAGGAGTACGTCAAGGCTGTATATTGTCACCCTGCTTGTTTAACTTATATGCAGAGTACATCATGAGAAATGCTGGGCTGGAAGAAGCACAAGCTGGAATCAAGATTGCCAGGAGAAATATCAATAACCTCAGATATGCAGATGACACCACCCTTATGGCAGAAAGTGAAGAGGAACTAAAAAGCCTCTTGATGAAAGTGAAAGAGGAGAGTAAAAAAGTTGGCTTAAAGCTCAACATTCAGGAAATGAAGATCATGGCATCTGGTCCCATCACTTCATGGGAAATAGATGGGAAAACAGTGGAAACAGTGTCAGACTTTATTTTTTTTGGCTCCAAAATCACTGCAGATGGTAATTGCAGCCCTGAAATTAAAAGACGCTTACTCCTTGGAAGAAAAGTTATGACCAACCTAGATAGCATATTCAAAAGCAGAGACATTACTTTGCCAACAAAGGTCCGTCTAGTCAAGGCTATGGTTTTTCCTGTGGTCATGTATGGATATGAGAGTTGGACTGTGAAGAAGGCTGAGCACCGATGAATTGATGCTTTTGAACTGTGGTGTTTGAGAAGACTCTTGAGAGTCCCTTGGACTGCAAGGAGATCCAACCAGTCCATTCTAAAGGAGATCAGCCCTGGGATTTATTTGGAGGGAATGATACTAAGGCTGAGACTCCAGTACTTTGGCTACCTCATGCGAAGAGTTGACTCATTGGAAAAGACTCTGATGCTGGGAGGGATTGAGGGCAGGAGGAGAAGGGGATGACAGAGGATGAGATGGCTGGATGGCATCACTGACTCTATGGATGTGAGTCTGAGTAAACTCTGGGAGTTGGTGATGGACAGGGAGGCCTGGTGTGCTGCGATTCATGGGGTCGCAAAGAGTTGGACACGACTGAGCAACTGAACTGAACTGGACTGATTCAGTTTTCCCAGCACCACTTATTGAAGAGACTGTCTTTTCTCCACTGTGTATTCTTGCCTCCTTTGCCATAATTTAGGTGACCATAGCTGTGTGGGTCTCTGTCTTTGCTTTCTCTCCAGTTCCATTTATATTTCCTTCTGTGCCAGTACCATACTGTCTTGATTGCTGTAGCTTTTTAGTATAGGCTGAAGTCAGAGAGCATGATTCCTCCAGCTCTGTTTTTCTTTCTCAAAATTGCTTTTGAATGGAATGTCTTATGAATATTAATTAAGCCTATCTGATATAGTGTGTCATTTAAGTCTTGTGTTTCCCTATTAATTTTCTGTCTGGGTGATCTATCATGTTACATTCATTTTCCCCCTTTATGGCTGTTATTATTTACCTTACATATTGAGGTTCTCCTGTGTTGGTTGCATAAATATTTACAATTATATCTTTTTGGATTGATCCCTTGCTCTTTATTTGGTATCCCTTCTTGTCTCTTGTAATAGACTTTATTTTAAAATATATTTTGTCTGATGTGAGTATTGGTACTTCAGCTTTCTTCTGATTTCTATTTGCATGGTATATTTTTTTCCATACCCTCACTTTCAGTTTGCATGTATCCCTATATCTGAAGTTGGTCTCTTGTAGACAACATATATATATGTTTCTTGTTTTTTTATCCATTGAGTCAATCTGTGCCTTTTGGTTGGAGCATTTAATCCATTTACACTTAAGGTTATTATTGATATATATGGTCCAATTACATTTTAAAAATAAATTATTTTTATTGAAGGATAATTGCTTTATAGAATTTTGCTATTTTCTGTCAAACTTCAACCATGAATTAGCCATAGGTATAAATATATCACCTCCCTTTTGAACCTCCACATTTAATCCATTTATACTTAAGGCAATTATTAATATATATGGTCCCATTACATTTTCTTAATTTTTTTTTTTTTTTTGGTAGGGCTTTTTGGACGGAGAAGCCTAGTAGGTTACAGTCCATGGGGTTGCAAAGAGTTGGACATGACTGAGCGACTTCACCTCACCTTCACCTCACCTCATATATTCAGATAGTCCAGCTTTTCTAGTAAAAAGGCCCAGAAACAATTGCCAAATAACCTTCCCTGGTGGCTCAGAGGTTAAAGCGTCTGCCTGCAATGCAGGAGACCTGGGTTTGATCCCTGGGTCGGGAAGATTCCCCTGGAGAAGGAAATGGCAACCCACTCCAGTATTCTTGCCTGGAGAATCCCATGGACAGAAGAGCCTGGTGGGCTACAGTCCACGGGGTGGCAAAGAGTCAGACATGACTGAGTGACTTCACTTTCACTTTCTTCTTTTATGTTTCCCACCTAGAGAAGTTCTTTGGTATTTGTTGTAAAGCTGGTTTGGTGGTGCTGAATTCTCTTAGCTTTTGCTTGTCTGTAAAGTTTTTGATTTCTCTTAAAATCTGAATGAACGCCTTGCTGGGTAGACTATTCTTGGCTGTAGGTTTTCCCATTTCATCATGTTAAATATATCTTGCCACTCCCTTCTGGCCTGCAGAGCTTCTGCTGAAAAATCAGCTGATAACCTTATGGGGACTCCTTTTATATTAATTGTTGCTTTTCCCTTGCTGCTTTTAATATTTTGTCTTTGTATTTAATTTTTGTTGGTTTGACTAATATGTGCCTTTGTTTCTCCTTGGGTTTATCCTGTATGGGACTCTTTGTACTTCCTGGACTTGGCTGACTATTTCTTTTCCCATGTTAGGGAAGTTTTCAACTTCAAATTTTTTCTTCAAACATAAACTCTTCAAATATTTTCTCAGACCCTTTCTTTTTCTGTTCTTCTACTAGGACTCCTATAATCAAATGTTGGTGCATTTAATATTATCTCAGAGGTCTCTGCATCTGTCCTTATTTCTTTTCATTCTTTTTCCTTTGTTCTGCTCTGCTTTAGTTATTTCTACCTTTCTATCTCCTAACTCACTTATCCATCCTTCTCGTGTGTTTTTCATTTCGGCAGTTGTGTTGTTCGTCACTGATTGTTTTTTCTTTAGTTCTTCTTCTGCTGTTGCTGCTAAGTCACTTCAGTCGTGTCCGACTCTGTGCGACCCCATAGATGGCAGCCCACCAGGCTCCCCCATCCCTGGGATTCTCCAGGCAAGAACACTGGAGTGGGTTGTCGTTTCCTACTCCAATGCATGAAAGTGAAAAGTGAAAGTGAAGTCGCTCTGTCATGTCTGACTCTTCTAGGTCCTGGTTAAATATTTATTTTACCTTCTCAATCTGTGCCTGCACTCTGTTTTTGAGATCTTGGATCCTCTTTACTATCATTACCCTGAAGTCCTTTTTGGGTAGATTGCCTATTTGGTCTTCATTTATTTCATCTTGTGGATATTTAGCTTGTTCGTTCTTCTGCAACATATTTCTCAGTTGTCTCGTTTTGTCTAACTTACTGTGCTTGTGGTCTCATTTCTGCAGGCTGCATGGTTATGGAGGAACTACATGTTCTACTTGCTTCTGGTGTCTGCCCCCTGGTGAGTAAGATTGGTCCAGGGACTTGTGTAGGTTTCCTTGTATTGGGGCCTGGTTCCTGTCCCCTGGTGGGTGGAACTGAGTCTTGTTCCTTGAATGAGCAAGACCATGTCAGGTGGTGTGTTTTGGGCTGTCTGTGAGCTTCGTATGACTTTAGGCAGCCTGTCTGCTGATGGGTGGGGCTGTGTTCCTGTCTAGCAGGTTGTTTGGTGTGAGGTGTCCAATACTGGAGGCTGCAGGTATTTGGGTGTAGCTGGGTCTTGGTTTCAAGATGGAAAGCTCCGGGAGAACTCACACCAATTAATATTCCCTGGGGCCAGGAATTCTCTTGTGGTCCACTGTCTTGGACTTGTCACTCTTACTGCAGAAGCCCAGGCCTGACTCCTGGCTGGGGAACCAAGAGCCCACAAGCCATGCATCACAGCCAAAAGGGAAAAAAAAAAAAAAGAAGAAAAAGAAACAGACAAACAAAACTTAAGACAAATGATGGAAGCTAAACCAACCAAACAAAAAAGATAACAACCAAACAAAAGAACTCCCTAGACAAAAAGAAACCATGAAAACAAACAAAAACAAACAGAAAGTCAACTAAAAAAAAGTAAACATAAACCAACACCCCAAAACAATCACATAAAAGTTAAGAAAAAAACAAAACAACAAAATAGTAAATTAAAAATATATTAAACATTTTAAAGAAAATCTAAGTGAAAAATCATCAAAGAAACACAAAACAGCAAGCACAGAACAAAATGAAAGAAAATAAAACAAAACAAATACCAAAAAAAACCCAAAGCAAATAATAGTAATAATATTTGTTGTTGGTGTCCTTGCCCCACTGTGAGCCACAGCCAAACTTTGCCTCTGCAGGAGGCCCCCAAATACCTCCAGGTAGCTCTCTGGACCTGCTGTTGGCACTACGGAGGCAGCTTAGTTTGTGAGACAGACTCACGTGTGATAACACCCATGTATTTTTTCCCAAAGTCCAAAGCTGCTTAAAGCTAGACTGTGGGAGCACTTATCATCCATTCAGATATTCCACAAATGCAGGATTTACTGAGGAGAACACTTAGATTTCATCCTCAGCTTCTGTAGCTATATAGATTTCCTTAGTCGTACAGTCCCTTTGTGGGGGCTGTGCTTTGGTTTTGGCCCAAGTGGGGCTCAGCTTTGGTTTAGGCCCAGCCCCACCCCAGCATGTGGGCCTACCTCAGGTATACCTTCTCTGCCCAGGTGAGAGCCGGGGAATGCAGCCACTGATTGGGGCACTCATTTGCTCAGGCTGGGAGGGATAAGGTGGCCATAGCTGGGGCCTGTGTGAAGTGCCTGTGGTGGCAGAGCCTGGCAGAAAGTTGCAAACGACTGGGATGTGCTCACCCTGGTGGGAATCCACCCCAGGGCCAGCAGGGGGTTCCCAATGGTGGCCCCAGGCCTTGTGTGCCATTCTACAATGGCGCCTCATTTCCAAGGCAATCCATGCTGCTTTTAGAAGCATTCCCAGCTGTGTAGTCCCTCACTCCTGTCCTCTCAGGCTGTCTCTGAACAGCCAACAGTGGTATTCTTCCTGGATCTGCTTTCAAAGCCTCCTGCTTTTGCACTCAACCCTGATTAGCACTGGCAGCTTCTTGGGGTGCTGAGGGCTGATCCTGGAGGAAGTTTTGGCATGGACAGTGCACACGGACCTTCCAAGTCCTGCATAGCAGGGGGGTTTGGCTTGAGGGGCTGGTGAGCCTGCTCAGATGGGTGCCCCTCCCAGTGCCCATGGCATCAGGGGCTAGTGGGTCAGGGAGAGATTTGCAGTAGAGGCTCTGCCTCTTGGATGCCACTCAACAATGGCACCTTGCTTCTAGAATGTCCTGAGCTTCTTCTGAAAACTTGCCTGATTCTGGAGCTCCTTCCACTTGTCCCTTCACAGCCAGCAGCTGTCCCTTCCCTGGGTTCACTCTCCAAACCTCACTTTACAGCACCCAGCCCCCCTCCATACCAGGAGAGACACAACTGAGGCAGGGGTGCAGAGGGCTACAGCACAGAGCATGTGTGCACCGTTCTTACTTTTTCCTGCCTTCCACAGATCGGTCCTGCATTACCCTCTGGTCCTCTGAAGGTCCCTTTCTGCCCTAGCTGAATCCCACCACAAATGGGCTTTTCTGAGTACGAGAACCCCTCTTCACCTTCAGATCCCTTCCAGAGATGCTGGTCCCTTCCTGTTTTCTCTTTTCATTTTTTTCCTTTCTTTCCTCCTACCTGATTGTGTGAGGATTTTTCTTGACCCTTTTGGTGCCTGAGGTTTTCTGCTAATTTTCAACAGGTGCTCTGTTCCATTTGTAGGTATATTCTTGATATACTTGTGAGAAGAGGCAAATTCTTTATCCTCTACTTCCACCATCTTGACTCTTCCCTCCAGCAGCAACATTGTGATGAAGACCCTAGGGTTCACGGGAGATGACTTGCTCAAGGTCAGCCAGCTGGTGGGTGGCAGAGCCTGGCTCTAATCCCCTTTGTCTCTGAAGTTCTGGCGATTAGTCACAAACAAAGCTGCCTTCCTCCCTTTTCCCAGCTCCAGTCTGGAAGACTATGCATCACACATCCTGAATTTTAAATTACTTAATATTCTGAATAGGCCCACTCCTATTACCAAAGCCTCATTCAGATGGAAACAATACTTCCCTGGGTAACTTCCGTGGCCTCCGGACTCCTGGCTCATGGATGAAGTTCAAGGTGACGAGCAGAGAAGGCTCCAGGGCTTCCAAACACCTATTAGGCACTTAAGCAAGGCTGAAGCTGACCATCCAGAACACACATTTTGAGTCACTGCCCTGTAGCGTCCTGGCTGAATTCAGAGAGGAAATGAAATCATGAAAGGTAGGAGTCTGGGAGAGGGGAGACCGAGGAGCAGAAGATAATGCCTAGAAAACCCAACAAATTATTCTCCATTTCCCTGAAGGCTTGGCATTAGATAAATAAAACCTGAGCATGAACAAGGTAATTTTTAAATTTAAAGTTAATATAAAGAAACTGATTTGTAGATGTTCATATGTGCATTCATGTCTGAGCCTACTCCTTCAAAATCACAGTAGAAGACTATATCCTAATTTTTTCACATTGTGATGTGGTTTTCTGAAGCTGTTTTTGAAGTTTCCAGTTTCCCATACGGTCAGACATGTGTTAGTAACAGTTCAATAACATGGTATTAGCTTAGTTAAATAAAGAGTAATTGGTTTGAGTCTTCCCTTCATATAAAACCTGGTTAACAGCATGGGGACTAAGTTATATTATATCTTCTCACCTCCTTTGGTTTGTTTAGACTGAAGTCGGGAAAACGATCACTTTCAGGAACCAAACCCTCTAGTGTCCGACACTCAGCTGCGAGGTTGTCTGGGCCTCCCGTTGGGTGTGGTTACTTGATGAGCTCAGGGATGTGTTTTCGCTCTAGGGCTAGGCCTCTCAGACAACTCTAGTTAGGAAATTAAATGAGTATCGACAGTTTGGAGAATTTTGCCTTCGCCCTTTTCTCTTTCCTCAGTCTGTGCCTTGAGCAGGCCACTGTATACTATAAAAATCTTTCCTAAATTCAAAGCAGACTTGATGAATGGTGCATTACTTTTGCTTTGTCAATTGTTCTTTTTGTCTAAAATATCACAAGTTAAAATCAACATAGAATTATAAAAGCTACTCTATGTATTTCATCGTACACTCCTTGGTGAACAATTATGCAAGCTTGTTTAAACTGTTCCTAAATAAATCATTTTTGTATATCTATTTAAACTGTGAACTGAACTTTTACTCTCTCTTTTGATAGACAGTTATCATAAGCATCTACACTTTTCTCTGACTTTATTTTTTGTAAACCTGAATCAGACCATGCTTTTTAAATTATGTGTTTGTCATGCTTGGCAGTTCATTCACTGTTTGGCCATTCCTAAGCTTCTGTAATTCTTTAGAGGGCTCCAGAAGGTCACCGTGTGCCCTGACCTCCTGCTAGGTGGACGGCTTTTTTCTCTCTCCAGATGTTTTCCACTTCAAACTTTTATAGCCATAGCTTTATACAAGTCATATATGAATAGTGTTAAGTCATTGTCCAGCAGTGAAATTAGGACGCTTTCAAATTGGAGGGAAATGTTAACAGAGAGCAACCGTTGTCCTGCCAGTGTTGCTCCTGGCAAACCAGCTCTGAGCAGGCTGTTTTCCCTTCAGCCATCTGTGCTTCCATAAACAATCTGCAGCGGTTTCTTCTTCTCATTCAAATTCTAGCAGCTGGATTCCCGTCTAAGTTCCTTTTGATGTTGTGACACCAGTAGCAGCCCTCTCATGAATTTGGTGTTTCTTTCTACTTTGGGGGATTATATCACCAAAGATGTTAAGTAAGTAGTTCACTTGACTCTTCACACATAGGGATTCTGCAACCCATATGCCAAAGGAGAGCACTCTGGCCTGATGCTAAAATGAAGCAGAGTAAGCCCCCTGGGCAACCTCCAGTGTCTTTGTTTCTTATCTTTTTTAAAACAAGTAAATCCTTCTATCTCTTTAACATTTTTCATCATCTAAGAAGTCTCTCTGTTTTTTCCCTATCTGCATTACCCATCAGTGCTGTCTATTTCTGGCATTGTGCATGTTAGCAACTTGGATTCAGTTCAAAGAAAGTGTTTCCATAAATAAACATTTAGCTTTATTAGGTATTAGTAGACTTAACCCTTCCTAGTAAAAACTTTAGACGCACAAGTACTTGTATATGTGTTATATACATATATATGCATATGTTATTTAGAGTATGAACATTTATTTATGTACAAAATCTTCATGAACATAGTCACATTTTTGTTTCTGTTTAAATTCATCAAATGCACAAATATTTTTGCTTTTTAAGGAAATCAGCAGCATTAAAAATTATGGAAGTTTTCAGAATATATTGCACTTACTCTTTTACAAGTGAAAAGAGTTAAAAAACAAATCTAGAATCATGTTTTTTTTACTACTATTACTTTGCAAAAAGAATTGTCAGAGTCTACAAAACAGCTTTTCTTTAAAGAAAAGGCAAATGTCAGGAAGTAAGTTAGCATATAAGCAAAAGGAAATTTTAAAATATCTTTCAGAGAGATTTGTGAGAAGTTGAACTGGTGACCTGACAATCAAAAACTGTGTAGAAAACCATGAATAAACATGATTTTTTAATTTAAAAATTAGACATATAAATGATATAAAAATGCAGATAAACATTACGCAAGTTGAACATTTACTAATTTTTCACTGTGATATCAAAAACTTGAATTTAACAAAACATTCAAGTGATTGATCAATATTTTACCTATTCGTTGATAAATTTTATTGATTTTGTAGGAAAGAGACATTAAAAATGAGCTTGACTATCAATTTTAAGCTCTTTTATATTCAGATGCATTCGCTTTCATGCAGAACTGTATTACTAAACTCAGGAAGGATTTTTTTTTCTGAATTCATTCAGAATAAAATAGAAAACTATTTCCCTTGAGGAAATAAACTTTTCTTCAATTCCAGTGAAATATCAATGAATTAATGATGTTGAGTGCCCTTAATTTCATCCCAGGAAACTATTTCCATAATTAAAAGCTCCAATGGTCAGTCTATCTTGTTCTTCATTGTGGCCTGAGTACCAACATGGTAGGCACTTGATGAATAGACTGAAAAAATGTTTGAGTATTGGTTGATACTTGAAATTCATTACACTCAAGTAGTCTTGTAGGAGATACTAGGAAAAAGCATCAGATATTCTGGCTCTGCCACTTGGCCAGTTGTGTGGCCTTGAGTGAGGTATCCAAAGTCCTGCTGATTGCCTCAGTCATAAAATAAAGACGGAGCAATAGCCTCTCATTTATGCAACAAATATATATTGAACGCTTTGCTAACCACCATGCAAAACTGTATTTATACCATGTTTCTGTAATTTACAGTGCTAAGCTAGTGGAAAGAAGTGAGAAGAGTATTACTGGGAGATAATGAAGATGGTTGAAACCACAGAGGAACTGAAAAAAAGACTTTCTGTGGTAGAAGAAAACTGGGTGATGGAAATATAGCATGGAGAGCAGCAGGAGGAGAAGAGGGGCCAAAAGAGGAGGCTACTGTGGGGCCTGGAGGGAGGCTGACGGAGGCTGGGACTAGGCGGTAGGGTGGGGCAATGGAGCTCATGAAAAGTGGGTGAGCTTGAAATCTATTTTGTTTTAGAATTGAAAGTAATTGGAATGAATATTTTTAAGCTGAAGACTGAGTGATCAGGCACTCTGAAGAGTAATTCTCAGAATCCCTGCTCAAGTGACTGAGTTGTGGAGATGGCATTGGCTAGGGTGGAGAGCACATGTGGATGAGGAGATGGGCAAACCAAGGTTGACCTGTGAGCATCAGGTGGGGGTATCAAGCAGGCAGGTGGGTGCATAGAGCTTAGAGGTGAGTGCTGGATGAAAATATAAACTGAAATCACAAGAGTATACAGATGGTATTTAAATTATGGGACTATGGTATATATTATATTTACAGTGGAATATTTCTTAGCCATAAGGAAGAATGAAATGACGGCATTTGCAACAACACGGATGGACCTGGAGATCATCACACCAAATAAACCAAAGACAAATATTGTATAATATAACTTATATGTGGGATCTCTAAAAGATAAAAACTTATTTTCAAAACAGAGACTCACATCCAGACAGTATGGTATTGGCACAAAGACAGAAATATAGATCGATGGAACAAAATAGAAAGCCCAGAGATAAATCCACACACCTATGGACACCTTACTTTGACAAAGGAGGCAAGAATATACAATGGAGTAAAGACAATCTCTTTAACAAGTGGTGCTGGGAAAACTGGTCAACCACTTGTAAAAGAATGAAACAACTAGATCACTTTCTAACACCGCACACAAAGAGAAACTCAAAATGGATTAAAGATCTAAATGTAAGACCAGAAACTATAAAACTCCTAGAGGAGAACATAGGGAAAACACTCTCCGACATAAACCACAGCAGGATCCTCTATGATCCACCTCCCAGAATTCTGGAAATAAAAGCAAAAATAAACAAATGGGATCTAATTAAAATTAAAAGCTTCTGCACAACAAAGGAAAACATAAGCAAAGTGAAAAGACAGCCTTCCGAATGGGAGAAAATAATAGCAAATGAAGCAACTGACAAACAACTAATCTCAAAAATATACAAGCAACTCCTGCAGCTCAATTCCAGAAAAATAAATGACCCAATCAAAAAATGGGCCAAAGAACTAAATAGACATTTCTCCAAAGAAGACATACAGATGGCTAACAAACACATGAAAAGATGCTCAACATCACTCATTATTAGAGAAATGCAAATCAAAACCACAATGAGGTACCACTTCACACCAGTCAGAATGTCTGCGATCCAAAAATCAGCAAGCAATAAATGCTGGAGAGGGTGTAGAGAGAAGGGAACCCTCCTACACTGTTGGTGGGAATGCAAACTAGTACAGCCACTATGGAGAACAGTGTGGAGATTCCTTAAAAAATTGCAAATAGAACTGCCTTATGACCCAGCAATCCCACTGCTGGGCATACACACTAAGGAAACCAGAATTGAAAGAGACACATGTACCCCAATGTTCATCGCAGCACTGTTTATAATAGCCAGGACATGGAAACAACCTAGATGTCCATCAGCAGATGAATGGATAAGAAAGCTGTGGTACATATACACAATGGAGTATTACTCAGCCATTAAAAAGAATACATTTGAATCAGTTCTGATGAGATGGATGAAACTGGAGCTGATTATCCAGAGTGAAGTAAGCCAGAAAGAAAAACACCAATACAGTATACTAACACATATATATGGAATTTAGAAAGATGGCAATGATGACCCTGTATGCAGGACAGCAAAAAAGACACAGATGTGTATAGCGGACTTTTGGACTCTGTGGGAGAGGGAGAGGGTGAGATGATTTGGGAGAATGGCATTGAAACATGTATAATATCATGTAAGAATTGAATCGCCAGTCTATGTCCGATGCAGGATATGGCACGCTTGGGGCTGGTACGCAGGAATGACCCAGAGAGATGTTGTGGGGGAGGGGGGTTCATGTTTGGGAATGCATGTACACCTGTGGTGGATTCATGTCAATGTATGGCAAAACCAATACAGAATTGTAAAGTAAAATAAAAAATAAATTAAAAAAAAAAAACCAGAGACTCACAGACACAGAATACAAACAATGATTATTATAGTGGAAAAGGAGATGGGGAAGTGATAAATTAGGAGGTTGGGATTAACATATACACACTAACTACTGTATATAAACTAGCTAATCCACAAGGACATTTGGTATAGCATAGAGAACTGTCTTCAATAGTTTGTAATAATCTATAAGAAAAAAGAATCTGAAAAGGAATATGTATTTATGTATGTATAATTGAATCATTGTGCTGTGCACCTGAAACTAACATGACATTGTAAATAAATTACACTTCAAAAAAAAAAAAAAGGGCCTGGGAGTAATAACAGCAACCCTATCAGACCCTGAACAATGCTGATGCTGTTTGTTTGAAGAGCTGTATAGTACTCACTGACCCATTAGAATGACTTTTGGTTGAAGTCAAATACCCATTAGTCACTGCTGGCCCAAAGTTTTAGTGGCAAAATCATGCAGATAGTCTCTTTTTTTAATTCTTGTTTTTCAAGTAATACAAAAATATTTTTATATAAAAGAATAGCTCTTGATTAGAGTCTTACCTATCTAATATATGTATTGAGATTTGAGTTGGCTCTGTGAAGCTCAGGTAGAAATAAGTCACATTTGAATATATTTTGTTACTCAATTATAACATGGCTCCCAGGTTCTGTGATTTATTGGTGGGAAATTTCACTGTAGATCTGCTTTTATTGGAGGAGTCTGTTCTTCCAGAGGCCTTGGCAAAAGCTCTAGGGGCTTAACTGATCAGAAATTTTGGGCAAGAACCATCTGAACTCCTCACCTTCCCCTGGTTGACTGCTCACACCAGCCACAGCTCCATGGGCCAGTGAGAGGCTGTCTTTGCTTTAAAGGAAGCCATATAGGATTTACTTTGGAGCTGAAGTTTTGGCTGATCTTCCAACTAGAATCTCTAACTCAGAATCTCAAAAATTTCGTGTTTTAATCACCCTTCTATTTCAGAGGTTAAAGCATCTGCCTCCAATGTTGGAGACCCGGGTTCGATCCCTGGGTTGGGAAGATCCCCTGGAGAAGGAAATGGTAACCCACTCCAGTATTCTTGCCTCGAGAATCCCATGGATGGAGAAGCCTTGTAGGCTACAGTCCATGGGGTCGCAAAGAGTCGGACACGACTGAGCAACTTCACCCACCCTATTTTTCCTATGTAGGTCCTCGGGAGAGGAAGACCCAGGCTATGGACTTTGTGACCTCCAGGGGGTCCAGGAGAGACTCATACTGCCAAGTCATAGCCCAATCTTTTGCTACTGAGTGTCCATCACCAAGGGTAATTTCAAGTTTGTTCTTCTCCCTAATTGGATCAGTGACTATTTTTTGTGGAACTGGAACATTCTCTCTTCCTAACTGGTTTGTAGCTTTCAAGATCTACCAGGCCTGCTTTTGCTTTCACATGATACCCATGCCTTTGACTTCAGATTGGTGGGTACGGCCTGCCACAGCCTGCCTACTTTGCCCACAAGTAAAGCTAACCAATGGGCAGTTGCACTTCTCGACCCTCTTGTTTGGTTGTGCATTGTTCTCAGCTTCACTGTGGGCTGGGACCTCCTCCTGCAAACCCTGGACCTTTGCTTCTTGCCTGACGAGTCACACAGCAGGCAGGCTGATGGGCCTGCCCATCTGCAGGTATGAGCTCTCTTCTCTTGTCAGTGTGTTTTGGAAGGGGCCTCAGGAAAGGGGCTCACCCTAGGCTTCTCAAAAACTGACAAAGCAGCTGTGGGAGATTTCGGCTGCTCTGATAATGTCTTGTCTGCTTTAGCTGTTTACAGGCTAAGCCAGTCCCCCCTGAAATCATCCACTGGACACTTGTTTCTCAAATAGTGGATCTTCCTCTACTTTTGAAAAGTCTGAGAATGTGCCACAGTTCAGTCAAATTGATCTGAGAACAAAGCAAGTGTCTGATGTTATCCTGTTGTACTCATTTTAAACAGACTATTCACATTTCCCGAGTATAAAGAGACTGGATAGATCTCTTCCAATCCATCCACATTGTAGTCTGTATCTACTCACACACCTTTACAACTGGTCTCCTGGTGTTCCTCCAAAAAACTGACATGCTCTGATCTCTGATATTCAACACATCAGGACATCTGTTTTGATTAGTTGAGACATTTGTTCACATTCATGAAAGCCCTAATGGGTGGGAATACCGCTTCTGGAAACTAAACTCAGATTTGATAATTTACTTTTTGCATCGGAGGGAATACAGCGTCCCCACTGTCTGTTTAGTACATTAGCTGTTGTTTTCGGTGGTATGTTTAAGTGCGGGGCCATAGGATTGCCTCTGTACCCCAGGACTTGGCACCACGTCATCATGTGCACTCCTTATTAGTAAAGAGATTTCCTGTTTGGAAATTCAGAGTCTGAGACCGGCTTCCAAAATCAACTTCTGTGCTCCTCTATTTTTGGTATTTCTCTAGTAATGACAGAGAAATCCATCTCTTGGGAAAACTCTTAAGATTGTACTCATTTTCTGTTCCTTTCTAAACTTTTTGAGTATCACTCTATACTATCTTAGGAGATTTATGTAAAGCAATTTTTGTACATGCTCTCAAACTCAGTTCTTCACATCCATGAGTATTTCCCATGTCCATCGTTTTCAGAGTTCACATTTATCTTTGCTCAGCAGGGCTCCAACGGGGTCACAGCTGTAACTGGTTTCTTAAACAGTCTGAACTCAGTCGGGAGTGAATATGAAACCATCCTATTTTCCTCTAGTCGCTGGCTGGGACCACGCTCAGATGAATTTCTCTTTATTGTATCTTGGACAATATCTTGGCCACATTAAAACTGGGGTCACTTTGGATGATTTAAAGTGAGTCTATTTTAAAACTCTAGTCTCCTTTCTGATTGAAATCTTAACTCCTCCTCTTTGCCAGTAGCTCTTGAATGGGAGTGGGCAGGTTCTGCTCTTTCATTTCCCTTATTTGAAGAGAGGAGGCTGAAAGTTGAATATCTCAGGGATAACTCTTTTCCTTTTCTGGGAACAGGCAGATTCTGGTGGTCATTAGGACTGTTCATTGGGGTTTCTGTTTTCCTTCTCACCACATGGAGGAGTTGCATTTCCTGACTCCTTTATGTACGTTTATACAGACAGATAGAGGAAGAAGCGGATGTGGGGGGAATAAAATATTCTTAAAGCTTCCACCTGTGATGGATGTCTCATTTCTAGTTTGTTTTTATCAGCCAATGACCACTGAAGTCTACCTTCTGATCACCAAATAGCTGGCTACTTCTTACTCAAAATTTCCATCTAGATACTGCATTCAACCCCAAGTCTAGAATCTCTGAGTGATGCTCCAGTCTCTTTACCAGGTCTGGATATGGGCTCTCCTAGCCTGCAGATCTATATATGTAATAGACAAATTATCTTTCTCCCATATGTGCGTTACAAAGTGATGGAAAAGCAGAGGACAACCGTAATCAATATTCCCATTTAGAAAGAAGGAAGAACAAGAGACACAAAGCAGCTTCAGGAGTCCATCAGTTCAGTTAAGTTCAGTCACTCAGTTGTGTCCGACTGTCTGTGATCCCATGGACTGCAGCATGCCAGTCCTCCCTGTCCATCACCAAATTCCAGAGTTTATTCAAACTCATGTCCACTGAGTTGTCTCATCCTCTGTCATCCCCTTCTGCCTTCAATCTTTCCCGGCATCAGGGTCTTTTCAAATGAGTCAGCTCTTTGCATCAGGTGCCCAAAGTATTGGAGTTTCAGCTTCAACATCAGTCCTTCCAATGAATATTCAGGACTGATTTCCTTTAGGGTGGACTCTTTGCAGTCCAAGGGACTCTAAAGAGTCTTCTCCAACACCACAGTTCAAAAGCATCAATTCTTTGGTGCTCAGCTTTCTTCACAGTCCAACTCTCACATCCATACATGACTACTGGAAAAACCATAGCCTTAACTAGATGGACATTTGTTGACAAAGTAATGTCTCTGCTTTTTAATATGCTGTCTAGCTTGTCATAACTTTCCTTCCAGGGAGTAAGCGTGTTTTAATTTCCTGGCTGCAATCACCACCTGCAGTGATTTTGAAGCCCCCCAAAAATAAAGTCTGCCACTCTTTCCACTGTTTCCCTATCTATGTCCCATGAAGTGATGGGACTGGATGCCATGATCTTAGTTTTCTGAATGTTAACCTTTAGGCCAAAATTTTCACTCTCCTCTTTCACTTTCATCAAGAGGCTTTTTAGTTCTTCTTCACTTTCTGCCATAAGGGTGGTGTCATCTGCATATCCGAGGTTATTGATATTTCTCCCAGGAATGTTGATTTCAGCTTGTGCTTCATCCAGCCCAGCATTTCTCATGATGTCCTCTACCTATAAGTTAAATAAACACGGTGACAATACACAGGTCCATAGCGATTCTGAAATCCAGTTAGGCCTATGTTGACAGTGAGAAACATTCCTTGATTTATATCTCAACTCTGCTCACTGGAAGAGCCTCCTTCCTGTTTCCCATGTCTTTTGAATCAGTTGCTCTAGAATTTTATTTCCTTTCCATTATTCATCAAGGTAATCAAAATATATACTGGGAAATTTGTCTGTCATTGGCTACTGAGTAGTTTTATCAGTCTGCTTCATAACCATGAGGACCTAAGATCATTTTGAAACTGGTCAGGATCCCATGGGGGCTCCTGGGTACAAATCTTTTCTGTGTCCTTCAGTTCTTATTTGTAGGAAGTAGGCTTCCTTCAGCCTCCCTGTCCTTCTCTGAGTCCCAAAGGACAGGTTCAAACAGTTGCTAATTAGGGAAGAGAGGGGATGCAGAGATAGGGGAGGAACAGTTAAGAAACAA
The DNA here is from genome assembly GCF_014754425.2 of Oryx dammah. Taxonomy (NCBI): domain Eukaryota; kingdom Metazoa; phylum Chordata; class Mammalia; order Artiodactyla; family Bovidae; genus Oryx; species Oryx dammah. Next base: position 1,908,879 of record NW_024070188.1, on the reverse strand, counting down.
TAGTGTACCTTGGGGCAGGGTCCTGGTTCCTCTTGAAGGGATACATATAACATCTTTGAGTTCTTCTGTAAGAATTAAGGCCCCCACCCAGGTGAAGGATGGTAAATTCAGGCTGAGCACAAGATCCCTGAAGGACTGCCCTGTTACTTTACCACCAATCAGTAGGAAGAAATCGTATACCCTGGAGCTCTCACCCCAAATTCTACCCATTAAAAACTTCTCTCCCAAAACCACTGGGGAGTTTGGGGTTTCTGGGCATGAGCTACCTGTTCTCCTTGCTTAACCCTGCAATAAACCTTTCTCTACTCCAAACTCTGATGTTTTAGTTTATTTGACCTCACTATACATCTGGTCCCATCACTTCATGGGAAATAGATAGGGAAACAGTAGAAACAGTGTCAGACTTTATTTTTTGGGGCTCCAAAATCACTGCAGATGGTGACTTCAGCCATGAAATTAAAAGACGCTTACTCCTTGGAAGGAAAGTTATGACCAACCTAGATAGCATATTCAAAAGCAGAGACATTACTTTGCCGACTAAGGTCCATCTAGTCAAGGCTATGGTTTTACCAGTGGTCATGTATGGATGTGATAGTTGGACTGTAAAGAAAGCTGAGCACCAAAGAATTGATGCTTTTGAAATGTGGTATTGGGGAAGACTTTTGAGAGCCCCTTGGACTGCAAGGAGATCCAACCAGTCCATTCTAAAGGAGATCAGCCCTAGGTGTCCTTTGGAAGGAATGATGCTAAAGCTGAAACTCCAATACTTTGGCCACCTCATGAGAAGAGTTGACTCATTGGAAAAGACTCTGATGCTGGGAGGGATTGGGGGCAGGAGGAGAAGGGGACGAGAGAGGATGAGATGGCTGGATGGCATCACTGACTCGATGGACGTGAGTCTGAGTGAACTCCGGGTGTTGGTGATGGACAGGGAGGCCTGGTGTGCTGCAGTTCATGGGGTCTCAAAGAGTCGGATACGACTGAGCGACTGAACTGAACTGAACTGAACTGATACATTGGGTACATGAACTTGTGTTTGGTAACAATTTTGACTCTTGAACGACCACGGCTGTTTTTAGTTCACTATATGGTTTCTTTGGTAGCATAACTCTGCTGAAAACATAACAAGCACCAGATCTACTAGGTTCCATTCAGTTGTATTTGCCAATAAACACATAGTTCATTTTTAGGCCTATTAATTCATTTTGCTAAGTTATCTTGTGTCCACTCGAGCCTACCTCAAAGCCTGGTAGCCTACCAGGCTTTAATCTTTTTTCACTAAATCCTGTTCCCTATTGGAAGAAATAAGCATTAAATCTTTAGCTGTATTGTCTCTTCTGTCTCCTTGATCTATTCAGAGATTTCAATGAGTTTGAAAGCTACATCCTTGCTTTTTATCCTTGATGAGTTCTAATTGGACTTTATCATTCTAAGGCATTCTTAAAATTTCCTTTTGCAAACTGACAAAGGAGAATTAGTAGCCTCTTTCAGCCTTTTTATTCATGGATTTTAGCTATTCCATTTTACTTGTTTTTACTCCTGCCTGAAGCTAGCCAAGTCTTTTCTGAACTCATCTATTTCTCATACTGCTTTATCAAATGAAGCTAACAGCAACCAGCACACAATGATAACATTATTTTCTTATTTCTTCCACTAAAAATACAGATTATCTCTATATGTTATCTTCTCTCCAAGTTATTTCAGACAAAACTTTTACCAAAGACATCATTGGTATATAGCATCGACCATCATCCTTTCAGTTTCCAATAATAACTTTCTAGCTGCCCATCCCCAGTTATAAGCAATGCTATGTATTTGTGGTTTTATGTTATATATCCTGTCAATTCAGTTCAGTTGCTCAGTTGTGTCCGACTCTTTGCGACCCCATGAATTGCAGCATGCCAGGCCTCCCTGTCTATCACCAGCTCCTGGAGTTCACTCAAACTCATGTCCATTGAGTCAGTGATGCCATCCAGCCATCTCATCCTCTGTTGTCCCCTTCTCCTCCTGCCTCCAATCCCCCCTTGGAATGGGGTAGGCTCCTGTTGATGCAGGCTCCATGTAAGTAGCACTAAAGAATCTGCCTACAATGCAAGAGACACAGGAGACCCAGGTTTAATTCCTGGGTTGGTAAGATCCCTTGGAGGAAGAAATGGTAACTCACTCCAGTATTCTTGCCTGGAAAATCTCATGGACAGTGGAGCCTGGTAGGCTACAGTCCATAGCATTGCAAAGAGTCAGTCATGACTGAGCACACACATGCAGGTTTGTTCCCTGAAGATGTTCAGGGACTCAGAATGATGGAGGCTCCAGTTTATAAATGCTCCATGTAACTAGCCATCATTGACTACAGCTAGTTACTTGGCTACACCTAAATTCAAATTGGATGGGGAAGTGTAAGACTACCAGATGCTTGGAAAGAAAACTGGAATGTTTGTGAACAGCCCTAATGAATATTATAATCATTGTAGCAAAATAGTAATTGGTTTTAGCTTTTGATATTTTAACTTGGCCATCTGTGGTACAGATGTGGAATGCACAAGAATTCTTAGCAATCCTGATACTTCCTCCAAGCCTGTTTCTTTCATATTCTTCCCAATTTACTTAATAGCAATTCCATTTGCTCTGTTTATTGCTCAAAAATCTTATCTTTCATGTTTTTCTTTCACGCTCAGTATCCAATGTGATAGTCAATCCAATTGGTTTTACCTTCAAAATACAACCATAGTATTACCACTTGTCTTCACCTTCACCTCTACCATTTAGTTTTAAGCTACCTTTGTTTTTCACCTCCTAATTGTTACCCTAGTTCTACACCTTCAACCTGCAATTATTTTCAACACATTTCTCATCATATTTTTTAAATGCAAAAGCATATCATATAATTCCCTTATTCAAAACCCTCCAAAAACTATCTCTACTGCCAAAATAGAACAATGCCTGGCACCTAGTATATGCTCAGGAAAGTTTGTTAAAGAAATGAATAAAACAATATTGATTTATGAAAAGACAAATAGATCCATGGAATCAAACAGTGTTCACATTGGAATTTTGTATATGGTGAAGGTGGCATTTCAAGTCAGTAAATAACAAATGTTGGTGAAGATGTGGGGAGAGGAAACCCTAGTTCACTGTTGGTAGGATTGTTAATTGGTGCAACCACTGTGGAAAACAGTATGGAGGTTCCTACTATAAGATCCAACAATCCCACTTCTGGGTGTATATCCAAAGGAAATGAGAACAGAGTATTGAAGAGATCACCTTCATATTCACGGTAGCATTATTCACAACAACCAAGATGTGGAAACAAACTCAGTGTTTGTTAACGGATGAATGGATTAAAAAAATATGTGGATTATTACTCAACTACAATAAAGGAGCAAATCCTGTCTTTTATGACAACATGGATGGCACTTGAGGTCATTACACTAAGTGAAATAAGCCAGAAAAAGAAAGAGAGTATTATTTATATATGGAATCTAAATAAAAATTCAAACTCTTAGAAGCAGAGAGCTGAAGGTGGTTGCCAGGGGCTGGGTGGTGGGGCAAAGAGAGAGAGGTTGCTAAGGGTGAAAACTTTCAACTATAAGATAAATAACTTCTGAGGATCTAATGTAAAACATGGTGAATGTAGTTGATAACACTGTATTATATTTTAAAATCTGAATTTCTTCTCTAAAGATAAAAATAATGATGCCTGAATTAATGTTTTTTTCTGGAGTGTTATTTGAGTTTTTCATCCCTGCATTTATTTGGCAAATAGTTTTTGGTAACTTGAGCCAGGCCTTGGTTAGGTACTAGGTACAAGCCAGTGAACAAAATAGAGAAAATCTCTACCATGAGGGAACTGAAGCACTCATTGAGCATCCATTGAGATACTGTGTCAAGGCTGTAAAGGTGAATATAGTTCCTGCCTTTAAATACTTATTAAACAGATATGAATGTATAGTCATAGAACAGAAATATTAATACCACCATACCCCTAGAAAGATCAGTGGTTTTCAGAAAAAAAAAGAGGGTGTATATGGCATATATATTATACTATTAAAAAGTAACCACAGATACATGTTGTTGCTGTTTAGTCACTCAGTCATTTCTGACTCTTGCAACCCCACGGCCTGGAGCCTGCCAGGTTTCTCTGTCCCTGGGATTTCTTAGGCAAGAATATTGGGATGTTGTCATTTCCTTCTCCAGGGGATCTTCATGACCCAAGGATCAAACTCATGTCCCCTGTGTCTCCTGCATTGCAGGAGCCAACTAAGATAAATGAAAAAAACTCAATATCAAATTCATTCATAAGACAGACAACTGGTTAATTTCTTTGCTACATGTGCAGCTTAAAAAAAAAAGTCAGAAAAAACACAAAATGCACAAGAATGTGACCAGAGAGAAAAAGAAATAGAAATGGCTCAAACATATAAAAAGAAAAACCATGATCTCTGTGTTAATACTGAAAAAAAAGTAAATGGGAACTTTAATGAGATATAATTTTAAAAGCAAAATACTGGCAGAAATAATTTTTAAACATCTGGTGTTTGACAAATAAGATAAAGTTTAAATTCTAGAAGAATGGCTAAACACTAGATTTTAAAAAATCTAACATGAACCATAAAAGCAAATAAAACTTCATCATGAATTTATTAAGTATTTTTGGTTAACACTTTATTTTCCCAAGAAATACTGATGTCTTTTAAAATATTCTGAGATTTGTATTTCATCTGGACATAAATGATGCTGTCTATTCTGATGCCTGAAGCTGATCCTTGGACTGGCAGTTTTGTCCATGCAGAATCGTCCCTGGATTCTTGATGTTATGTAGAAGATTCACTGAAAAGATTCTCTTATATTCCTTATTGGAGAGCTCATTTATTAAGAGGAAAATCTTTTTAGTTTGTTCTTCACAGATAAGACAGTGATCAGGATCATACCATTGTGGAAACAATGGTCACAAAAATAAGAGAGCCCCCTCATCTAAGGCTAGGAGCCCACCCAAGGAGGGTGGCTTCTCCTCAGGTCACAAGGCTGTTGTGCTCAATTCTGGTTCCTCACAAACTCTCCAGCAGTGCCTCCTGGCAGGATTCTAGACAATGATTTCAGCTGAGCTCTAGAGCATTTCCTCAAAAGGAAAGGCAATAAATAGATTAATGCTATACTTCCTCTTGGGAGTCTGGAAGGAGGAAGAAGGACAATTAAAGCAACTGAAAAGGATGCTTAGCTTTCTGGCTTCTCCTGTATTCTCCGCCTACTTCCTGTTTCCTTCTGCTGCTTCTAATCTGTCCAGGGTATCCCACAGAGGCCTCCTAGACCTCCCAGTCTGGCCTTGTTTTTCCCAGGCACTGGATTTGGAAGGACTCTTTGTTAGGCAGGACTGGGTTTCAAGAAGGCCAGTTGAAGGATCTGTAGAGAGAACAGTCTGTGGGGCCAGTGAAGCTGTCTCAGAAATCTTGCCTCGAGGCCCAGAATGTAAACCCAAACTACTGGTAGGAAGCTGTAAATTCTTCAAATCCAGCGAAAGGATTGGAACAAACTTTCTCCAGCTCACATGGAAGCGAACAGAAAAAAATGTTTATCTCGTCCAAACTTGGAAAGTTGGTCCAGAAGCAGACTGGTTGAAGGGGACAGAGTTGATGCGAAAGCACTAACTACCGAGAAGTCTCTGTCCTTCCAAGGACTTCTCTGCAGGGGGGCTTCCATGGTCTGGCTCCACTTCCCTGGCTTGGATGGGAGGCTGGATTCAAGGGCTTCCTTCAGGGAGATCTGCTGGCCACCTCATTCATCCTGGACCCCACTTCACCAGAGTTACATTTTTCTCAGTCTGATAATGATGATCAGTAAACATCTCAGCCTCTCTGTTGCAATCCAGATGTGAGTTATACACTCTGATGCAAAGAGAATTAAAAAAGAATTGGTCCAGTATGTTCTTTGCAACATTTAGAATTCCTTTAAGAGGAATTTTCCAACTTAAAGTTCTTTTTTTCCCTCTCACAAGCATTTTATAAGTCTTGCAGGATGATTAATCATTTTTCTAAATAAAACATTTACTACTCAATGTCTAAATAAGGTATTTGAAATGCAAAGAGGTTTTCCTTTGGCTCTTCTTAAAATAAAACATTTCTGAAAATTTCTTGGATGAAAGGATATTGAGGTTTAAATGTGTCAAAAGTTTGAGAAGCTGGGGATGGAACCTATTTACCTGGTGACCTGGTTGCATGACTGCCCTATGTTTGTTTCTGCTAAATGAGCCTGGGAGGACTGAGCACTGTTCCAATGCATTCCCAATGTTTTCATTGCTAATGTAATTATGGAGTTTTATAGAATATCAAGCGTATATAAAAATGAATCATTCTGTTTCGGAAGGCTTACTAGGCTTCTCGAAAGAAGAAAGAAAAAAAAGACCGTGTCTATTAAGGAGTCCCCTTTCCTTACTTCCCTGCTGATTTTCCTCCCTCCATTCCTCCAGATTCCCAGTGTAGCTTAGTTCCTTAGTTACTGTCTTTATTTCTTTATTTTCTCTCAATTCTAAGTTTTTGTCAATATCAAACTTCCAGACTCCCTGTCGTCACAACCACAGGACATGTCTAATTGTTTCTCTTTGTGGAAGAACTCTGAGGACTAAAAGGTACTGTAGTAATGCTAAGTAACTTTTGCTACAGAAATGAAAGAAAAAATAATCAGAAAGGAGAAAAGAAGACATAGATAATGCTAAATTTAATCACTTAGTGATGATCAAAGGAAAGTATAAGGTGAATCTTGTTCAGAAGTTGGAAAATTATAATTCAGTGATCCCTGATTCAAATATTAATATAATTTTGATGCATGGGTAAAAACTTCAGGATTCTAGGATGCAGAAAAGGCACGTGGACCTTTAAAGATTATTATCTTTTATGTGTGGTGTGGGAAGTTGAAAGTGTGGTTAACGTAACCCAGTGGTTCTCAGGTGGGTTGTTTTGCCCACCAGGAGAAATCTACACTGTCTGGAGACTTTTTTGGTTGTCATAAATGGGGGTAAGGGTGCAACTCATATCTAATGGGTAGAGGACAGGGCTACTGATGAACATTCTATGGCACACAGGGGAGCTCCCACAGGAAGAATCATCTGGCTGGTTTTGAGAAACCATAGCTTAATCTAATGCATCATTATTTAAAATTAAAAGTTCAACAAAGCCAACAAACATAAAAACTAACCATCATATCATCTTTAGCCATTCTTCCTTTTGGGGGCAGAAACTCTGGTCTGTGATGGGGCTTCCATGGCAGCTCAGATGGTAAAGAATCTGCCTGCAATGCAAGATACCTGGGTTGCATCCATGGGGTCAGGAGGATCCCCTGGGTAAGGGAATGGCTACCCGCTTCCGCATTCTCTCCTGGAGAATTCCATGGACAGAAGAGCCTGGGGGGTTACACCCCATGGGATCACAGAGTCAAACACAACTAAGCGACTAACACACACTGGTCTGTGTTGTAGCACCATTGAACTATTGAGAGTCTTGCTAAGTGAAACTTTAAACTCGGTGCTACAGTGCCTTCTTCTTCTTCATTTAATTCACATTTAAGTATATTCAAGACCTTTTCTACGTGCCACTCCTATGTGAAGCTTTCTGTGATATTGTCTCCTTATGACTCTGTCTCCTAAATAACCAGTGTACTTCACCTCTAATGTTTTCTCCATGTCCGATTGCTTGTTCCTGTGTGAGCACCTTCCTCCCACTGTGAGCACTTGATGGCTGAAGCTGGATTCTACGCATATTTAAAAACTCTGGCAGAGAGTCTTGGAGAAGGCAATGGCACCCCGCTCCAGCACTCTTGCCTGGAAAATCCCATGGACGGAGGAGCCTGGTGGGCTGCAGTCCATGGGGTCGCTAAGAGTTGGACACGACTGAGCGACTTCACTTTCACTTTTCACTTTCATGCATTGGAGAAGGAAATGGCAACCGAGTCCAATATTCTTGCCTGGAGAATCCCAGGGACGGGGGAGCCTGGTGGGCTGCCGTCTAAGGGGTCGCACAGAGTCGGGCACGACTGAAGTGACTTAGCAGCAGCAGCAGCAGAGAGTCTATCCCTCAGCAGCCGCTAACAGATGTGGTTGAACAGATGCTTTCATGGATGGAAGTCTCAGGGAATGAGCATCCCTGGGTTATCTTCTCGCATACCTGGGCTTTGTTTATCTTTTGAATACTTTTGTGACACGTGAGCTTTGTTCAGCAACTCATTATATCACTTTCTAGCCCCAAACTCTTGCCTGAGCTGCATTATTGGTGTCTACACGTACAGTTGCTGCCACTTGTCCCCCGAAGTCTCTCAGGTACCTCAAACTTGCCTTCATCAAAACCCTCCCTAACCTGTTATTCCCCTCATATTATTGCTATTATTCCTCTCAAATTATTTCCTTTCCTAACTTGCTTCTTTTCTCAAATACTTTGTATCACTACTGATAGAGAACTTCCAAACAACTTCCAAATTTCTTTCTTATTTCCATGACCAGTACTTTCGTTTACAGCTATAGTTGAGCATCCACACTGCTTCCAGAATTTTTGTTTTTAATGAAAAATCTCTTCTTTCTTCTGGTTAAATCATTCACTGACTCAGAAGCTCCTCATCACCTGTAGATAAAATTCACATTGTGCAGACTGAGAAGTCCCTACATGATGTTATCCTAGGACATTATCTCTCCAGCCTGTATCATCTCACGGTTTATGTGTTCCTAGGACAGCAAACAATTTATCTCCCTGAAGTACTGTGCCTTATCACATGCCTTCATATGTGTTAACCTTGTCTAAAACCTCCTCGTCTCATCTCCAACCCCTTTTGTCCTCTACGCACTGTCATCTACCAAGCCTCTCTCTCCCGAAAGTGTTCACTTCTATCTTCAGGCTGAACTGGTGTCCCTTCCCTGGGGTCCAAGCTCATTCCGGCTGTATTTCCAGTACAGCCCTTTGCTCATAGTGTTGTCAGTATCTGTCTTTTTTTATTAAACTATGAGTCCATCAAGAAACGAGAATGCATCGTACACATTTCTTATTACAGAGACTGACAGAGAAGAGTTAGAAAACACAGAGCCTCTTTTGTAGGAAGTACTGAATAAGCATGTATTCAATCTGTGCTTATTCAGTTAAACTGAATATTTTCAGTCAAACTGATTCTTGGATGAATATCCTATCAGGAATACATCTGGAAATGGAATGGTTATAACATATTCAGCTGATTTCTCGTATATCCATGTTATTTAAAGGGACAAAAGCTCAAATTGTCTCCCAAGAGTGTGAGGCTCCAGTTTCTTTGTCTGTCTTATTGGATGTTAGTCTTCATTCCTGTGGATGTTATTTAACTATTCAGACTCACAGAGATGCCATCCAATTACTTTAGTCAATGGAATTTAGTTTGGCCTTTCGTGAGCCATCCTCACTCTTTCCAGCCGCTGGGTTATCATTTGGTCAGAGTGCTGTGGTGGCTCGTGGTTGAGGAATGAATGAGGAAGTGATGGTGGCTTCTGACGACACTGCAGGAACCACGGCAATGGCAGGAGAAACCTCCAGGCGACCACATGCGGGAAAGGATAAGTGGGTGTTAGGGGAGGGCCAACAATGAGATAATTCACGTCCAGTTTCCAGGTTTCAGCTACTACAAGAATTTTGAACATTTAAAAATAGACATAATCGGTTCCCCCGGCGCATTCCCAGACACGGAAGCCTCCTCCATCACATTCTCAGACTCTGTGGGTCCTTCAAGACATATAAAATAGAGGAGGGGCGTTTCAGTCTGGACAAAATTGAGGCATGAACTAACATTCCACATTCCAAAAGGAAGAAAAGAAACCTCAAAACAAAAATCACATCACTATATTCTTGCCGACATAGCTGAGGTTAATACCAAATGTGTCACATCAGTTTTACTTTATTTTCTCTGTCTGAGAAATGAAGTAGCAGGAAAAGGAGGAAATGAGGTTTAGGAAGGTGAATACATGACTTGTAGTTTATATTTTATAGAAAAATATAGTGTGCAAAAGCCTTTCTGGAAAAATTGCCGAAACTGGATTGGGTTATTATAAAATTTGAATGCAGGCACATTGCTTTATCAAAACAAAAGTCAAGTAGTGTTCACCACTCAAAAAGCATTCATCAGGGGTGTTTAGTGTGATGATGGTTCAAATGATCTCAATTAGATTTCAAGAAAAGGAACAGTAAATGTAATTTGGCTTGTTATTCATACTCTACTGACTTATATGTCACGTTCAAACTGTGCAAACCCTTTAGGTTCATTTTGGGAAAAAAGGAACTAAAATTTTTTTATGTGCTATTTTGTTTATAGCATGTAAACTTCAAACATCAAATCATTTCCTCAACTGCTTTTTTTCTTAATTTCATTTTGGTATGAAACAGAAGGCAAGTATCACCTGAGAAATCACTTTTTTTTTTCAGGAAAACTGTGCATATTTTTAATAATTATTTAATAAAAATATTTTATTGAAGAAAAATTGTGAAAAGAATTTCCTTATCTTGGTTTGCGAAAATGTATGGAAGTTAGGAACAAAGCTTCTGCTATGTTTTATCATGAAAAATTCTTGATTTACTTTAAGTGGGTTTATTGAGAAAAATAAGTTGGAGAAAATTTCTATAACAATGATAGAAACTTGTTTGGGCAAATCATCTAGCTGCTTCATCCTCTGGTTGTCTCACATATAATATGAATTTGGATTGAATATGTAAAAGTGTTCCAGGCTTTGAAATTCAGTGATTCTCCTTAATCACTTAATCTTCTTAATTAACTAAAGGAAAGTTGATTTAAAAAACATACAACACTATAAAATGAGTACTATAACATCCTGCTTTTGAAAAATAAAAATTATTAAACATCAAGTAATATTTAATTCATTCTTATTTTGTTTTTGTAGTCAAGATAATGTTTTCTTAAATGAAGGAGGAACAGTTTTACAGATCAAATTGTTTAAAGAGGTAACAAAGTACACATTTTGGGCAGATGTTGAAAATTTGGGTATTAAAATCAACATCTAGTTTAAACTGAGGCTAAAGATCACCATCACGGAAGGAGTCTCTGGTCAAAAGAGGAAATCTGAAATTTTATCCAGTAATGATTTATCATTAAATTTTCATTGTTCATGGTAAATATTTAAAGGTGTTAACTCAGGAGGGATTGTCTCTCAGCACTGCCGACAACAAATGGCTCTGTGTGTGGGGGGTGTGTGTGCTCAGTCATGTCTGACTCTTTGCAGCCCCCTGGACTGTGGCTCTCTATCCATGGGATTCTCCAGGCAACGATACTCGAGTGAGTTGCCATTTCCTCTTCCAGAGGATCTTCCTGACCCAGGGATCAAACCTGAGTCTACTGTGTCTTTGCATTGGCAGAAGGATTCTTTACTACTGTGCCACCTGGGAAGCTTCCTCTAAATCAATATTAGTGCTGCCAAATAAACACTGGGCTTCCCTGGTGGCTCAGAGGGTAAAGCGTCTGCCTGCAATGCAGGAGACCTGGGTTTGATCCCTGGGTCAGGAAGATCCCCTGCAGAAGGAAATGGCAACCCACTCCAGTACTCTTGGCTGGAAAATTCCATGGATGGAGAAGCATGGTAGGCTACAGTCCATGGGGTCTCAAAGAGTTGAACATTACTGAGCGACCTCACTTTCACTTTCAAATAAACATTTAACTGGTGGTGCTTGAAAAGCCACACTTTTCTCTGACACCATTGCTTTTCTGGTATATTCTTTATTACTTCTGGATAGAAGACAGTTTACATGGATGGATGGATGGATGGGTGGATGTTGTCAACATGATTTTGGAATATTTTCCTCCCAAATCTTGAAATCTTGAGATGTTAAATGAATATTTATTTAATTTATTAATTTAATTTAAATTTATTATTTACTTAGAATGACTGTTGCATTGGAAAAAATATGAATATTCTTGATTACCTTTGCTTTCCTAGATCTGCTGGGGATTTTATATAGGAAGAATTCATACTCCATGCTATGTGTCTAAAAGTTATAAAATTCTGAATTTTTAAACACACGTAGCCCCAAAACTTTCAGATAATTTTTCTCTTTGCCTCAGATATTTTTGTTCTTTTTCTACTGTTAGAGTAAAAGATAACAACCACAGCAAATCTGACTCTGAACTAGCTTCTTTTGGAATATTCATAAATAGATTAGATTTATATTATGTTATATAATGTCAATTCCTGGAGGAGGGCATGGCAACCCACTCCAGTATTCTTGCCTGGAGAATCCCCATGGACAGGGGAGCCTGGTGGGCTACAGGCCATGGGGATGCAAAGAGTCAAACACAACTGAGCAACTAAGCATACCACAGCATAGCATAGTGTCAATTAAGTTTCTCTTAAACCTTTCACCACCGAAAATATCTCTCAGGTTAGCTTAACATATTGCATAAATATTCAAGTTGAGGCATAGATGAATAAATTGCAGTCTGTGAAGAAAAGGAAAGTATGCAAAGTAGAGTCTGGACATTAAACACACGTGCACACACACATACAAACTTTCCAGGTGACTCCTAGTGTCCACTCAGCATTGAAAAACCAGTGTGAAACCCTTTTACTTTACAGATGAAATAACTGAATCAGAAAAAAATATTGGTAAAATGTCATTGGGTTCCAGAGGAATGCATAAAACTAAAAATAAACTTAAAAATTCACCTAACAGAAATGATTTATTATAATCATATGTTTAGTAATAACACTTTTATTTGCAAATGACTGAAAGCCAACCCTAAACAGCATATGAATAAAGGCAAATGGGTTGGCTTATAGAACGCAGGAAAATGTTGACTACAAAACCCCAGGAAGGGCAAGTTGGCTATGAGGCACATTCCACGCCAGGTACTCAGACGCCACCGTTCCTGTCTGTTGCTGAACTTTATTCTATTCTGTTGGAGAGCACACTTCTCCACATGCTACAACATGTGGTTGCCAATGGTTTCCAAATTTTACACCTCATCATTTAAGACACCAGGAAGAGAATGACCTCAAGATATTTCCCTCGGGCTGAATTGACATATCCTAGAAAAGGATTCAACTCAAGTTGGGCACAGAACATAAATCAGATGGGTCCAAGGGACAAGGTCACACTGTACTGAAAGAAGCATTTCCATCTAAACCATACTGATGGTGGAAGAGGCAGTTTGCAGACAAGAGATCCTTGACAAACCAGCTTAGGTGTGTACTAAATTAACTTAGCCATTTAATTGAGAGAAATGTATTTAAATATATTTAAAATTCTTTCATTGGAAAATCTTTACCTGAAGTACAGAATAATTTTCTTGAGGAATCATTCTCTAGAGTAGAATCTTTCACCTTCTAGGAGTGGTGGCCCAGGAACTCCACAGGGTTTCCCTGGTGGCTCAGACAGTAAAGAAAGGGCCTGCAGTGCGGGGTTCCTAGGTGGCTAGTGGTAAAGAACCCGTCTGTCAATGCAGGAGACTTACAGATGTGGATTCAATCCCTGGGTCGTGAAGATCCCCTGGAGGGGGGCATGGCAATCCACCCCAATAATCTTTCCTGGAGAATCCCCATGGACAGAGGAACAGTCCATGGGATCACAAAGAGTCGGACATGGCTCAGTGACTAATCCTTTCACTTTTTTTTTTAGCCTACTCTCCTTGCATTTCGTCCTATGCCTCATTTTTGTGCTCCATGAGGTCTGTATCCCCAGTTTAAAACCTCCTGGTTCAATTTCTTCAGGGAATAAGCCTCTCTTATTTGTCCAAGGAGTGGAGGAAGAGAAAGTAATTTGTAAAAGTTGAGATGGAACCGGGCAGACGTTACACAGACGTTACGCAGGCAGAGGCTCCTGTCTTTAGAAGGGCCTGCTTGCAAGGTTGGGCCTTGGCTGGCATCTGGTACCTTGGCTTTCAAAATATTCCCTTGTCCCTAAGTGGTAAGGTTAGTTTGCTGTGTCTCCTCTGTTTGTACAACACTGTGATTTATGTTGAATTCTTGCTTTTCATAGTTGCTAGGCACAACTTGCGTACATGACTGGCCCTCAGTAAAAACCCTAACTGTTAGTCTTAAACAGGCTTCCCTGGGCAGAAACATACATGTGGCTGCATTTTCCCCAATGGCAGGAATGTGTGCTCTGTGTGACAGAGGACTGAAGGTAGGAAACCTGTGCATTTATTCCTCCAGACTGCACCTATGATTTTCCTACTGGTCCTTCTGTATCACTGTAATAAATCTTCACTGTGAGTACAATTGTATCCTGAGTCCTGATGTTCCTTCTAGTGAGTCATCAAAAGTGTGATGCCTGAAACAAGGACTTTACTTTTGACTTCATGGTTTACCCCAGTTCTGAACCTCTCTTCAATATCACGTTCCATGGCAGAACATTGTAATTCATTAGCTTTCCTTCTTCCCAAACTTTATTGGAATCTTTTGTCACTGGTGTCCCGATTCAAATTCTTTTGTCCATATGGACTTTCATTACCACTTTTCATTACTGTAATATGATTTAGGTGCAGTTTTATGTAAGGGAGGATAGAAATATGGGGCTGCTGCTGCTGCTGCTGCTGCTGCTAAGTCGCTTCAGTCATGTCCAACTCTGCGACCCCATAGACGGCAGCCCACCAGGCTCCCCCGTCCCTGGGATTCTCCAGGCAGGAACACTGGAGTGGGCTGCCATTTCCTTCTCCAATGCATGAAAGGGAAAAGTGAAAGTGAAGTCGCTCAGACATGTCCAACCCTCAGCGACCCCATGGACTGCAGCCCACCAGGCTCCTCCGTCCATGGGATTCTCCAGGCAAGAGTACTGGAGTAGGGTGCCACTGCCTTCTCCAGAACATGGGGCTAACATGTCATCTTTATGTGGAAGTCCTCTATTATAGCCATGAGGGTTTTTCCCTGGTCAATTTATCCTAGTCCTTTTTCAGAGAATACCGTATTTTGGACCCCCAATATCTTATCTTCATATCTATCTATAATGATTTTTATTTCTGTGTCCACATCTTCATTTTGTATAATTTTTCTGAAGTTACTTTTACAGACCGTTATTAGAGTCTTCTGTATATAAGTGGTTCTGATTAAATTATAAAATCTCATTTTAGTACTATTTTTCTCCATAGTTTTTCTTTGTTTTGCCTAATGCAGGGAAGAAAAGCTCAAGAAGGAGGGCTACTGTTGTTGTTTAGTCACTGAGTTGTGTCTGACTGTGACTCCATGGACTGTAGCCCGCCAGGCTCCTCTGTCCATGGGATTTCCCAGCCAAGAATACTGGAGTAAGTTGCCATTTCCTTCTCCAGAGGATCTTCCCAACCCAGGAGTTGAACCTGTGTCTCTTGCTTGACACGTGGCTTCTTTACAATTGAGTCACCTGGAAAGCCCCAAGAAAGAGGATATAAATATGTGTGTGTGTGTATATATATATATACATACATATATATATACACACAAAAATAGTTATGACTGATTCATGTTGATATACGGCAAAGACCACCAAAACATTATAAAGCAATATCTTCCAACTGAAAAAACAAGGTAATCAAGTAAAAAAAATCACCTTAATGCTTTATTAACTCATGTTTCAGCATGTTTCATAGAGTTAGTGCATTCGCAACATTCCTTGAAAGTAAAGACAGATATTATTTAATTTTTTGTTATATATTGCAATTTCCAAATATTATTTCCCATTTCTGACATTCTCTGTATCTTTTGTAATATGTACCTGAAGTCTTTTTGACAGTTTCAGATAACAATATTTTTCTATGTGTACGCTTTAGAATAAATGGTTATTTCTCTACTTATTTGTTCCAGAATAATGTAGTTGTGATTTCCTTGACTTCATTATTTGTTTACTTGTGCATTGTATGAGCCTTTCCTTTAAGCCTGAGAGTGAGACATTAACTGACCATGTTTTATTTGTCAGTCAACAGTGTTAATAGGACACCAGAGGCAGCTACGATCTGAGTTTTTGTTTTATTCTGTTTCATTTGTTTGCGTGATTTTTCTTCAGTTGCTTGAGACTTTTGTGTTGGCAACTTATAACACAATTTTTGCTTCTGAACCAGCACTTTGGTGGGAATACCATTTAGGAAATAGTTTAATTGAAGAAAATGTTTAATTGTCATTATTGGTTCCTAGATCAGTATACTTTTCTCCTAAAGTTATCTTTGTTTTGAAACTGCAAAGTTGGCTTTGGGAATATTCTTTTCCATCTCACTCAATTCACTCACCTCCACACCTAACACCTGTGAGTTAATAAGTGAGGTTAGTGGAAAAATACTGGCAATGCACAGGCTCCCCTCCACCTCCACCCCACTGATGACCTGTGGCAGAGGGGAAATGTTCTCCAACTTGGGGATTTCTTGTCTGTATAATCTCCAGGGCTTGTGCCTACATGTCAGAGAATAATACTGGGACATTTCTTGCTTTACTTCCAACTATCTTATCCCATATTTTCAAAATTTCTATTTAGACCATATTATACCTTTCTCACTTTATTTGATGCATTTTATGAGTTGTGAAATGTTCTTGTTTGAGTACAGGTAAAATATTCTCTTCTATTTTTGTCTTTTCATTTCACATTATTTTGAAATTTTTTTTCAGTGTACAACAATATTATCATCTATTCCAGAAGACTTTTAAATGGCAGACCTCTCAGATTGTTAATTCCCAAACTTAATGAAAATTTTGAATAGTTTTAACTGAAAATAAAGTGACCCCAAGGATGGGGCTGCCCCATCATCACATACAGTTATTTAAAAAAGGTACACACTGCATTGACAAGCTAGAAAAAAGTTTCTCCCTCTGAGTTAGTAAGAATCTAAGTCAAAGAGGAATATTTGGTGAGTGAAACAATGAGGAATCTGGTTGTCATTCAAGCTGGGCATAAACTACACAGCATAACAAGTCTCACTTCATAAAAGTATGCTAGATATCTAATATAGTCAGTAGTATTTAATTTCTATGCAAAAGATCATTTGGAGCCCACAGCTGACATCATATCCAATTTTTAAGAGTTAGTACTTTTCCTTTAAGATTAGTAACAAGATAAGGATGCCTATTCTTGCCACTTTTACTCAACATAGTACTACTGAAAGTCTTACTCAGAGAAGTTAGCCAAAAAGAGAAATGAGGAGTGTTCCAATAAGGAAAGTAAAACCATCACTATTTGCAGATGACACGACATTATGTATAGAAAATCCTAAAGAACCCACCAAAACCTGTTAGAATTAATACTTGAACCGATAAGGTTGCAGGACACAAAATCAAAATATTCAGTATATGCATTACTATGTACTAATAGTGATATGTAAACTGAAAACTATATGACATTAATGAAAGAAATTAAAGATGATATAAATACCTGGAAAGATATCCCATAATCATGGGTTAGAAGAGTTAACACTGTTAAAAAATATCCATAGTGTCCAAAACAATCTTCAGATTCAATACAATCATTATCAAAATTTCAATGTAATTTAGACTTTCAGCATTTCTATTGAGACTTAGAATATTACATCTACTTTCAGAAAATAGTATTGTGGAATCCACAGAGAATTCATCAATGTGTTTTGTTGAAAGTATCAGTATCCTCTCTCTGAACACACTCATCTGCTTCATTTCTAGGTATCACAGTCCTCTCTTATCACTCTGCTTAGATTAAATACCCAGAGACCGCCTCCTACAAAGTGAACAGATGACTTTGAGGATGAGCAGGCAGTGGTTTGGAAATACATTATAATGAAAAATACAAACACTTTGCTCATCATGAACAAAAAGTGCTGCTGAACTATTGAAACACAGGTTCAGAAGACAGAATAATATTAAGACCGATTAGTGGGAGGAGCTATTAGGTGATGGGGTTTTCTTGTGAAATTAAGGAATTTTTCAGGTAAGCAAGCATGCTGGATTAATACTCTTTGTTACACAAAACTCTTACAGACAAGATAGAAAGTGGCAATTGGTCTAGAAATTCTGAGTTAGAATACTATGTTGATCCTATCAGTTTATATAATAAAAATATACTCTAGACACCAAATAGTTTCTTAGAAGTGGGAAAAGAAAAAATTCATGGTTATTATCCATTTGGCAATTTAATATCTCTAAGAGCTATTTGTCAATTATTGAGATGGGAAATACAACTCACTTAATAATGAAATAACACTGATATGAACGTATGATGATCTGATATGGGAGATCATGATAGGCAGAGGAATTAAAGAGTTTATTCAAATGCTGAGACAGATTGGAATCTGAAACCCTTTTCTGCAGTACTGCAATACTTGCACCTGGACACATCTCTCCTTGAACAACAAAATACAAAGAAACTGTATGGGATTAAAAATAGCTGCATGCACGTGCAGTTGGTGCAAATTCTGGACAAAAGACACAAGGAGATAAAAAGAAATCCAATACTGCCACTTTTGAATAGACTGGAGCTAAACAGAGTACCGTGCATGCCCCCTGCACACAATACCACCTAAAGGGTGGGCAAACCACTTAAGCTTCCCCTCTGGCCCAAACCCTGGACACACCCCTACCCTCACCTCATATAGGGAACAAGCTTGCCTCCCAACCTCAGGGAGCAAGAAAGCAAGGGAACCTGTTGTTTTTTCTAGCTTGCTCTTGCTATAGCAGAGGACCCAATAAAGACTTGCCTGAATTTCTGTTCTGGCCTCTAATCAATTTCTATTAAT
Organism: Oryx dammah; assembly: GCF_014754425.2. NCBI lineage: Eukaryota > Metazoa > Chordata > Mammalia > Artiodactyla > Bovidae > Oryx > Oryx dammah. The sequence goes on along the minus strand of NW_024070188.1, from coordinate 1,890,222 downwards.
GGGGAAGGCCAAGAACCTTGGCTGGTATCAGTGTTACACAACTTATAGTACATGACTAAAATGGTTCCTCTCAAATGCTATTCAAATTTTAGTGGTATGACAGTTCAAAGCAAACCTAATTATTGAGATTTAGGGTTGTTACAGGTCAAATTGTGTTTCCTGATCCCACATTATACCCTAGTACCACAGAATGTGACCCTATTTAGAATAGGGTCTTTACCAAGTTAAATGAAGTGATTATGGTCCACAATCTAATATGGCTGATTTCCTTGTAAAGGGCAGTTTGGAGATGGACTAACATACAGAGAAAAGCTGCATGAACATGAAGATGGCCAAGGAGAAAAGCCTGGAATAGGTCTTTCCCCCATAGTCCTCAGAAGAAACCAATCTTGCCCACATCTTCATCTTGGACTTCTAGCCTTCAGACTCTTGGGCAGTAAATGTCTCTTTAACCCACCTAGTTTGTGGAATTTTGTTATAGCAGCTCTGGGAACTTAATACCCTAACATTGATTTAGGATGTTTGACCATGCACCAGAATAAAACCAAAAATTAAAATGAGCTGTGGAAAAAGTATAGCTTTCTTTTTATGAGTCTTCATATTTAGCTGCCAATTTCTGCTGAATATGACTACATAGTTGTAAATAAATATATCCTTTCTAAATTGTTAACTGGATACAAATTCTTACATTTGAAATAATTGAAATATATCCATAGGGAATATGTAAGAAAATTTTATTTTTATAACTATACTTTCTAAATAAAAATAGCTTGATTTTTGTTCTAAAGTTTTATTATGATTGTGTATAAAGTATTTTTCAAACTAATTTGCTTTTGAGTTTCCACTTTTTTTCTCATCAGAAAATATCCTTTATCCAAAATTTTGATTTGTGGAATATTTTATACTGTCATAAGGTAGAATGCTGAAATGTGATCACTGCTTTTAGTCTGATTTATTTGGAATTTACCAAACATTGAAGGTTTAATGAAGTTATGGTAGGCTCTTTTATTCAGTGAAGTTACTGACATTTCTGGCAACAAAATATTTGAATTTGAATTCACATCTTTTTTATAGATGCCAAAATATATCCCTAGATAGAATAAAAATATACAATAAACCCTTAAAGTTAATCTTTATATATATATTTATATATATGTATTACAAAATACTGAAAGTTGAAGGAAAAGTTTCTTGCTAAAATAATTGTTTTTACTGAAGTACAATCTGAAATCCTGAATCAAGGTTAAGTATTTTAAAACAACCTTTTTTTCCCTCATTTATCAGCTCAGTAAATCTATTGTGGTTTGATAGCTTATGCCTCTGCATTCAGAGTAGGACCCATAAACTGAATTCATATTGTAAGCAAAATGCTGTGTCTTTTGTAACAGTAATAATCATGACTCCTCATAAACACGAGAGATGTTCTACACATATTTCTTTACATAGAAGTGCCAGCTCTGCTCCCATTCAGATGTTCATCCTCTGGCCTCTGTAACCTTGACTACTACTACTATCTCATTAACCTTTTGAAATTCAAATTTTTCCCTAACATGAGAGCAAGTTACAAGATTTATTTTTCTAATCCTTATATAAATTATTTTTTATAGTTCGAATTTTATTTAGCCAAAAAAAGGACACATAGGGAAATAAGTATGCATCCTTTGACTTACTCCTTCCACACCACTTGTGGGTTTTTAGTGTGCACATAAACTCTTCCATTTGTCATTTAAGTGAAAACCGAGTGATTTTACCATATGACGTTTTTAGGTTTACGCGGTTTGATGATATGGTTATTAGTGGTAATAGTAACTAAAACCAAGCATGTAAAGCCTGGCATACTATTTTAAACTGTCTGGATTCTACCTTGCCTCCCAACTTCCTCCAATTTCTATACATCTTATGATTGTTAATCTACTGGGAGACTTGTTTTCTTAGGCAGCAGTAATCTTCACTCACTAGGTAGCATAAGTAAACTTTCAATAGAGAAAAATATTGGACAAGCGAGATTGGTGGCTGTCATGAGAACTCATTGGCCACAAGAGGAGAGTCAGCAACTTAAGATAAAACGTGGCCAAGACCAACGATGACACAATCTCAGCTAGCTTACAAATACAAGTCCTCCTCTAAACCTGTCCATAAGGTGTGTGCTTCGGTGCTAATTCGCTTCAATCGTGTCCGACTCTTGTGGCCTTAAGGACTATAGCCCACCAGGCTCTTCTGTCCATGGGATCTCCAGGCAAGAATACTGGATTGGGTTGCCATGCCCTCCTCCAGGAGATCTTCCTGACCTAGGGATCCAACCTGCATCTCTTATGTCTCCTGCGTTAGGAGACAGGTTCTTTACCACTAGCACCACTTCTAATGCATAATCTAAAATGCCTAACTTAAGCTTCTTAAGTTAAGAATTTTACTTTGATTAGCAATGTAATCAAAGATTACATTAGAATCTGGGCCCTACCATTCATCCATTTAAAATGAGATTACTCCTAGGGCTTGGGTCCGGAGTTGTGTTTAATGTTGTATGATCTCCTAGACTTCTCAGTCCAGGCACTTTGACAAAATTTTGTCCTCATTTGAGGCATTTTTTGGTCAGGTTTTTGTGTTCCTTTTTTGTGGGTATTTGCCTCATTCCATCCCCAAGCTTTGCAGCTAGACAGTGAGGTTCAAAACTACGTTCTAAGGCGTTTCCTGTAATGGAGTCATTGGTTGACAGTATAGTAAGTCAGGCTTTTCCACTAAAAGGGGAAACAGAGGGTGGTAATCCAGAAGATAAGATAATGTTAAATTGTTAGAAGAATTCCTTGTTCGGAAATTTTAGCTTTGCGTTTTGTTGCTCTTTCCTGAAAATAACTTGGAGGTGCCCCGGATGTGTCCATCTACTGCTCTGATGCCTCGGATATCACTCGTTCTTTTCACTTAAAGAAAAAAAAGATAAAACAGTAATTGTTGCAGAGGTCTCTGTATTTTGCAGCTGCCTTTTTGTAAGACGCACTTTTCCCAAATAAAACAGTTTTTAAAACCCCCCCAAAAAAATAAAATAAAATAAAATGAGATTACTAACTTTACATTTATCATAAAAATCACTCAAGGAAATAATTTTATTCAAGATCATACACAATTCAGTCTGAAAATTCTATACTAGTTACTTACCCAAACATTTTATTTATTTATTTAAATATATAAATTTTAAAAATAAATAAATTTTATTTATTTTAATTGGAGGTTAATTACTTTACAGTATTGTATTGGTTTTGCCATACATCAGTGTGAATCTGCCACAGGTATACACGTGTTCCCCATCCTGAAGCTCCCGCCCTCCTCCCTCCCCATACCATCCCTCTGGGTCGTCTCAGTGCACCAGCCCCAAGCATCCAGTATCATGCATCGAACCTGGACTGGCGATCCATTTCATATATGATATTATATATGTTTCAATGCCATTCTCCCAAATCATCCTACCCTCTTCCTCTCCCACAGAGGCCAAAAGGCTGTTCTATACACTCGTGTCTCTTTTGCTATCTCGCATACAGGGTTACCATCTTTCTAAATTCCATATATATGTGTCAATATACTGTATTGGTGTTTTTCTTTCTGGCTTACTTCACTCTGTATAATTGGCTCCAGTTTCATCCACATCATTAGAACTGATTCAAATGTATTCTTTTTAATGGCTGAGTAATACTCCATTGTGTATATGTACCACAGCTTTCTTATCCATTCATCTGCTGATGGACATCTAGGTTGTTTTCATGTCCTGGCTATTATAAACAGTGCTGTGATGAACATTGGGGTACACGTGTCTCTTTCAATTCAAAACCACAATGAGGTACCATTTCACACCAGTCAGAATGGCTGCGATCCAAGAGTCTCCAAGCAATAAATGCTGGAGAGGGTGTGGAGAAAAGGGAACCCTCTTACACTGTTGGTGGGAATGCAAACTAGTACAGCCACTATGGAGAACAGTGTGGAGATTCCTTAAAAAACTGGAAATAGAACTGCCTTATGACCCAGCAATCCCACTGCTGGGCATACACACCAAGGAAACCAAACATTTTAAATCTAGAGATTTAGCTGTGGCGGAGATGACTAATCATCAAACACGTGCTTCCCCTTCTTTGTGAAATTGTCTCTGGAAAGCAGCTGTTCACCAGCAACCAGATTTCCCAGGGCCCCCTCCCTCACCAGCGGAATGTGGACAGAAAGGTGTCTCTCTTCTAGACCAACCTTTTCCGTATTCTCTTTCTCTCTTCACTGTATTGCCCACACTAATTGATCCTGTCAATAATGAGTTTCTGAAGTGGTCTTAATGAAAGCACAGCCTTGACATATTGGCAAAAGCTCTGAATATAGGGACTGCTATGAATTTCTGAAGTCAACTGTGACTTTTAGAATGTCATTATTTTTTATGTAGTCTATCTCTTCCTCTTGGAACCTTCAAGCAAAGATCATGCTAATCCTGAATATTTTGTCTTCCTCAGTTGTCTAGCAGACACTGGAGGTGCATATCTGTGTGGTTAGGCTCTCTGGAGTCTCCTGACCCACTGGGGCTGGCATGGATCGTGCTTTCTTGGCTACTATCCTCACTTCTTCACAATGGAGGTGGCCAGATGTGATTTTCTATTTTTATCATGACCAAGAATGCTTTTAGATTCTTTATAAGATTGACAGACTGCTGGTAAATTTAAAAAATTACAAAGTTACAATAATTTAGGTTAAAAATAAGAAAAGAGATTTCTTCCCATGCAGAACATCTACCCTTTGTCCCCACTACTCACTCTTCCACACCCAGCCACGTCCCACATTTGTAGCTATTTACACAGCCTTGTATTTCTAGCTTATGCTGTACAACAGATTTTATACTTCTTATAAAATCCCCCTTCTTATTAAGTATAAAAATAATTTTCTGACACAGGAACTATAATAAAATCCATACCTCAAATGTGCAGCAATTGTGACAATTCAAAAAATCCACCATTTGTTTTGTTGTATGAAAAGTGATATGTCTCCAGTCATTTCACGTCATATCCTGGGGAAAGTGTATTTGAAAGAGATAGCAGTAAGTGTAAGTTGGGATAAGGACTCGAGGTTTCTTCAATATAGAAGATGGTCCAAGAAGTTGGCTTAACGGAGGACAATGAGGAAACAGTAAGTTTTCAGGGCCAACCTCTTAAGAATTCTGCCATAGGTACTTTCTCTTCGGCATGAACGGTGAATCCAGGTGAAGGGAGGAGAACTGGTTTAAGTATCATTGTTCTTAAAAGTAAAAAAAGATCATGGATTGGATTTTAAAAGCCAGTGGAAACAAAATAATAAATAAGGTCTAACATTTGTGTTACCTTCTTACCTGCTTCTCACAGTAGCCTTTTGGAAAAGATGAAGTCATATTGTTCTATTTTAGAGGTTAAGAGGCTTTCACTTACAAAGCTTATGATGTGTGAAAGTTCTGAGCACCTAGACCGGGGTTAAGTCTGTTTTTATTGTAGTCCCTGCCTCACATATAATGATGCTACTCAGATCAGGCAGGTCTGTTGCACAGTGTGAAGAGATGGTGCTCTTTGTAGGGCAGACAAACATCCAGGAATAGGGTTAGTTGGCTTCATATTGGCATATTTTGCCTGCTTTGGAGTTGTAAAATCTGTCAAGTGATATGCCAGATTTTTACTAGAATGTGAAATCAAGATATGTACAAACACACATATCACTGGAATAAGATTGTTTGAAAATTTAAGCTGAATTCTTGCTGTACCATTATCACCAGGAAGAGATTCGGGTACTTTTTCTGGCATAGACACTAACCAATGAAAGAATGTGAGTAGATCAAAAGCAGCTAGTTTGTGTGTGTCTCAGTGGACAAGTCTAACTCTGAAGTACCCATAGACCTGGATTCCTGGGCCAAAGGTAATGTAGGCTCCTTCCTGTTCTGTCCCAGAACCAAGCACAAGGCATCACATATGCTCTCAATGCAGACTTTTAAATGAGTGAATCCACAGGCATTGAATTTAAAATATTTCTGAAATCACGCAAGAACTTTCTTCCATGAAGGACCTTCTTATGTATTTCTGATAAAAGAGGGAAGAGTGACTAATAATGACTGAAAGAAAAAATCTGTGTAAAGTAATTCACAGACCATGCTTCCCAGTCTCTTATTTTTCAAAGGTAATGTTCAAAATTTCACAGAATACTATATTCATCAAAATATTATCATGTATTAAAAATCACATACTGATGTTCAGACTCTTGCAAAACTGTAAATAAACTGAATCTCTCTTGGTTATTTTAAGCGAGTCTGTTAGTGGAGACTGACCCCTTCTCTGCTTAGGAAATCAGCCAACAGGCATCACTGAAGCCTGTTCCTGCCACACACCCTCCAGATAACTCAGCCACCCTTTTCACTGCCTTTCTCTGCTTATGAACAATTCTGTTTGAGGCACGTGTTTCTTATTTTTATATTATAATGATATAATTATTTTATAAGCATTTTCCATAATTTCAAAAGAGACATTTTTCTCATAATGTTTCTAGACTGAATTCTGTTTAAAAGTATCTTTAAACAGTGATAAATCTGGGCCTTTGCATGTGACAAAACTTCCACCATTACTAATAAGTACAGTGAACAGCATAATAGCTATTTTTATTCTTTTCATCAGTGTGATAATCTACCACAAATAGGAAAATACAGTTGTAAATTGATATAGACTTTAAAGGAAATTATGATTCCACAAAGTTTGTCAATAAGACCTATGGAAATTCAGTTTTAAACTTTTCTAGAATAATTTATGAAAAGCTATTTCCATAATTTCTAGTAATATACTAAATTCTTAAGGGAAGTAGGCTTACTGTTAACATTTTATTCAATTTCTGTATGCTCAGCATTGTAATTAATATGTGGGTAGAGATTGCTGAGATTATATAGTCACCAGAAGCAAATAGTTTTCTGATCTATTTTTAGTGAATTTTTGTAAAATAGATCACAACAGATAAGGATACCTCCTTTTAGAAGAGAGATTTACTAACTGTAATGTAATATCCTGATTTATAGAGCTGATTATCCTTCTGCTTTGCAATAGCATATTTACAGACATGCTTTTAGTTTCAAGTGAAATTGAGGGAAAACTAAAACTTTGTGTCTTTAATTCCTACTTTCAACCTTCCCAGACTTACCCTCTGAGTGGTAAATATACACTTTGATGTATGAACAACATGTAACCTTTGGATATTTACTTAGATGATTTTTGTTTGTTATGGCTCATCCCTTTTCATATGTTGAAATTCTAACCTCGAATTTGACCATATTTGGAGATAAGGCTTTTAAGGAGGTATGAGCCATCTCTTGGTATTTTAAGGAGGTATTTAAGGATAAATGAGGTCAAAAGAGGGGCCCTATCCACAAGAGTTGTGTCCTCATAAGAAGAGAAAGGGACGTCAGAGATTACTTTCTCCATAAGCAAGCACACAGAGGAAAGACCTTGTGACTGACTCTGTTGCCTGGTAAAGCAGAGAGACCCGGCACTGAAAAATTGGCTGTAGCCGCTGATTTCCTACATGTACTATTATTCTCTGTGGATCTCCAAATAACTTGGGAGCCTGTTTACACATGGTGTGAAGAGCTACAAGAACACTGATGTGCAGCAGTTCCAGACCACAGGTATTTGGTCATCACTAAAAACAGATTTACCAATGGGAATTTCCCAGTCTCTGTTTTTCAGAGCAGCTGTTTGCTTCTATGTGCTCAGTCACATTCAGTTTTGTTTACTAATTTGTCCTTTTGGATAGTTCACTGTGCTCTCCACCATGAAGAATTATAAAGAAACTCAGACTTCTAGACTCCATATTGAAGACATACATATTTATCTGAAAATCTGCCACAAACCCCATTTGAATGAATGTAGAATAACAAAAGGTATAAACTTGTAGTCAGAATAGTAGTAAGTGGCAAAGAAAAGATCTCAAATTTTAGATACTAGGAAAATCCCATGGACAGAGGAGCCTGGTGGGCTGCAGTCCATGGGGTCACTAACAGTTGGACACGACTGAGCGACTTCACTTTCACTTTTCCCTTTCATGCATTGGAGAAGGCAATGGCAACCCACTCCAGTGTTCTTGCCTGGAGAATCCCAGGGATGGGGGAGCCTGGTGGGCTGCCGTCTATGGGGTCACACAGAGTTGGACACGACTGAAGTGACTCAGCAGCAGCAGCAGCAGCAGGGATCTGGATGAAGAACTGTGAGGTAGGAGATTGCTATTGTTTTCTTTTAAATAAGCTTTTATGACAATTTGTGTTTTGTGATTAAAAATAGGGATATTATTTTGAAAAGAAAATTTGTGCTTAGTTGCTCAGTCGTGTCTGACTCTCTGTGGCCCTTCCAATTGTAAGCTCTCAGGCTTCTCTATCCACGGGATTTCTCAGGCGAGAATACTAGAGTGGATTGCCATTTCCTCCTCCAGGGGATCTTCCGGGCCCAGGGATCAAAGCTGTGTCTCCTGTGACTCCTGCATTGCAGGCTGATTCTTTACCCACTTTTTAAAAACAAATAAATTATAAACACAAGTGTTGCCTTTCAGGAAAGTCAATCAAATAGAAAATATTTAATTCCTTAGTTGGGCATTTTCTAAGTCATGAATCTGCTGACACAAAGGTTGTCTTGCCTTCCGAGAAGCCATCAGAGCTCAGATCTTGTCACCTCTCCTGTACTTCATCTAAAACAACTTCACGCCTACGGAAGCGTGAAGAGACCCCTCTGCCCCTATGTTTCTGAGACCCCTCTGCCTTTGTTGCAAACTGTCACAGAGAATTCAGTGTTGGGTATTCCTGGATCCTCTGGGGAAGAAGCGGGTGAGCATCAAGGGACCTGCCATGGTGGTGCCGGCCCCGGAAGCAAAGGCTCTCTCTCGCCCATGCTGTGTGGGGTGTGACTGCTCCTGCCCTCTGGCTACCTGCAGTCCTGCTAATATGTCTTGGAACTGGCAACATTTCTCAAAGAAGCAATGGTCACAGGTTAAAATCTACAGTCACAAATTCATATTTTCTGAAATGTAACTTCAGCTTTCCCAAGAGTGTTTATTGTTATTCAGGGGAAAACAATTTTGCCACTTTTGGGTAATCCTGATTCAAAATAGTTGCTTTCAGGACACTTGGTTCAGGTATAGAAAACACTTGCCCCTCCCCAGGTTTTTTCCCCTTATTTAGGGGCTTTCAACACAAACTAAGCCCCATGTACCACCCCTGTGCAGGGATCTTTGTTATATTTCGGTACAAACAAGCCAATCCTCTTAGATCCTATGGAGGAAGTTGATTTGCTGAGTCTTAACTATGTCTTTCATCCCGTCCCTGGAATATCTCACTCCTCAGTGTAGGGTTGCCAGATTTGGTAAATACAAAGTACAAAATGCCCTTGTAGTTACAAGGTAGCATCCTGGAGCTTGGCACTGTTACTAAAGTTGTCTTTAGCCAAGTGGAAGGATCTCCTACTCACACTGAGGCCCCTGGGAGAAATGGTGTTTTAGATGCTAGGCTTAAGAATCATAACATCTGGGGCATAAGAGAAGCCCCAGAAATTAACTGGGAGCAGCCAAATGCTCTTCCAGGAGACCAGCAGTTACCTCAGACCCAAGCTCCTCTAGGGTGACCTTGGATCTGCCAAAAGAATCACAGGAAAGGAATAAGCAGATAGGAATTGGGATCAAGATGACAAACCAGAAGATGTGGGCACATTCTCTGTGGTCAGTGAGGAAGTCTTGAGGAATAGAGTCATTAAGAAAAAGCAAAATGTAGAAATGTTAAATTTCAATCTGACAATGGAAAGGCTTTTTAAAGGCTTTAAAGATTTGGTTGGACTTTCCGGAGGAGCCAAGAGCTTTTTGGATTTGGTAATGGCACTGAGATTCAACCTTCACAAGGACTTTCAAATGGTAGAGTGATAACTGGTACCTCTTCTCTCATTAGTCCAAAGGCTGGGACGTGGACCAACACAGCCTTTGATTCTACTACTTCAAATGGTAAGATAGAGAGTTCAAATTCCAAAACTAAGATCCCCTTTCAGTTCAGTTCAGTTCAGTTTAGTTGCTCAGTCGTGTCCGAATCTTTGTGACCCCATGAATCACAGCACGCCAGGCCTCCCTGTCCATCACCATCTCCCAGAGTTCACTCAGACTCACGTCCATCGAGTCCGTGATGCCATCCAGCCATCTCATCCTCTGTCGTCCCCTTCTCCTCCTGCCCCCAATCCCTCCCAGCATCAGAGTCTTTTCCAATGACTCAACTCTTCGCATGAGGTGGCCAAAGTACTGGAGTTTCAGCTTTAGCATCATTCCTTCCAAAGAAATCCCAGGGCTGATCTCCTTCAGAATGGACTCTGTGTTTATTGAGATAAAGCATACCAAGGGAACGCGACTAACAAGAAGTTAGCTGTGTTAAACTTTCTCTTCACGATTGGTTGTGAATTGCTGTTCAGTTGCTCAGTGGTGTCCGACTCTTTGCACCCCATGGACTACAGCATGCCAGGCTTGCCTGTGCTTCACGATCTCCTGGAGTTTGCTCAGACTCATGACCATCGAGTCAATGATGCTTTCCAACCATTTCATCCTATGTTGTCCTCTTCTCCTGCCCTCAATCTTTCCCAGCATCGGGGCACGTGGCACAAACCCAGTCTAATCTGACACCTGTCTTTAAAGACTGTCAGATTTATTTAGCAAACATTGAACATGGGAACAGTGGCAGTAATAATTATCAACATGAAACTAATAAAATGTTGCTTGAAACACAGTCCCTTTCCCTGTTTGTGTCAACCAAATTACAATAAGAATCATCATTTTTGTTTCATGACAGCAAAACTGAAGCTTCATCTGAAAAAAAGGTGAAATCTGTGCCTGAAGAGAAAATGGACCCATTACTAGAAGCAATCCATTACCAGATGACTTTGCAAGAGAATGGATGCCTTTGTTTTGGCCTTGTTAAGCTTTCTCTCTCTCTGACTGGATTTGTATTTTCCTTTGGCAACTCCAGTGTTTTTTTGGCAAAAGTATTACACAAAGTAAATCAGTTTCTTCACCACTTTTCACTAAAACAGTTGTGAACCAAGCAGAAGGTAGCATAAATGAAAATAAAGGTAGAGATAAAGGAAAGTTTGATGAACCACTCAAAATAGTTATTACTCAAAAGAACATGCTTTTTACTCCAGAAAGTATAAACTATTTTACAAGAAAATGAATTTAAATAAAAGGGTATAGATACCCTGGATTAAAACCTATAACAATCCGAAGCATAGCATTTAGTTTAGGGAGACATGAATTTAGGAAATATACCAGTGAATGCTTTGAGTCTACCTATAACTGCTCTAAAAAAATGAAATTTACTTAAAAGGTGGAGAGAGTCTGTGATAATATATAATGTCACATTAATATTTAATATTCAAAATATGTTGCATCTCTGTGTTACTTCATAATCTCTCCAGGTATATCTGGAAGTCCCTAAAATTGTCTCACAGGTGTCAGTAAATAGTACATTTATAGTCTTTGACTCATGCTGCCTATGTGAAATCCACTGTGCCAACAGTTTGAGAAAAATGCTCATTACCATCAGCAGAATTGCTGGAGGCCCTGAAAAGAGTGTCCCACTGCAGAGGCAGGGGCCTTGTGGATGTTCTTATCTCTGGCCAGCAAAGCATAGTAGAGCCGTGTTCCATACTGGTCACCTTGGCTTGTCAAGCTGGATGTTATGAGGATGATAGGATGAGGAGCCCTCCCCCTTATTTTTTTCTTCCTTTCAGTTTCTTATTGTAATTGAAAAATCCAATAACTGAAATAAAAAATTAAAATCATTAGAGGCATTCAACAGCTGATTTGAACAGGCAGCTCTTTCATCAAGAGCCTCCTGATGAAAGTGAAAGAGAAGAGTAAAAAAGTGGGGTTAACACTCAACATTCAAAAAACTAAGATCATGGCATCCAGTCCCATCACTCCATGGCAAATAGATGGGGAAACAATGGAAACAGTGACAGACTTTTTTTTTTTTTTTGGCTCCAAAATCACTGCAAATGGTGACTGCAGCCATGAAATTAAAAGACACTCGCTCCTTGGAACAAAAGCTATGACAAACCTAGACAGCATATTAGAAAGCAGAGACATTACCTTGTCAACAAAGGCCCATCTAGTCAAAGCTATGGTTTTTCCAGTAGTCATGTATGGATGTGAGATTTGGACTATAAAGAAGACTGAGTGCTGAAGAACTGATGCTTTTGAACTGTGGTATTGGAGAAGACTCTTGTGAGTCCCTTGGACTGCAAGGAGATCAAACCAGCCGATCCTCAATGAAATCCATCCTGAATATTTATTGGAAGGACTGATGCTGAAGCTGAAACTTCAATATTTTGGCAACAACCTGATGTGAAGAACTGGCTCCTTGGAAAAGACCCTGATGATGAGAAAGATTGAAGGCAGGAAGAGAAGGGGATGACCTAGGATGAGATGGTTGTCAGCATCACCAACTGGATGGACATCAGTCTGAGAAAGCTCCAGGAGTTGGTGATGGACAGGGAAGCCTGGTGGGCTGCCATCCATGGGGTCGCAAAGAGTTGGACATGACTGAGTGACTGAACTGACTGATGAGTTCCTTAGATCTTTATCAATAAATATTTATTTCAGTTAAGATTATGGGCTTTGGAGGTAGACTGCCTGTGTTTCAATCTCAAATATGCAGTTTACTAGCTGTGTTACCATGGGCAGGTTAAGCCTTGCTTTCATTCATTGTAACGATAGCACTCCTCCTCTAGGCCTGTTTGTGTGGTGACCACTGAGAGTGCACTTAGTACAATGCCAGGCATTTAATACACATAAATTTAATAAACACTACCATAAACATTTAGCTTAAACAGCCCCCATAGACAAAGTTTACTAATAGAAGTAAGTTTGGCCTTTAATGTATATCCTATAAGCATTGAAAATTCAAAAGCAAAGATATTATGGTATATAAGTTGATTTTAGAAAATGCTCCTAATAATAAGACTATCAGTTTAGATTTAAAGTCACTTCCAACCTGAGACTTCAGTGGTTACTGTGCTTGAACAATTAGAGAGCTGCTTTTGTAAACTCTAATCTGAATTGTGGCTTTGAAATTCTAATGATCTGATTTAGTTCTGATGACTCCAGTGATTAAAGTAAGTGTTCTTTAGAGAAGCAGTGTAGGCTTGGAACAAAATATTAGCAATTGTATTAGTGGTTATAGATGTGCCTTCCATCTGTGGTTAAGTGTTTCAATTAAATCTATAATCTGAAGATGTATTGTTTTACTCACCTTGATGCTTGTAAGGTTGAGGCTGTAGAGTAAGAAGTCCTTTTCTATTCTGACTGCACCAATATCATTTGATGGGGATGCATGTACCTGGTTCATTAGATCACGGGAAATTGCCAAGTTCCAACTATGCATGTGTAGCTTGAGGTCAAATCTGTTTTTCCTTAATGTTCAATTTCCTTATAAAGACAAACTCTGGCCTCCAGAAATCCCCATGCAGTTTTCTTTGTGAAAAAATAAAATTAAAATAAAAAAATATCTAGTGCACTCTGCAGTTCACCTAGGGTTCATTTCCATTGTTCTTTTTATTTGTTTATCTTTTGAGTTGTTCATGCTGAAGAAGATATACGTTTATATCCTTTCAATTGAGTAGAGAATATTTTAAATAGATTAATATATGGTGACTTTATAAATTGATACCAGGATTCAAGGATATGAGAATTAATGCTAATTTATTTTAATTTTTGAATGAGTACAATTTGTTACTGAAAACATACAATTTAGATAAAATAAGCGGAAACGGGATATAGTATTTCTTCATACTCCAAGCAAAATGAAAACATTATAGATATAATGAGGAATGAATTATTATTCGCTAGCTAATCCAAAGGTGGTTTATTTTGAAAATTAATGTCAATTCTGCTGAAACTTAATGCATCAAAAATTTCCAAATATGTTCTTACTTTATTGGAAATACAATGGATTATTATTTTCTTTAATGGATAGAATGAGAGTTCCTAGGGGATAACATTGTTATTAAATCTCAGGAACAACATGATATGTTAAATTTTGATTAGAACAAAATATTAGCAGTCCTTTTAATAGTCATGTATGCAACTGATAGTGTGGTTAAATATTGTAAGTCTATAGTCTGAAAATTTATTACTTTACTTAACTTGATATTTGTATAAAAACCAAGGCATTCTCAATGTGCAAAATTTTCTCTTCCTTCACAATAAGCTAGGTCTGTAATCTTATTTAGATATTCAACATGCTTATAACCAATTTCATTTTCAATTTATCTTTCTTTTAATACCAAGATCAAATTAATCATTGTAGGTGATATTCCTTTGTTCCATAAAAATCATTCTTTTTGGTTTTGAGGTAATGTGTACCTCATTAAATTGAAATAACCAGCCCTTTACAACAAGATTCAATCTGGCTTTCTAGCTTATTCTAAAATTTTCCTTTATGGACCTTCATTTTTTTTTTTTTTTCAGTCAAATTGTCCTAGCTGGCCTCTCATAAATTTTTTTATGTTTTCTTTTCTCTAAGCTAGCAGGGTGTTTGGACTCATGAATCAGAATCCCAGTGAATGTGTGTTTGAATGGAGCAGGTACTTATTAAAAATGCAGATTTCTTGGCCACGGTTCCCATCGATTGAATCAGAATATCTGGGTGAAGGATCCCAAAATCCTCATTCTGACAAGCATCTGGATGGTTCTTATTCACATGTAGCATTTGTCTTCATCTTTCTAGCCACTCAATAGCAGCATTTTTCTAGTATGTCTACCTATTAGGATTCTTATACACCATTATGAGTTCTTCACAACTCTGTTCAAATCTCATCTCCTTCAAAAAGGCTTTTCCAATTCCCCAAGAATGATGTTTTTTATTTTCCTTACCTTCCTGTTGCTTGTTAAGAGTCCTCATATAAGACTTACATACTATGTCTTTGGTCTTAGAATAACACTGAAAATTCACAAAGGTAGAAGATTTAAACTGTTTTTTCTTGATCCATATAAAAGAAACATGTTTTACACCAGGACATAATACACACACATGCACACACCCCATACATCTAAATTGAAGCAAATTTCTTAAAACAGTATATATTTTTATTGCATTAAATGCCATTTGGTTATTCCCATTTTGTATTATATTTGTATTGTACTCTCTTCTGTCTATTTCATTACAAAATAGTTACAGAGACATACTTAAAAGTTACAGAGACATACTTGAAAATATTGTGGCTCACCCATAGGCCACTATAAATGTTTGGAAAAATACAGATGTAAATACGGATTTAAAGAGCTAAGTTGCACCCAGTAAAGAAACATGTTGCACCCATGTTTATAAAGCCCATAGAGCTCCTTCACTCTTCTGCCATATGAGCGCACAGTGAGAAGACCACAGTCTGTGAACCAGGAAGGAACTCTCACCAGTTACAGAATCTGCTGATACTTTGATCTTGAACTTCCTGATCTCTAGAACTCTGAGAAATAAGTTTCTATTGTTTATAAGCTACTGGGCCTATGGTATTCATTTTATGTAATATAGCACATTCTGTCCAACCTAAGAACTCAACACTGATACATTACTATTAACCAATTTCTTAATCAGCTGTCTACCAATGTCTAGAATCCAATCCAGGGTGATACAATTCATTTAGCTGTGATGTCTCCTTAGTCTCCTTCTGTCTGACAGTTTCCCAGTCTCCCTTTATTTTTCATGATCTGACATTTTTGAACAATACTAGTCAGGTATTTTATATAATGTTTCTCCTTTTCAGTTTATCTAAAGTTCTTCTCACGAGTGCACTGGGTTTGTGGATTTTGGAACATTACCACAGAAAAGAAGTGCCCATCTCATCATATACATATATGTCTATATTGAGGAGTACATGTTTCCCACACAACATTGATAATATTGACCTTGGTCAGTTGCTTAAGGTTGTGTTTGCCAAATTTCTGCAGGTTTCTTCACTGCATTACTATTTTTCCTTGTGTTCTTTATAAGTGAGTGACTAAGCATTTCATATTCCAGGGGGTGGTTATTAAGTTCCACTCCTGGTGGGAGTGATATCTATGTATTAATATACTATTTGGAATTCCCCTTTTAAAAAAGTATTCTTCTTCCTCTATTTATTAAAATTATTTATTTATATCAGTATATACTTATGTATATATTGTAACTGTTGTTATTTATTTTATTGCTCAAATTCTTGGGTCATTAGAATCACATTCAGATCGGCTCTTGTGTCCATTGGACATGATTCAATCATTTTCTTTTTGAATACTTCATTCCTTTGTGACACTATAAGATACTGCTGGCTCATTTTATATTTTCACTATATCAGTTCTAGAATCAGCAATAATTCAAATTATATATACTGTAGTAAAATTAATGATTTAAATAACAACTTCAAGTAGAACAAGATCATTTTTAAAAAACAGAAGACAATTTAGTAAATATAAAAATAGAAATTGGTGAATTAGGAAATAGAAAAATAATGAAACATAAATAAATCTAAATGAAAATTATTTGAAAAATACCATTTTGTTTGTGGAAATACTTTGTTGAAAGAAATTTCTTCTTTGCAACTACCAAAAAAAATAAACAAATCACTAGCTATCCTATCAATGTAAACCTAAGAAGACACAAATACACAAAATTAGAAATGACTGATGCTGAAGCTGAAGCTCCAGTACTCTGGCCACCTGATACAAAGTGAAACTCATTGGAAGACTCTGATGCTGGAAAAGATTGAGGGCAGAAGGAGAAGAGGGCAGCAGAGAATGAGATGGTTCGATAGCATCACCAACTCAATGAACTTGAATCTGAGCAAACTTCAGAAATTAGTGGAGGACAGAGGAGCCCGGCGACCTGCAGTCCACGGGGTGGCAAAGAGTCGAATGTGACTCAGTGACTAAACGACAAGAAAATGGTGAGAGGAAAACAGCCATCAAAAGAGAGAAAATGTTTAAAATAAGACTAACTTACACAACTTTGCAAATAAATTTGAGTCTAGGTGAAAGAGAATTTCCCAGAAAAGTACAACTTATCAGAATTGATCTTGGTAATGACAGAAAATCTAAGCAGACCAATAACTACAGAAAAAATAGAGAAAGGAAATCTTACCCACCCAAACATTTAACATATACCAGGTCAACATGGCTTCATAGATAAATTCTGTCAATTAACTACCAGATACTTTCAATACTTTTGAATGATTTAAAGTCATAGTGAAAAAGGGAAAACATCCAAATCATGCTTAAGAAAAAAAACAGATAGATCATATCCAACATGCACATTTTGTTGCAATTTATGGTTTTGATTTAACAAGTATTTTCGGATAGTCCATGGGTTAGAGTGAGTTCTAAATTATTCTTCTAATGTTTAGTTTCATATTCAGTAGAGATATATAATAATTTGTTCACCTATTTCCATATTGACAGACATTCACACTGCTTCTAATCTTTTGCCCCTGCAAATAATGCTATACTAAATATCCTTATATACATACTGTTGGAGGTGACAGCTTTGGGATTTTTAGCAATAAGAAGCAGATCAAAGCAATGAGAGATAGAGATTATTTTAGGAAATAAATATGACACAAAGCTGAATTCAAATACACATTCATGACTATTTTCTGGAAAAATCAGTTTGTGCATTAATAGCATACTATTGATGATAGTTGATATAAGTGAATATGATCAACATTTATCTATTTTTTTGTGTACAAAAATCCAAATGCATTCAAGATATAATTAATTTGCTTCCTGAACGCCATGTTCCATCACAAAACATTATTTTTTCCAGAGAACATTTGTGACCGCATTTCCAAAAAAGCAAAATAACAGTCATGCATGTTTGTCTCCTTGTTAAATTGTTTCAGTCAATTAAAATCAAAGAAAAGAAATACCCAGAGGCTATATTTTAAAATGAGAATTCTTCAGAAACTTAATATTCCTTTTATTTCATAAACATTTTACTACTTGAATAGTATGCCATTTCAAACTGACATTACCTTCTCCTATTATTATTTGGTTAAGTATTTAGTTCACTGAAATTTCATAGTATTAAAAATTGCTTTATTGTGGTATATTCAATATAATAATGAAAAACATACCTATGCCTTAATTGGAAAAGTGTGTGACACTCAAATGTTAATACTTAATGCAATTTATATCTATTTATATCTACAAAATATATTTGTATCTAATATATTAACTTATATCTATGCATGCCTATGTGCATGAATAAATATTTAGGTATATATTCACTTGTTTCATATACTGGTAAGTTTATGGTCAAAATCCTTCATGCTAGGCTTTAGCAGTACATGAACTGAGAACCTCCAGGTGTACAAGCTGAGTTTAGAAAAGATGGAATCAGAGATCAAATTGCCAACATCTTTTGGATCATAGAGAAAGCTAGGGACTTCCAGAAAACCATCTACTTGGACTGTGTGGGTCACAACAAATTGAAAATTTCTTAAGAGATGGGAATACCAGACCACCTTACCTGTCTCCTGAGAAACCAGTTTGCAGGTCAGGAAGCAACACTTGGAACCAGACATGGAACAATGGACGGGTTCAAAATTTTTGAAAGAAGTATGAGAAGGCTGTATATTGCCATCCTGCTTATTTAACTTATATGCAGAGTACATCATGTGAAATGCCAGGCTGGAAGAAGCACAAGCTGGAATCAGGATTGCTAGGAGAAGTAGCAATAACCTCAGATACGCAGATGATACCATTCTAACGTCAGAAAGTGAAGAGGAACTAAAGAGCTTCTTGGTGAAGGTGAAAGAGGAGAGTGAAAAAGCTGGCTTAAAGCTCAATATTCAAGAAACTAAGATCATAGCATCCAGTCCTATCACTTCATGGCAAATAGCTAGGGAAAAAGTGAAAACAGTTACAGATTTTATTCTCTTGGGCTTCAAAATCACTGCAGAATGAGCCTGCAGCCATGAAATTAAAAGATGCTTGCTTCTTGCAAGAAAAGCTATGACAAACTTATTAAAAAGGAAAGACATCACTTTTCTGACAAAGATCTGTACAGTCAAAGCTATGGTTTTCCAGTAGTCATGTACGAATGTAAGAGTTGGACCATAAAGAAGGCTGAGTGCCAAAAACTGATGCTTTCGGACTGTGATGCTGGAGAAGACTCTTGGGAGTTCCTTGGATACAAAGGACATCAAATCTGTCAATCCTAAAGGAAATCAACCCAGAAGTACTGATGCTGGAGTTGAAGCTCTTGTTTTGGCCACCTGATGTGAAGAGCATGCTCATTGGAAGAGATCTTGATTCTGGGAAAGATTGAAGTCAAAATTCAAAGAGAGTGGCAGAGGATGAAATAGTTAGATAGTATCACCTACTCAATGGACCTGAGTTTGAGCAAACTCTGGGAGATGGTGAAGGACAGGGAAGCCTGTTGTGCTGCAGTCCATGGGATGGCAAAGAGTTGGGCAGGACTGAGCAACTGAACAACCACGTATATTTTATATGCAAATGCATGTTTGTTTACTACAATTCAGATATGTAGGGAAAAAAATGTCTTACATTGTTTGGTTTAAAACTGATCTCTGCTTCACAAATCCTCACAAAATATTTAGCTGGAAAAAGAGGAAGTCATATATTCTGATTTTAAACATAGGCTGAGCTGATATTTTCAGTACTCACTTTGGCAATATTTAGTCTCTTATCATCATCTTCCTTCCTCTGCCTCCTCTTTGAGATAGTTTTGGATATAAGTGAAAAGGGGACCTTAGTAGTTGAGAAGGAGAAGGTAGTTGTCCCTTGTCTTTGAGTTAGACCGTGGATGTGTGCTGTCTGGGGTCCGCTGGTGTCTGGAATGGCAATCTTGCATCTTCTCTAACATTTAGTTGCTTACAACATCTAAAGCGAATGTGACAAATGATTAATATCTGATAAAACTGACTGGTGGTCACAGGGTTGTTACTTTTTCTTCATGTGTTTCTGGTTTTGGCCTATCTGATAAAAAATAATGTAAAAACAACTTGCTAGAAACCTATAGTTAACTATTATTATTCACTCTGATAAAAATTTGGCTGAAATAGTTTGGCAAAGAAAGTGCCCCACCCGTGACATGTGGGATCTTAAGTTCTTTAACCAGGGATCAAACCCATGCCCCCTGCATTGGGAGCATGGAGTCTTAACCACTGAACTCCCAGGGGCATTCTGATTCCACAGTGTTTTTAAATTTCTCTTGTGATTTATTATTTTACCCAATCTTTATTTAGAAAGGTGTTACTTAATTTCCATATACTTTTTTCCAAAATTCCTTTCTATTTCTATTATTAACATGTAATTTTACTACACTGTAGTCAGAAAACCTACTTTGTCTGATTTTAGTTCTTTTGAATTTATTTAGCCTTGCTTTATGGCTGTATATATATATATTCTATATTGAGAATATTAATTTTCAATGTACTCTTGAAAAGAATGTATAGCCTATTCTTCTTGTTCAGTGGTCCATAGATGTCTGTTTAATCTAGTCAGTATATAGTATTTTTCCTAAAATCCTAAAAGATGATGCTGTGAAAGTGTTGCACTCAATATACCAGCAAATTTGGAAAACTCAGTAGTGGTCGCAGGACTGGCAAAGGTCAGTTTTCATTCCAATCCCAAAGAATGTTCAAACTACCACACAATTACACTCAACTCACACGCTAGCAAAGTAATGCTTAAAATTCTCCAAGTGAGGCTTCAACAGTGTGTGAACCGAGAACTTCCAGATGGATTTAGAAAAGACAGAGGAACCAGAGATCAAATTGCCAACATCTGTTGAATCATAGAAAAAGCAAGAGTGCCAGAGAAACATCTACTTCTGTTTCTCTGACTACGTTAAAGCCTCTGACTACGTGAATCACAAAAAACCTGTGGAAAATTCTGCAAGAGATGGGAATACTAGACCATCTTACCTGCCTCCTGAGGAATCTATACGCAGATCAAGAAGCAGTAGTTAGAAATGGACATGGAACAACGGACTGGTTCCAAATTGGAAAAGGAGTATGTCAAGGCAGTATATTGTCACCCTGCTTATTTAACTTATATGCAGAGTACATCATGCAAAATGCTGGGCTGGATGAAGCACAAGCCAGAATCAAGATTGCTGGGAGAAATATCAATAACCTCAAACATTCAGATGACACCACCCTTCTGGCAGAAAGCAAAGAGGAGCTAAAGAGCCTCTTGATGAAAGTGAAAGCGGAAAGTGAAAAAGCTGGCTTAAAACTCAACATTCAAAAATCTAAGATCATGGCATCCAGTCCCATCACTTCACAGCAAATATATGGGAAAATAATGGAAACACTGACAGACTTTATTTTCTTGGGCTCCAAAATAACTGCAGAGAGTGGCTGCAGCTATAAAATTAAAGACACTTGCTCCTTGGAAGAAAAGCTATGACAAACCGACACAGCATATTGAGATGTTACTTTGCTGATAAAGGTCCGTATAGGCAAAGCTATGGTTTTTCCAGTAGTCATGTATGGATGTGAGAGTTGAATGTAAAGAAAGCTGAGTGCCAAAAAATCGACACTTTTGAACTGCAGTATTGAAGAAGACTCTTGAGAGTTGCTTGGACTGCAAGGGTATCAAACCAGTGAATCCTAAAGGAAATCAATCCTGAATATTCATTGGAAGGACTGATGCTGAAGCTAAAGCTCTAATACTTTGGCCACCTGATGGAAAGCGCTGCCTCACTGAAAAGACCCTGATGCTTGGAAAGATTGAAATCAGTAGAAGAGGATTACAGAGGTTGAGATGGTTGGATGGCACCACTGACTAGATGGACATGAGTTTGAGCATTCTCCGGGAGTTGGTGATGGACAGGGAAGCCTGGCAGGCTGCAGTCCACTGAGTCACAAAGAGTCCGACACGATTGAGCGACTGAACTGAACTGGTGTTGTTTAAATCTGTTCCCTTGCTGATCTTACCTAGTTGTTTTTTTACATTATTGACATTACATGGATGACTCTAGTTATTACTGTTAAGTTTTTCTATTTCTCCCTTTAATTTTGTCAGATTTTGCGTCATTTGTTTTGGGACTCTGATGTTAGGTGTGTTGTTGCTGTTCAGTTGCTCAGTTGTGTCTGACTCTTAGTGACCCTGTGGACTGCAGCACACCAGGCTTCCCTGTCCTTCACCATCTCCCAGAGATTGCTCAAACTCATGTCCATTGAGTCAGTGATACCAACCAACCATCTCATCCTCTGTCATCACCTTCTCCTCTTGCCTTCCATCTTTCCCATCTTCAGGGTCTTTTCTAACAGTTTGGCTCTTTACATCAGGTGGCCAAAATATTGGAGTTCAGCTTCAGCATCAGTTCTTCCTATGAATATTCTGGGTTGATTTCTTTTAGGATTGACTGGTTTGACCTCGTTCCAGTCCGAGGGACTCTCAAGAGTCTTTTCCAACACCCCAGTTCACAAGCATCAGTTCTTAGGCACTCAGACTTCTTTATGGTTCAACTCTCACTTCCATACATGACTACTCGACAAACCATAGCTTTGACTATACGGACCTTTGTTGGAAAAGTAATGCCTCTGCGTTTTAATATGCTGTGTAGGTTTGTCAGAGCTTTTCTTCCAAGGAGATCTTCCTTGGACAGCAAGAAGATTCAACCAGTCCATCCTAAAGGAAATCAGTCCTGAATATTCATTGGAAGGACTGATGCTGAATTTGAAACTCCTATACTTTGGCCACCTGATGCAAAGAGCTGACTCATTTGAAAAGACCCTGATGCTGGGAAAGATTGAAAGTGGAGGAGAAGGGGACTCCAGAGGGTGAGATGGTTGGATGGCATCACCAACTCAATGGACATGAGTTTGGGTGAACTCTGGGAGCTGGTGATGAACAGGGAGGCCTGGTGTGCTATAGTCCACGGGGTCACAAAGAGGCAGACACGACTGAGCGACTAAACTGAATTGAAGGAAAAAAAAGTTTAAAAGTAATAACTCTATGGTACTTTTTCTCAAACAAGAATGAACAGGTGAATTTGAAGCAAAGTTGTATTCCCTAGCTTAAGCCACAGACATTCTCATATGGTAGACTTATGTGGGTCCCAACTATTTTCAGTGAAGCAAGTTGGTAGTTATGATGGAGGAGGTCTTCAGACAATCACTTGAGAAAACAGAAGCAGTTCACAGGAGGATCAAAAAATTGGCATCAAATGCCTCATAAGTTGGCCAAGTCTACCTTTACAATCTTGGAAGCTGCAGCTCTCCCAAGATTGTCTCTTGAATGTGTTTCGCTCATGCCTTGGCTGATTTATTCACCTCCATCTGACACACATTATTCTTCCTCTATGCTTGACTTTATCCTGTCCTTCCTTAAGCCCAACTCAGGTTTCACCTCTTCATTTAATGACACTTACTTAATCTAATCTACAGTAAGAAGGATCATTGGGGGAAATGCTACTGTTATCCTAAAAAGTAGCAATGATTGCTTATTTTTATTTTATTTTTTTTAATTTTATTTTTACTTTATTTTACTTTACAATACTGTATTGGTTTTGCCATACATTGACATGAATCCACCACGGGTGTATACAAGCTCCCAATCCTGAATCCCCCTCCCACTTCCCACCCCATATCATCTCTCTGAATCATCCCCATGCACCAGCCCCAAGCATCCTGTATCCTGTATCGAACATAGACTGGCACTTCGTTTCTTACATGATAGTGTACATGTTTCAATGCCATTCTCCCAAATCATCCCACCCTCTCCCTCAGAGTCCAAAAGTCCATTCTATACATCTGCTGTTTTGTTGTCTTGCATAGAGGGTCATCATTACCATCTTTCTAAATTCTGTATATATGTGTCAGTATACTGTATTGGTGTTTTTCTTTCTGGCTTACTTCACTCTGTATAATTGGCTCCAGTTTCATCCATCTTATTAGAACTGATTCGAATGTATTCTTTTTAATGGCTGAGTAATACTCCATGGTGTATATGTACCACAGCTTTCTTATCCATTCATCTGCTGATGGACATCTAGGTTGTTTCCATGTCCTGGCTATTATAAACAGTGCTGCAATGAACATTGGGGGTACATGTGTCTCTTTCAATTCTGGTTTCCTTGGTGTGTATGCCCAGCAGTGGGATTGCTAGGTCATAAGGCAGCTCTATTTGCAATTTTTAAAGGAATCTCCACACTGTTTTCCATAGTGGCTGTACTAGTTTGCATTCCCACCAACAGTGTAAGAGGGTTCTCTTTTCACCACATCCTTTCCAGCATTTATTGCTTGTAGACTTTTGGATTGCAGCCATTCTAACTGGTGTGAAATGGTACCTCATTGTGGTCTTGATTTGCATTTCTCTGATAATGAGTGATGTTGAGCATCTTTTCATGTGTTTGTTAGCCATCCGTATGTCTTCTTTGGATAAATGCCTATTTAGATTTAGATTGCTTAGTTTTAAATTTTCTGATTTAATCATCTTAGTGAAGGGTTTGACTGGGACTAGTATTTTTCCTCCCTGAATGCTGATGAACTCCTGCTGGGCTTGTCAGCTGAACTTGGCCTGAGACTGGAGGGCATGGAATCAGTGCTGATGTAAAGATGCATGTGAGGGCAATGCAGAACTCAAGAGACAGGTGACCAGTCCCTCTCAAGCAGCAGAGGCAATCCTGTCTACTCCTTCTGTCTACTCAAATTCTGAGTAGGAGGAAGGAGCCATGCCTCCATCTGGACCATATGCCCCATTTTTGCAAAGGCTGGTTGGATTGGGAACTAGTGAGGTTGACATTAGAAGCATAGACACAGGAAGACAGAATTATAAATGATAAACTCCATCATTCTTATTAAAAAGGATAAGAAAACCATTAAGACTAGCTTTGAGAGGCCACAATGTATTATTCTTTTAGCTCACTCCTGCAGAGACTATATTTGACCTCAGTTTGGCTCCCTAGTATCTTCCTTGAGTTTAACCTTCTGAGTTCCTCAAGGTATTAGAGGGTAGAGGGGAAAAATAAGAAGCAATCTTGTGCTCTGTTGATTACTGCAAATAGGGTCAAATTAAATGCTTATCTCTTCCATTTTATATCTCAATTACTGACACCGTAGAGTGTCACCATCACACTGTACTAACTCAACATTAAAAGATATTTAATGATGACTTTTATAACGAATATATAGAACATCTCCATGTCAGAAAAGGAGCTGGTTTATTTTCTTTCTCCTACAACACTGCTTTTGGTGTAAAATTATCTAGATATTTAAAGATAAAATATTAAAAAACCCAGACCAGATAACAAAAATGTTAGTATGTTTTTTTGTTAAATCACTTGATTACATTTGAGATGCTTTCATGTAATTTTCATAGGTCTGTATATATATGTATATATGTGTATGTGTGTATACATGGATATATGTTTATTTATCTGAAAGTATATGCTTAGTACCTCGAGGAGAGCATGGCAACCCACTCCAGTATTCTTGCCTTGAGAATACCATGGGCAGAGGAGGCTGGCAGGCTACAGTCCATATGGTCACACAGATTCGTATACAACTGAAGCGACTTAGCACTCACGTACACATATGCATAGTAAGACAAAATAGAAACATTACTATGTGTGTCCTTTTTCTCTTGTGCTTTCCATTCCAACCTTTGCTTTAAATCATATTCTTTCTTAATAGCCAATGTACCTTGGGGCAGTATTTATATTTTCTTTAATATCATTGACATGCTAAGTAATTGTAAAAATGGTACATAGAATTTATAGTTAAATATGATCAATCAATGACATGTATATAGCAAATAAAGAAATGTTTATAGTAATCAAAGGGCATTAGATATAAGTAACAATAGATTGAAAAACTTTATCTTAACACATATACGTTTCAGAAAATTAGCTAAAAGCCGATATTATATAAATTTACACATATAACACTTCAGGGTGATAACTCCTCTGACTTTCAGAGAATATTTTCGAGTTAAGATTTACAGAAAAGTTGCTTGATTTACCAGGCGCTAAGTAAACAATACAAGCAGAGTCCTTATTATCCTGGGGCTTCTTTTCTATTGGGGGAAGGCAGCATGAAAACAAGTAGACAAATGTCAAAAATGGTAACATTTCAAATGGTTTTCAGACTTGTAAAGAAAATAAAGACAGGTAGTGGAATGTGGGAAGAATGACTGGAGAATGCAGTCTTTTAGGTATAGAGATAGAAAAGTCATCCTGGAGGAGGCATATCTATTCTAAAACCTGAAATATGCAAAGCAGTTAGATATGTGGAGATTGAGGGAGCCTGCTTCAAGCAGAGGGGATCCCGGGTGTGAAAAGCTAGGGGCAGAAACAGATTGACCATTTGAGGAAGAGGAAGAAAACTAAGCAGTTGGGCTCCAGTGGAACAGTCTGTAAAAGGTGATGCAGGAAAATTAGTGCCAAATGGCACAGGGCTCTGTAGGTTCTGGTAAGATTTGACTCTATTGTAACAGTCAGGAGAAGCAATAGAAAGATTTTAGGCAGGAGAGCAAAAAAAATCTGATGATGAACCGTGTGGACTAGAAAGCCGGCAGGGGACCGTCTGGTTTGGTTTTAATAGGTGCATCGCATCAGTCGTCCTAAATTCTCTTCCCCTTTATTTTGTTTTAACTTCATCCAGAGCCAAGCAGGAGACTGTGGAAAGGCAACCTCTTTTGAAAAACATAATAGTTTAAAGGAATCTATTTCTTTTGGAGTATCGAAGACCATAAAATGTTTGAATTTTGGTAGGTTGCCCACAACAGGATGATTGCCAAAGGGATTTAAAAATGCATATCGGGAACAAAATGTTCCCTCATCCACATGACAGAAAGTAGAAAAAGTGCAATCTCCTTCTCCAATAGCATTCTTTTTTTTTTTTTTTGAGTTAGTATTTTGTTTAATCAACAGAATTTGTACCGTTGCTGAAAAAGACATTTAATAACACATCTCTTCTCAGTTGTTAGTCAAGTAGTTTGTAATAAAAACTAAACAAGTGAGAAAAAGCTAAAGTTATATTTCTACCTCTTTCAATTTTCTTCTCCTTCAATGATCTTTCAATAGGTGATAAATTCTCTTCTTTTGCAAGAAGTTCAAAAAGAAACAATTGATAGGGCAGTTATTTCACTTCATTTTGGAAGAAATGAAACAGATTAAAGTGTTATTTCTTACTGTCATGTTCCTATTCCATAGATTCCAAAATATTAATGGTAAAGATGATTATGTAAACACTTTTCATATTTCTAAATAATTAGGTAGTATTTTTAGGCTATCATCAAATCAGTTAAATACCATTAGAAATAATGAAAATGCTTGGGGGATTTTTACCTAAGTATAAAAGCATTTGGCTTTGAAAGATATATTTGATCTGGTTGCTTATGAAATCTGAAGAACAAATATCTCCAACTATTTTGAATACTTTCAGAAAAATTGTGCTCATAAATTTTATTTTTTAGATTAATGGTTTTATTATTTTATAAAAATTAGGTATGCTTATGATAAATATTTAAGAAATATATAAAGTGATCAGTGGAAGTCACTCAGTTGTTTCCACTCTTTGCGACCCCACAGACTATGCAGTCCATGGAATTCTCCAGGCCAGAATACTGGAGTGGGTAGGCTTTCTCTTCTCCAGCAGATATTCCCAACCCAGGAATTGAACTGGGGTCTCCTGAATTGCAGGTGGATTCTTTACCAACTGAGCTCTGAGGGAAGCCCATACAAAGTGATAAGAATGATTTTTAAAAACCACTCCACATTTTATAACCTAGAAATAAAAAATGTGTGATAATGTGATTTCATTCAGAAACTCTCTCCCTCCCACCACTCTCACACTCAACCTATCTATCTATATATCTACCTATATATCTACACAAACATATACAGCCTGATATGATAGACCATATAAAAAAGCAGAATCATAAGTTATATTCTTTTAATTTTTCCTTGAATTTAAGCAGTTAAGAAAGGAATTGCTAAACTTCAAATGATTTTTTTTCCTTCTAAAAAAAGTCAATAAACCCTAAAATATCCTTCTAAAGTCAACTGAAAGATTATGAAAAGTATAAAAGCTGGTGACTCTTTTAACCTGAGCATTTCAACGAAAGAATCAGTTGATTACCCTGGTAAAAGATGAGAAAATGCCCCATTTAAGCCTCTTCTAATTTTCCTTCCCCACACCTATTCTCTTTGACATTGATGTGTTTTAAATTTTCCATTCTCCTGTGTAACCATCATACTCATAGTTGTTTAGTTTTGTATTAATCTAAAATATATTATGAATCCATTTTGCTATGACTTCTCCATTTCAGAATTTTTATTAGATTTATCTTTTAGTTGGTTTTCTTTCATTGTCAGTTTTGTTTCTTTGCTTTCATGTTCCAAGGAACTACTCATGAGTGCTGTTTTCCCTGAGTTCTTGAAAGCTTCTGAATGTTTTTCTGTCTTCTTCACAGTTGAAGAGACCTTAACTAAATTTACCAGTTGGTTGGCATTTGCTTCTATTTATGCATTTAATGTGCCAGGTACTGAAGACACCCTGAACAACATTTTGCGTACAACACAGCCAAAGCTCCTTGCTCTTATGAAGCTCACAATTCATTGTGAGTAGCAAGACAGGCAAATGCATGAATTTTATATTTATAAGGGAAGAAAAGCAGGGTGACAGGATAATGTCTGTGCCTCTTTAAGGGTGATGATTAGGTAGTCCCTCCCTCCTTGGAGATGACATTTGAGTTGAAGTAGTAATGACAAAAAGAACCAATCATGTGGAATCAATTGGAAAGCATTCCAGGCAAAAGAAACAGAAGAATACCAAGTGCACAGACTCTATGGTAGAAAGAAAGAAAAATGCTTTCTGAAGATCTTGAGGGATAGTGAGAAGGTTTCTTTTTTTTTTTTTTTGCTAGAAAAAAAGGCAGAGGCTGAGGCTACCGTTAGAAGATGATTCAGAAAGGTAGGGACAGTGGACCATGTAAGGCCTGATAGGACTACATAAGAGATTTGGGATTTTTCTAATTGCAATGGGAAGAGCATTTTCTATTCTAGACATTGTCCCCTCTGTCTATGCCTCATCCTGGCATTCTTTTTGAAAGGGTAAATATCTTACCCAATATTATTTCCTTCATCTATTCCTTTCAGGTTTCTGTCGCCGTTACTCTAAGACCTTATTGACAAAATTATCACTTATATGTGGAATCTTGAAAAAAAAAAACAAAAACAAAAAACCAGCGAGTGAAATGGTGGTTATTAGGACCTGGGTGCTGTGAGATATGGGGAAATGTTGCTCAAAGAGCACAAACGTGTAGGGATCTAATGCCCAACATTGTGACTATAGTTAACAATATGGCACATTATATTAACATACTGAAAGTTGCTAACAGACCGCACTTAAATGTCCTCATCACAACACCAAAAGATAATTATGTGATGTAATGGAAATGTTCACTAATGCTATGTGGAGTAGGAAATGGCAACCAACTTCATACTCTTGCTGGAAAATTCTATGGATAGAGGAGCCTGGCAGGATACAGTCCGTGGGGTCACAAAGTGTTGGATACGACTGAGCACACACACACACAGTCATTGTGATACATGTGTATCAAATCAACATCTGGTACACCTTAAATTTTTCCAATGGTTCATGTCAATTATATCTTAAAAAAAGGAAAAAAGAAAAGAAACTTGGCAGGCATCTTATGAAGACTAAACAAAGTTAGAAATGGCAGTTAGACTGCTTCATCTAAATGGTCATTTTTCTGCTCTTAGATTTATTGATCTTTCAGTAGCATTTGATTAACTAACCGCTTCTTTTTTTTTTATTGGTGTGTATGACATGTATTTCATAGTTTTCCTTTGATCTTACTGAGCACTCCTTAATTTTCTTCTTTGTGTATTTATACACCATTCCTGTGTGATTTTGCACAATCACGTGATTTTGATATCATCTATGTAAAATATCTCCCAAATCTCATTGTCTTGGTCTACCCCAGAACTCCAGTTTCATGTATCAACTGCCCTCTTGACATCTCTTGGATATTTTAATATGTATCTTGAGGGTAATGTGGGCACAATCAAACTCATGTTAGCCAACTCAAATTGACCTCACAGACTTCTCTCAGTCAAAGTACACTTATCCACTCAATTTCTCAAATAAAATATCTCAGCATTCTTGAATATTCTTTTCTTCAGCAAATACTGTCATTTTAAATCTAAAATACACCTCCAGTAAGAACAATTCCCTCCAAGATGACTGCCTCAATTTTATCTTCATGTATAGCTAAACCTATAGAAATTCTATGAGTTTAAACAACTCTTGGAGCAAGAGTAAAAGTTGGGAAATAAATGTTAGTTCCTGCAGCTATTTAGAATTGCATTTGGTTGCTTGTCACAGCCAAGTATAGCACTTCAACAGTTTAGGGGTTCATGCTCTTGTGGGGAAAAATGTCCCAAAGAAGGCTTTCCTGAAACCATTAGTGTGCCAGCTTTCCTCTGACTGCCTTGCCGTTCTTTACGTGCTTCACCTTGGAGGGTGCAAGATGGCTGCTGGAAATCTAGCTCTCTTGTTCATTTTTCAGGAAGAATTTAGGGAAGAGGAATGGGCAAAACCACTTCTAGTTGAGTAAGTTTCTTTGAAATCCCTTTAAAGACTTCAGGAGCCTTACCGAGTGACTTTTACTTTGCTATTATCAATCACATCTAACTGCAATGAGGTTCACCACCACCTTGAAGAAAAATATGTTTGTGCTACTAAAGAAGGTAAGAAGCGTTAAGGTAAGATATTGGTTAAATTGATAGTAGTCCCTTGCCATAGTTTGTTTCCTTTCTCTTTTCACAAAGCATGTCTTTCCCTCCATTTAATAGCTAGAATCAATCTTCCAGGAGAAACATTTTAAAACAAAAATACTGCTTCAAAAGTTAAAAATCACTTGTAGGTCTTTTAAATCCATTTGTTTGCTAACTAATGTTATAATATCATAAAATGTTAACTCTGAGGGAACATTAAAACTGACCATATTCATGTGAGCTTTTCAAAATATGGTGAAGATCAGTGCCAGTTCATGGTCTAGTAATCACTGTATTTTGTCACTTAAATATAAAAATTAAGAGCAAGCATTCAGATACTTTTATAGAAATTTGATTGATATGCCTGATCCTTTAACAATTTTTATATGTGATATGATTTGTTATTCTTTTCTTCGTTTCTCTAACTCATCTACTTTCATTGTCTTTCTCCAGAGTATTAGTTTATGACATACAGGGTATTTAAACAAGGATACTGGAGTGAGTTGCCATTTCCTTCTCCAGGGGGATCTTCCCGACCCAGGGAGAGAACCTGGGTCTCCCACATTGCAGGCAGATGCTCTACCCTCTGAGCCACCAGGGAAGCCCAGAAATAAACATATTAACAGATAGCCCCTTCTTTCAGTTTTATGATATATTTATTTATGGCTGTAGTAGGTCTTCATTGCTGTGCACAGACTTTTCTCTAGTTGCAGCGAGTGAGGCCTACTCTCTAGATGGGGTGTACAGGCTTCTCATTGCAATGGCTTCCCTTTTTGTGAGAATGGACTCTAGGGCATGCAGGCTTCAGTAGCGTTAGGAGGGCTCAGTAGTGTGTGGGCTCTAAAGCACAGTCTCAATAGTTGTGGTGCCTGGGCCTAGTTTCTCTGCAGTGTGTGGGCTCTTCCCAGACCAGGGATCAAACCAGTGTTCCCTGCATTGGCAGGTGGACTCCTCACCACTGAGCCACCAGGGGACCCCACCTTTCAGTTTTTACATAAGAGAAGTAAAGTTTAAAGGGCTGAGAGATAATCCTAGAATTACTATTCAGTAATCCAAAAAACTCTGATGCTGGGAGGGATTGGGGGCAGGTGGAGAAGGGGACGACCGAGGATGAGATGGCTGGATGGCATCACGGACTCGATGGACGTGAGTCTGAGTGAAATCCGGGAGATGGTGATGAACAGGGAGGCCTGGCGTGCTGTGATTCATGGGGTCACAAAGAGTTGGACACGACTGAGTGACTGAACTAACTAACTAACTAACTAATCCAAAATCACTGCGGATGGTAACTGCAACTGAGAAAATAAAAGATGCTCGCGCCTTGGAAAAAAAGCTGACTAAACTAGACAGCGTATTAAAAAGCAGAGACATTTTGCCAGCAAAGATCCATATAGTCAAAGCTATGGTTTTTCCAATAGACATGTACAAATGTGGGAGTTGGACCATAAGGAAGGCTGAGCACCAAAGAATTGATGTTTCTGAGTTGTGGCATTGGAGAAGACTCTTGAGAGTCCCTTGGACAGCTAGGAGATCAAGTCAGTCAATCCTAAAGGAAATCAACCCTGAGTATTCATTGGAAGGACTCATGCTGAAGCTGAAGCACCAGTACTTTGGCCACCTGATGCAAAGAGCCAACTTATTGGAAAAAAAACTTGTTGCTATGAAAAACTGATGGCAAGAGGAGAAGGGGGACAACAGAAGATGAGATGGTTGGATGATATCACTAACTCAATGGAGATGAGCTTGAGCAAACTCTGGGAATTGGTTAAGGACAGAAAAGCCTGGAATGCTGCAGTTCATGGGGTGGCAAAGAGTTGGACATGACTTAGTGACTGAACAAAATCATAAAACAGATTTTTACTCTACTATCATCACGATTTAATAATGATGTTAAGCTATAAATTCAAAATTCTCACCAGTAACCTCAATATCTAAGCACTGCAATTTGGTGGCTTGGCAAAAATTCATCACATTGTAATTCATTATTTACTAAATCAATGTAGTGGGAAGGTGTAACCTAATGGCTTCTGGAAAGCCTGGGTCCTAGAATTGATATTCTAGGCTAGAGGAAGAAAGACTTGAGCTAGGTAATTTTGCTCTAAAATCTTTGCACAAAAATTAGACTAACATAAATTTTAAAATATGCAGTTAATTTGTTTCAAAATAATATAAAACTATGAGGGAAAAATTTTACTCTTATTCACTATCTTCTTACATTTCCACTGAAATCAATTGATTATGTGGACATAGCAAGTCTTCAAAAAGCAGAGTAGTAACCAGAACCAATCTTTGAGGGATTTACAGCATGGTTATAAGTCAAGAACAGCTTTATTGTCTTAGGTTTGAAATCTGATGTGAGAGGAATAAAAAAGCTAATCATGCATCATTTTCTAATTTCCTTTAAATTATTTTATAAGCCAAGCCATATTTTTAATTCTTCTGTTTCTTGCCTTCTAGTGCTTCCAAATTGGTAGCAGGTTGAGACTACACACATTATTTATAACAAAAATTTCTGCTCAAATTTGGGATTGTTTGTGCTCTGAAGTAAATATACAGCATAACAGCCCCTTCCACCTGCTTTTTAATTTGTTGCACAATGTTTACTTGTCAACAGAAGCCCTAGCACCCTTGACAAGTATGAGAAATATGTTTTTCAGAAATTATAAAAGCAGTATCAGGCAGCCCAGTCATGCTCTGAGCAATCTGCTCCGAAAAACACAGAAACCTGGGAACAGCAAGTAGGAAGCCAGACTAGGCTCCGAGCAGGAGTATGACGAGTAACAGACACAACCCATTTATTTCTTAACATGCTTAGAATCACAGTAGACTGTCAGCATATGTCTGTTCAAGGAATTATAATATAAAACGTCAAGGACAGAACTTCAGCATAGGTGGTGGACCAGATAGAACCTAAGAGAAAGTAATTTTACTTATTGCACTACAAATTCACTGAGGTCAAAAACAATATAAATTCATTTTTTACATCCATTGGATCTACCACAAATTACAATCAGTGTATGTAATGAATGATTCAATGATTGGTGGTAACTTCAACAGAAGTAGATACAGAGAAATACTAGAGTCAAGGTAATATTAAGGTGGATTTATGAACAAAATGGAAGTGAGGACGTGGTTCTAATTTCAACACATGAGAGCATAAGAAGAAATGGAGAGTAAGGATACCAGGAAAGAGAGAGATAAGGAGAGGCAAATAGAGGGGTCTGCATGTAGGTGGGTATGAGTGTTCACGTTTGTTAAAGGAAACAATGAGGGTAGAGGAAAGACTGAAAACATAAGTGGTATGGGGTAACCGAGAGGGTAAGGACCACAAATTTACAAAACTTCCTGTTTTCTTCTCAAATTAGAACAAAGAGAATAGTAATTAAAACAATAGTAAAACAACTTGAAAATAAATTATCCAATACTATATGAAGATATGATTAAGATGCAAAGCTTCCGATTTATTGACTACTTGATATTGTTCAAAGAGATAATTTTGCAATAAGAAAAGGGAGAGATATGTTATATCTAAAGAGAAATGTTTATTTGTTGTAAGTTAAACCAACCAATAACCAAGTTAAATCAACCAAGTTAACCAATAGCAAATTAAACCAATCAATAACCTACCAATAATCAAGTCCTCCTTCCTAAATTTTCCAATCAAACTCCTTGAAATCAGGGACAACAATTTTAAATTAGGTTATAGGAATACATTTTATGCAAGTGTGTCTTTAAGAGTGCCATTAAACTCAATCATATTCATTAGAATTTTCTAGCATTCTTAATGAGCCAAGGAAGAGTGGCTGAATTAGGCATTTTTCATCTGATAGAATCTTTTAAGGATGGAGGTAGGTACACTGTTAAATGATGTACTTCAGTTATAAATAGGGGTTCTCAGTGTCAATCAAGGCTGGTTTATCACTTCAGAGTTCCTCATTTTATCTCACCTGGTTTTCTTTGACTACTTATTAATGCTTGAAAAGGTCTACTGTGTCCTTTCACTCATCTACCTAAGGGATATCAAAATGGCAGCAAGACAGGCATAAGTCTCAGCAGATCGGATTTACCAACACCCAGGACTTATTGCGGAGGTCCACAATCTAAGATAATTCTAAGCAAACATCTCACAGTTCAGCTTACCCAGTTCACACTTTTCTAACTAATGACTTTTCTATATAACCAAGAGTTCTTTCACAAATCCCTGACAGCCTCAAATCATATTCAATCTCATTTTCCAAATTATGATGTCTTCTCAAGACATGGATCATAATAACTCTGTAGAACTTTGTGTCCCCCTTTTTAAGATAGCTAAGAGACTCTTACTATGTTCCAGCATAAGAAAATGGCCAACTGTGTTTTTTTCTCTTCCACCCCTACTATTTTTAAGACTGATACCAGTTACTATTACTGCTATCTTACCACTACCTCCTGTGATTGCTTCTACTACTATTACTTCTACTGCCATCACGATAGCCACCTACTACTACTGCCTCTGGCTTTCCAGATGGCTTAGCGGTGAAGAATCCACCTGCCAGTGCAGGAGACACCGGTGCAGTCCCTGGGTCAGGAAGATCCCCTGGAGAAGGAAATGGCAACCCACTCCAATATTCTTGCCTGGGAAATCCCATAGACAGAGGAGGATGGTGGGCTATAGTCCATGTGGTTGCAAGGAGTTGGACATGACTTAGTGACTAAACAACAACAACAACAATAACAATCTGCTATTAAATATCAGGGCCTGGATTTAAACACAGACCTCTCCAAGTCTTGGATTCTTTCTATTCTCCTAAGAACATAATGACTGTATTTACCAAGGAAATTGCCAAGAAACTAAGATCCCGTAATTCAGAATCTGGAAAATATAAGTGTGCCTGCTGGGACTGACCTGGCTATTTGGAAGACAAGAAGAAGTGACTTTTTTGGTACAGGACATTTTGTCCTTTCTCAGACTCTAGTTTACCTGTGGGTTATTTAGAATGATAAGCTCAGTTTGGAGATTAGGTGTTGAGTACATACTGCCCTCTAAGGAGATATCAAGAGATGGAAAAGTTCATTGGAGTTCACTAAGACTCACTCTAATCCATAGAGAATTATCTCAGGTTTAATGAAAATAAGGGTCTACTGAAGTTCCAAAGGACATTAATTTATGAAAAGTGATTGTCCACTTTATTTCTCAGCTTGCCCAGCTGACACTTTTCTAACTAATGACTTTTCTATATAACCAAGAGTTCTTTCACATTTCTTTCTCAAATCCCTGACAACTTCAATTATATAAAAATTGAAGTATTTGAAGTTCATTGTGTTCATGTATTATGCGTGAATCTGTGAAGTCCCTCATTATGAAAAGTAACTTCAGTCATGGTCTGAGGATAAAGATGATGGGAAGAAAGAGATAGGTTGGAACCCTATATTTTTAACTCTAGCTGACATAGTTCTTCTGGTTAAAAACAAGAATGGAAACAGCAGTTAAAAATGCACAGTGAAAGACTTTAAAAGACATTTCTTCCTGACTCAAAAATGAAATTAAGTGAAATGAGCACTTGTTTTTGAAGGAAAATACTATACATAGCAGACATTTGGTGAATATTGGTACATATTTGGTAAATAATTTTTCATGGCAAATATATTTAATATCTTGCAGCAAATAATATTTTTAGATCTCTCATATACTATGATCTGATTTTTAGAATGTAGTATGATTTTAATATTCACCATGTGGTAATTTTTAAAAAGCTTTTGGAATAATTTAGTGAATGCAAATAGCTGTTACTACTATGTTTTGGCAAGTGATTGTTTAGAAGTATCAATTAGGGTTTTCAAAATTTATGTAAATTGTTATAGTACAACACAAATAAACAATGTTTGCAAGAGGTATAACTCACTTTTTAAAAGAAGAGAGCTCACTGATATTGTGCTGTTTTAAAGCTTTATGAAAATCTTTATTTGCATGTGAGAGGCTACAACCACTATGTAATTTAATAACGAAAGAATACAGGAAAAATGTTAAAACAAGTAACTGAATTCGTACACAATAGTTTATATTCTCCACAGACTCCAGTAATCTTCAATGTCAAGTTCTAGAAACGTTAATGTGAATGTGGTACAAGTATGACTATTTCTGGGGATAAGACTTTACCTTTATTGAAAATAAAGTCTCTGTAACCTTCTTCTTACATTTCCTGTATGGGGTAATGCTTTTTAAAATTTTTTTTTTTTTTTTGGGCCACATTTCGAGGCATGTGGGATCTTAGTTCCCTTCCCAGGGCTTGATCCCCATGCCCCTTCCATTGGAAACACAGTCTTAACTACTGGACCACCAACGAAGTCTCAAGGCCTCTGCTTTCTAAATTGCTATTCAGCTCCTGCTACTGTTCTCACAGACGATTCTGTAAAATACATATGGAACTTTTAAAGAATTTGAGGGTTCCATGTGTCCCGTGACGTGGAGTTTGGAAAAGCTGCAACAGCTTGGGGAAACTCACACTGGGCAGTGTTTGAGGCACAACCAGTGGGCCTGAAGGCTGCCAGCTCACCATTTCCTAAGGGTGTTTCTTCCTAAAGCCTGAATATATTCCCTTCAGTTTACATTCTTGCTTAAAATTCCACCAATCCATTTGAGTTACACATATAAATACTCTGGGGAAATGTATGGAGTGTTAGAGAAATTAGCTCAATCAGATTGACTTTTTGCTAGAAGCTGAAGCCAGATTCCACTCAGGGACTGGGAGTTGGTACAGAAAGCTGTGGTGTGAGTCTACAGGGTTCCCCCAGCAAGAAGCCATGCAGCAGCAGTAGGCTCTAAAGGCTCTGCAGAAAAGAAGGGGCATGGGGACCAACAGGAAGCTTAAAAGGGCTTCATTCTGAGGCTGGAAAATCAGTGGCAGAAGCAGAAGTCCAGTTGCCAAGGTTTAGGGAAGAACAGAAATTGGAGGCGGGTAGGGCATGAGTGCTCAGACGGTAAAGTGTCTGTCTACAATGTGGGAGACCCGGGTTCGATCCCTGGGTCAGGAAGATCCCCTGGAGAAGGAAATGGCAACTCACTCCAGTACTATTGCCTGGAAAATCCCATGGACAGAGGAGCTTGGTAGGCTACAGTCCATGGGGTCGCAAAGAGTCGGACACGACTGAGCGACTTCACTTCACTTCAGGGCATGAGTGGGGCTTCCCAGGTGGGACTGGTGGTAAAGAACCTGCCTGTAAATGCAGGAGACATAAGAGTGAAAAAGTGAAAGTGAAAGTCGCTCAATTGTGTCTGACTCTTTGAAACCCTTCTCCAGGCCAGAATACTGGAGGAGTAGCCTTTTCCTTCTCCAGGGGATCCTCCCAACCCAGGGATTGAACCCAAGTCTCCCGCTTTGCAGGTGGATTCTTTACCAGCTGAGCCACAAGGGGAGCCCAAGAAGACTGGAGTGGGTGACCCATCTCTTCTCCAGTGGATCTTCCGGACCCAGGAATCAAACTGGGATCGTCTACATTGCAGGCGGATTCTTTACCAACTGTCAGGGCAGCCAATGGGTTCAATCCCTGGGTCTGGAAGATCCCCTGGACGAGTGCATGGCAACCCATTACAGTATTCTTGCCTGGAGAATCTCACTGACAGAGGAGCCTGGTGGGCTGCAGTTCATGGGGCAGCAAATAGACACAACTGAAGCGAGTTGTCAGGCATGCATGCAGGGCATGAATGACATCCAGGGTAGAGAAAGAAAATATATTTCAAAGGAACTGAAAAGGGTTTTGAAATTTTCCTCTATACTTCTACATTACGTATCCTTGGCTCTCAGATATTACACATATTATATTAATAGTCTCACTATGTTTCAGCTATTTTAATGCTAAAAAGAAAAAGTCCTTTGCTGAGGAGAATGGGAATCTAATCATTATTATATGTGCATTTTAAATTCTCCAAACCAAACTCTTTTTAGAGTTCCCACCAGAAAATGCCTGAGAATGGCAAATAAATGGTACTTCATGATTTACCCTTATTTTAAGATAAATCTGCCCTCTCTCATTACTGTTAATCAGATAAAATGATTGTAGTTCTGGAAACATGCAGGGAAATCTCATGTCTTTGTGATATGCTCAAATCCTCCAGCCTCTGTTTTCATTCCCACCAATCCCTTCAACTCAACTTTGGTTGAATATCCTAGACTAGGTGATAGGGAAATGGTGTCTCATTTTTTAAGAGACAGCAGCTCATTTTTCAGTCTTTTATGAGTCCCCCAACACCCTTTGGCTATTCTCTCCATCACACGCCTACATATCCTGTTTCTTCCCTTGTTGTATCCGAAATACTTCCTTGCTCTTCTCTGTATTCCCTTTCCTTGTTTTCATATTTTTCTCCCCCTGAAAAAGTGAAAAGTGCAAGTGTTAGTCGCTCAGTCCTGTCCAACTCTTTGTGACCCCATGAACTGTAGGCCACTGGGCTCCTCTCTCCATGGAATTCTCCAGGTAAGAATACTGGCATGGGTAGCCATTCCCTTCTCCAGGGGATCTTTTCCAGCCCAGGGATTGAAACTGGCTCTCCTGCATTGCAGGCAGATTCTTTACCATCTGAGCCACCAGAGGGTAAATTCCTTAGTGCAAACAATTGTATATTTGTTCTGCCGTCTCAGGAACTATCAAAATAAATTCTTCCCCCCAAATAGGTGAATGAGTGAATACATGTGTAGATCCTTCAGTGAAAGAAGCACCAGGCCTTTGGGGTGTAACACATTCATCACTGGAGCTCCCTACCTACCAGGAAATACGCAGAACTATGACTTTGGTTCCCATGTTGGTTTCCTTTTCTCAGAGACCAAGGAAATCTTAGACTCCCAGATGTGAAGATTGTAGGCAGTCTAAGGGGAAAAATTACAGATTCCCTGATAGCTCAGTTGGTAAAGAATCTACCTGCAAGGCTGGAGACCCAGGTTCAATTCCTGGATCAGGAAGATCCGCTGGAGGCAGGATAGGCTACCCACTCCAATATTCTTGGGCTTCCCTTGTGGCTCAGCTGGTAAAGAATCCGCCTGTCATGAGGGGGAGACCTGGGTTCAGTCCCTGGGTTGGGAAGATCTCCTGGAGAAGAGAAAGGCCACCCATTCCAATATTCTGGCCTGGAGAATTCCAAGGGGGTCACAAAGAGTCAGACATGACTGAGAGCAGTTTTCACTTTCACGTTTCAAGGGGAAAAATTAGATCTTCTTATTTTTGAATTCCTATGATGATTGAAGAAATTCTCCCTTCCATATAAACATGGACCGACAAAAAATAAAGTAAGACAATGCTCATTCTGGGTATATGACTGCGTATGTAGCTAGCAAACAAAGAAAGGGGAGAGATCTCAAGCTGGAAGTGATGGTTAGAAATAAAAGATGATGTAGTTCCAATAAAACGAATGACAGAGCTGCTAGAGAACTTCAAACAAATTAAAAATAAAAAACTTTCTTCTGGATTGTTATTAGCCATATCTGATTCTCTAGATGATTTGAAACTTCCAATGAAAAGCAATACAGAACTTATGCGGTGTACTCCTTCTCTTCAGAATTGTTGTTTTGTAGAATTAAAGGAGAAATTTAACCTTGACTATGTTCCTGGAGGCCATGCCTAATCTAATTTATTTCCAGTAGAGCTGAACAAAGATGAGTTGGTGGAGTCTGCTGGCCAGGTCTGCCACCACAATACTTTCTTCAGAACATTTTGCCATCTGGAAAATGCATGATTCAGCTTCACTGGCACAAGTACATCTTATGCAGGAAACAGAAGAACAATGACATTAACTGAACAAGCTTCAAAATAAATATGGACTACTTGAATAGGAATGCTAACAGTTTGCTGAAAAGTAAATAGGTCTAAATGGCTTTCTTTTGATGTTCTGTACTACATTTTTCAGCTCAGTTCAGTTCAGATGCTCAGTCATGTCTGACTCTTTGTGACCCCGAGGACTGCAGCACACCCATCACCAACTCTGGAGTTTGCTCAAACTCATGTCCATGGAGTCAGTGATGCCATCGAATCATCTCATCCTTTCTTATCCCCTTCTCCTCCTGCCTTCAATCTTTCCCAGCATCAGGGTTTTTTCCAATGAATTGGTTCTTCACATCAGGTGGCCAAAGTATTGGAGTTTCAGCTTTAGCATCAGTCCTTCCAACAAATATTCAGGACTGATTTCCTTTAGGATGGACTAATTGGATCTCCTTGCAGTCCAAGGGACTCTCAAGAGTCTTCTTCAACACCACAGTTTAAAAGCATCAATTTTTTGGTGCTCAGCTTTCTTTATAGTCCAACTCTCACATCCATACCTGACTACTGGAAAAACCATAACTTTGACTAGATGGACTTTGTTGGCAAAGTAATGTCTCTGCTTTTGAATATGCTGTCTAGGTTGGTCATAGCTTTTCTTCCA
Organism: Oryx dammah; assembly: GCF_014754425.2. Classification (NCBI taxonomy): domain Eukaryota; kingdom Metazoa; phylum Chordata; class Mammalia; order Artiodactyla; family Bovidae; genus Oryx; species Oryx dammah. The sequence continues at coordinate 1,849,054 of NW_024070188.1, read as the reverse complement.
AGGAGCAAACATCTTTTATTTCATGGCTTTAGTCATGGTCTGCAGTGATTTTGGAGCCCCATGAAATAAAGTCTGTCAGTGTCTCCACTATTTCCCCATCTATTTCACATGAAGTGATGGGACCAGATGCCATGATCTTCGTTTTCTGAATGTTGAGCTTTAAGCCAACCTTTTTACTCTCCTCTTTCACTTTCATCAAGAAGCTCTTTAGTTCTTCTTCACTTTCTGCCATAAGAGTGGTGTCATATGCATATCTGAGGTTATTGATATTTCTCCCAGGAATCTTGATTCTAGCTTGTGCTTCATCCAGCCCAGCGTTTCTCATGATGTACTCTGCATATAAGTTAAATAAGCAGGATGACAATATACAACCTTGACATACTCTTTTTCCTATTCAGAACCAGTCTGTTGTGACCTGCACACAGATTTCTCAAGAGGCAGGTCAGGTGATCTGGTACTCTCATCTCTTTCAGAATTTTCCACAGTTTATTGTGATCCACCCAGTCAAAGGCATTGGCATAGTCAATAAAGCAGAAGTAGATGTTTTTTTCTGGAACTCTCTTGCTTTTTTGATGATCCAGTGGATGTTAGTTTTTTGATCTCTGGTTCTTCTGCCTTTTCTAGATCCAGCTTGAACATCTCGAAGTTCACGGTTCATGTACTGTTGAAGACCAGCTTGGAGAATTTTGAGCATTACTTTGCTAGCATGTAATTTTGAGCATTACTTTGCTAGCTAGTAATTGTGCAGTAGTTTGAGCATTCTTTGGCATTTCCTTTCTTTGGGATTGGAAAGAAAACCAATCTTTTCCAGTCCTGTGGCCACTGCTAAGTTTTCCAAATTTGCTGGCATATTGAATGCAGCACTTTGACAGCAACATCTTTCAGGATTTGAAATAGCTCAACTGGAATTTCATCACCTCCACTAGCTTTGTTCGTAGTGATGCTTTTTAAGGCCCACTTGACTTCACATTCCAGGATGTCTGGCTCTAGGTGAGTGATCACATCATCATGATTATCTGCATTGTGCAGATCTGTTTTTTGTACAGTTCTTCTGTGTATTCTTGCCACTTCTTCTTAATATCTTCTGCTTCTGTCAGGTCCATACCATTTCTGTCCTTTATCGAGCCCATCTTTGCATGAAATGTTCCTTTGGTATCTCTAATTTTCTTGAAGAGATCTCTAGTCTTTCCCATCCTATTATTTTCCTCTATTTCTTTGCACTGATCACTGAGGAAGGCTTTCTTATCTCTCCTTGCTATTCTTTGGAACTCTGCATTCAGAAGGGTATATTTTTCCTTTTCTCCTTTGCCTTTCACTTCTCTTCTTTTCACAGCTATTTGTAAGGCCTTCTCAGACAGCCATTTTGCTTTTTACATTTGTGTTTCTTGGGGATGGTCTTGATCCCAGCCTCTTGTACAATATGAGCCTCTCTCCATAATGCTTCAGGCACTCTATGTATCAGATCTAATCCCTTGAATCTTTTTCTCAGTTCCACTGTATAATTGTAAGGGATTTAATTTAGGTCATACCTGAATGGTCTAGTGGTTTTCCCTACTTTCTTCAAGTTGGCAATAAGGAGTTCATGATCTGAGTGAAAGTCAGCTCCTGGTCTTGTTTTTCCTCACTGTATAGAGCTTCTCCATCTTTGGCTGCAAAGAATATAATCAGTCTGATGTTGGTGTTGACCATCTGGTGATTTCTGACAAAATGTAGTCCAGGGGAGAAAGGAATGACAAACCGCTTTAGTATTCTTGCCTTGAGAGCCCCATGAAGAGTATGAAAAGGCAAAAAGATAGGACACTGAAAGATGGACTCCCCAGGTGGTAGGTGCCCAATATGCTACTGGAGATCAGTGAAGAAATAACTCCAGACAGAATGAAGAGATGGAGCCAAAGTAAAAACAATACCCGATTGTGAATGTGACTGGAGATGGAAGTAAAGTCCGATGCTGTAAAGAGCGGTATTGCATAGGAACATGGAATGTTAGGTCCATGAATCAAGGCAAATGTAAGTGGTCAACAGAAGATGGCAAGAGTGAACATTGACATTTTAGGAGTCTGCAAACTAAAATGGACTGGAATGGGTGAATTTAACTCAGATGACCGTTTTATCTACCAGTGTGGGCAAGAATCCCTTAGAAGAAATGGAGTAGCCATCATAGTCAACAAAAGGGTCCGAATGCAGTACTTGGATGCAATCTCAGAAACGACAGAATGATCTCTGTTTGTTTCCAAGGCAAAGCATCCTTTCCAGTCTGTTTTTATTTTTAGAGGAGAATTCACTGATTTTTCAATGTAAGGAGTATACAGAAAAACAATGAGTAAGGGTACAATGCAAGGGAACAAACCTAGAGGGAGGGAGCCCTGAATAAAGGAATTCTAGAATTAGAAGGTTAATTTTTTTCCATGGAGAATTTTACCCATAAGAATTCTGCCCAAGCAACTGAAAAACAGTGATAATAAGTTAAATATTAGTGTTGAGAGTGAAAGGCTTAACTTGTATGGTGTTGGAACATCGAGCTTTAGCAGTACCAATGAGAGCCTCAAAAGTTGGTCACTATCACATGTAGAACTAAAGTTGCAATCAGACGACACCTCCAACAATTGGTTTACATATTCATTTTGCACAAGTCTTTTAACCTCTCCATAAATGCACAAAATATCAGGCACCCATTCCCAAATATAAACACACTTTATCAGGCACAAGGGCATTTCTCCAAGCTGATATTCATTGTCATCATAATCTCATCATCATTGATACGGAATATTTATTTATTTATTGAGGACTGTCAACATTTCATCAATTTTAGATGCACAATTTTTTTCATATTTTAATATCTCTGGTGTCAGAATGTGCTTTTCAATCAATGTTGTCTTAAAATTGTTATCAAGCAAATGATAAATATAGCATAGTTGTTTTACTTTACATATTTGGAAATATTAAGAAAGGGTCATTATGAAAATCTGTACAATGAGTTTCATCATCTTGAATTAACACTTTGGGTACAACGATGAAGTCTTTTAGGAAATGTTACAGATCATGAACCATGATCATGAAGACAGTGAAAAGAATATTTTGTGGAAAAATATCAAACTCAAGGAGTTTAATTCTAAATTCAAAATGATTTTAATACTTTAACAAAGCTATCTTATTTGTATTAACCTTTCCATTTATGTAAAAAGTGATATATATGATATAAATAAGGTATTAGCTCACATAATTATTGATACCAAGATGTTCCAAGATCTGCAGTCAGTAAGTTGAACATCCAGAATAGTGGATATATATTTCTAGTCTGAGCTCTAGTTTTAAGATTTCAGAACAAAGGGAACTAATGATATAAGTTCTAGTCTGAAAGCCAGCAGCAGGCTCAATACCCAAGAAGGGCTATTGGTTCAGTCTGAATCCTGGAAAGTTGGAAAACAAAAAATGGCATTGAAACATGTATACTATCATGTAAGAAACGAATCGCCAGTCTATGTCTGATGCAGGATACAGGATGCTTGGGGCTGGTGCACGGGGATGACCCAGAGGGATGTTATGGGGAGGGAGGAGGGAGGGGGATTCATATTTGAGAACTCATGTACACCCATGGTGTATTCATGTCAATGTATGGCAAAACCAATACAGTATTGTAAAGTAAAATAAAGTAAAAATAAAAATTTAATTAAAAAAAATAAAGTAATTTTAAACAAGAAAAAAAAAATGTTCCAGCTCAGAAAGAATCTTGCTGTGATTTACATCAAAGAGCAAGATTATCTCTGACCCACATCCTACAGTGATTGAAATAAAAACAAAAGTAAACAAATGGGATCTAACTAAACTTAAAAGTTATTGCACAGCAAAGGGAACTGTAAGCAAGGTGAAAAGATAGCTCTCAGAATGGGAGAAAATAATAGCAAATGAAACAACTGACAAAGGATTAATCTCCAAAATACGCAAGTAGCACATGCAGCTCAATATCAGAAAAACAAAAAATCTAATAAAAAAGTGGGCAGAAGACCTATACAGACATTTCTCCAAAGAAGACATACAGATGGCTAATAAACACATGAAAAGGTGCTCAACATCACTCACTATTTGCATGCACGCATGTATGCTAAGTTGCTTTAGTCGTGTCTGACTCTGTGTGACCCAATGGACAGCAGCCCACTGGGCTCCTCTGTCCATGGGATTCTCTAGGCAAGAATACTGGAGTGGGTTGCTATTTCCATCTCCAAAAAATAATATCTAAATATGTATTAAAAAAATAGTCACTCAGTTGTCTCCGACTCTTTGTGACCCCATGGACTGTAGCCACCAGGCTCATCGGTCCATGGAATTCTCCAGGCAAGAACACTGGAGTGGATTGCCATTTTCTTTTCCATTATTAGAGAAATGCAAATCAAAACTACAATGAGGTATTACCTCACACTGGTTAGAATGGCCATCATCAAAAACTCTACAAACAATAAATCCTGGAGAGGGTATGGAGAAAAGGGAATCCTCTTGCACTGCTGGTCAGAATGTAAATTGAAACAGCCACTATGGAGAAAAGTGTAGAGATTCCTTAAAAAGCTAGGAATAAAGCTACCATATGACTCAACAATTCCACTACTGGGCATATACCCTGAGGAAATCATAATTTAAAAAGACACATGTTCCCCAGGGTTCATTGGAACACTATTTACAATAGCTAGGACATGGAAGCAACCTAGATGTCCATCAATAAATGAATGGATAAAGAAGATTTGTGTCGGGAGCTGCGTTAGGCATTACTGACAAAATAGAGGCACAGCCCTAAACCCCCTCCCTTTGTTCCGTAGGCACGGATCCGGATGGAGTTAGGTTTTGTGATTCTGACTTGTTTTTTCCTTTCCTCGGCTGAATTGACTGAAGAGACTATTAAGGTGCTTATTGTTTTTGAGAGGAGCAGGAGAAGGTAGAAAGCCTTCTGCAGCTGTGCTCAAAGAGTAATTCATAAAGTTAATCACTGACATTTGTTCAAGGACTTTTACAAAAAAGTGTTCCAGGGTGAGCACAGAGGCTGCAGCTTGAGACCACGGGAGGGATTCCTATCTGAAGCCTATTTGTGAGAAAAGGGTTTATGGCAAAGGAGTTTGCTGAATTTAGGGCTTAGGAATAATTAAAATAGTTAGAAGCTAAAGATTTAAGGATTGCTGTAATGTTACAATATTCTACTATAGCTTATAAAAATTAGGGATTTTAGATATATTATTAGCTAGAAGCCCTTTCTAAGAAATAGTGAGCTTAGGATACTAGGGGCAAACAGGACTTAGAAAGATAAGAAATAAACTGAGGAATGTGGTATGCAGCCCAGACATTAGCATGAGTTACAGTGTATTCACAAGGACACATGAGAAAAAGTCGATAAGAGAATCACTGAGGAAGGAACTCCTTTTGAGGGGCAACAATGATTTTTGGAGAAAAATAAATCTGGGTCAATGGGAACTAAAATATCAAACCTCTGACCTAATGCTTTTGTAAAAGTATAAAAGAGAATCATAAGCTTGAAATAAACAGGCAGTCCAAGAAAACTGAGAGGCTGCCTCAGTTTCTCTCGCCGATACCACCCACCCCTTCAGGTTGAATCCCTGGCTGCTGGAGCTGGACTCTGGCAGATTTGGTACATATATACACTGGAATATTACTCAGCTATAAAAAGGAACACATTTGACTCAGTTCTAATGAGGGAGATGAACCTAGAGCTTATTATATGGAGTGAAGTAAGTCAGAAAGAAAAACAAATATCATATATTAATGCATGTATATGGAATCTAGAAAGATGATACTGATGAACCAATCTGCAGGGCAGCGAAGGAGACATAGACATAAAGAATAGATCTATGGACACAGTGGGGGAAGGAGAGGGTGGGATGAATTGAGAGCAGCTTTGAAACATGGACATTACATAGCCAGTGGGAATTTTCTGTATGACCCACTGAGCTCAAATCCCATGTTCTGTGACAACCTAGAGAGGTGGCCTGGGGTAGGAGTTGGGAAGGAGGTTAAAGAGGGAGGGGACATGTGTGTACCTATGGCAGATTCATGTGGATGTGTATCAGAAACCAAGACAATATTGTAATTATCCTCCAATTAAAGTGAAAGTCGCTCAGTTGTGTCTGATTCTTTGCGACCCCATGGACTATACAGTCCATGGAATTCTCCAAGCCAGAATACTGGAGTGGGTAGCTGTTCCCTTCTCCAGAGGATCTTCTCAACCCAGGGATTGAATCTGGGTTTCTCCCCATTGCAGGGGGATTCTTTACCAGCTGACCCACCAGGGAAGCCCAAGAATACTGGAGTGGGTAGCCTATCCCTTCTCCAGCTGATCTTCCTGACCCAGGGTCTCCTGCATTGCAAATGGATTCTTTACCAGCTGAGCTACCAGGGAAGCCATCCCTTCAATAAAAATAAATAAATTTAAAAAATTGTTCCAGCTCAGTCAGGCAGGGGGATGGTTCCCTTTCATTCATAGGGGCATCAGCATTTTGTTCTATTCAAGCACTCAGCTGTTTAAAGGAGGACAACTCATATTAGGCAGGACAATCTGCTTAGTTTACCAATTCAAATGTTAATCTCATTCCCAGCATCCTCATAAAGATACCCAGAATAATGTTTGATAAGTATCTGCATAAGCCGTGGCTCAGTTAGTTGACACATGAAATTAAATATCACAAGTCCTCCACTTGTCAGCTTGGCACCTATATGCATCTCCTTAAGCCATACTCAATCTCCAAACAAAGGCAATACAAGGTCTAAATTCCAATAACGTGATACAACTCTGTTGCATAAAACTGAAAATGCACTCTTTGCCCAGAAGAGGAGCTAAAGCCCTTGAGTGATGTTTACTCTTCTCTTTGATGTCCTCGAACTTAAATACTATGCTGTAAGATTAACAGAACTTAAAACAATATGGTATTACAGATATACGTATGCTGCTGCTGCTAAGTCGCTTCAGTTGTGTCCGACTCTGTGAGACCCCATAGATGGCAGCCCACGAGGCTCCCTCATCCCTGGGATTCTCCAGGCAAGAACAGTGGAGTGGATTGCCATTTCCTTCTCCAATGCATGAAGGTGAAAAGTGAAAGTGAAGTTGCTCAGTCGTGTCTGACTCTTAGCGACCCCATGGACTGCAGCCCACCAGGCTCCTCCGTCCATGGGATTTGCCAGGCAAGAGTATTGGAGTGGGTTGCCATTGCCTTATAACTACTATTAAATTTTATTATAATATGTTATACATAAAATACACACAAATGTATACACACAAGGAGGAAATACTCATAAATTTGTAATCTTGACTTCTGTTACTGGCTACATTGTCATAGCTGGTATTTATAACAATCTTCTTCCACTACCCAGTCTGTATTCTCTTTGCTTCAACAAACGCTTCAACTGGTTTTTATTCTTCTCTTGGTGGGATGACCCAACTTTTATGCTTGAAGTGTGCAGGCCATTAGTAGTTTTGCCTGAATCAGGTTGTTGTAGTTTCCCACTGACCTTAATCTCAGAGTATGGTGATTCTAAGAGACACCCTATGGGATCTCCTGTATCCAGACATACTGTTACTTACCTCTACTGTAGTCAAATTGTCCAGTTTTCTCATGGTAGTCAGACTCAGTCACCCCAGACAGCACAGTAACTCCTTTCTTTGATTCTGAAGCATAAAGAGTTCCAAAAGGTCAGTGGCAGTTTTAACTTTCACTTCAGTGACATCATTACTGTGTCTTCCAGTGGAAGCACTCCTCCCTTTGGAAATAAGACCTCCAGGCCAACAGAGCATAAAATCTTGGAAAAAGAAAGCAAAATTTTTCCTAGTGGATCACTAGGAGTAATAGCAGGTTGTTTCACTCCCATTTCCATTACTCGATTCCTAGATCATGGATTCTAGCTATGGATGAAACAGCACCATATATTGGTCACTGGTTGAGAGCAAAGATAGCCTTCTGGATAACCTTGTCTTAGCCTTGCCAGGTATTGCCATCTAGCTAGTAATGTAACTGGCTTAAAAAGGCCACTCCATAATTCTATTGAGCCAGCTGCTTCAGAATGGTGGGCAATATGGTAAGATCAATGAATTCTATGAGCGTGGACCAGCTGACACACTTCTTTTCCTATGAAGAATTCCTTAATCAGAAGCAATATTGTATGGAATACCATGAAGGTGGATAAGACAGTCTGTATATCTATGGATGATAGTTTTGGCAAAAATCATAGTGTGAAGGGAAGGCAAATCCACATCCAGAATAACTATTCCAATAAGAACAAAACACTGTCTCTTCCATGATGGAAGCTACTCAATGTAATCAATCTACTACTAGGTAAATGGCTGATTGGTTGAATGGTACCATATCAGGGACTCAGTGTTCGTCTGTGCAGCTGGCAGATTGGGCACTCAGTGGTGACTGTAGCCAGGTTGACTTTCGTGAAACACAGTCCTTGTTGCTGTGGCTGTGCATAAATTCTCTCCCTGCCACCATAGCCACTACATTCATGAACCTCTTTGGTGATTACAGGGGTGGCTAAGCAAAGAGACTAACTGATATCTACAAAATGGGTCATCATCCCATTCATTTGATTATTAAAATCCCTTGCTGTAGAGGTCACCTTTTGGTGAGTATTCACAGGGGACATAAATATCTTTACTTTTTTGGCCCTATTCTAAGACCTTTATTTATATCATACCTCTTTCCCAAATTTCCTTCCAACCAATTTCTCAATCATTTTCTTTCCAAATCCCTGACCTTTCAACCGAACTGTTGGTCACAGCCCATGAACTGCTATATGATCACATATAATTGCTATATGATCATGAATCTGGCCATTTCTCCTTTCATGTAAAATGAACGACCAGGTGCATTACTTGAAGTTCTGCCTACTGGGAGAATTTTTTATTCAATGCTGTCCTTCAGAGATGTCCCACTAAGGTCTGTAGTGCTGCAGCTGTCCACATTTGAGTGGTGTCTGCGTATTGTTTGAATCATATCTAAATCAGGCTCAAGACTTCTCCTCTGTCAGTTAATCTTAGAGAACTCCCCAGGAGAGCATTGGTATGGTCTGGGAGAGAGAAGGCAGTATATAACAGCAGATTGAACCATGAGTATTTGGGCTACTTCTTCCTGTAACTTACCTGTGCCTTCAGGACCTGCTTAGACTTGATCACACATAAACTACTTTCATTTCATATACTGTTGTGCATCTCTAACTTTCTAGGTTTCTGGGTCAGATAACACCCAGTTCATGATGGACAGCTCAGGTTGCTTGGTTAACTTGGTGATCCGTGGTTAAGCATTCAGCCTCTCCTAAGGCCCAGTAGCAGGCCAAGGGCTTGTTCTCATAAGAGGAATAATTAATTATCTGTAGAGGATGGCAGTGTTTTACTCTAAAATCCTGAGGGCCTGCACTGAGATTTATATAGGGGGTCTACCAAAGTCTCTAAACAGCACCCCTATCTGCCACCAGCACTGTGAGCACCACTGGATCTGCTGGGTCATATGGCCCACGTGGCAGAACAGATTTACTTTTTACCCAATGACATACAAGTAAGTCTTTCCAGTAAGTCTAACTAAGGTAGTCATGTCTTATTGCTCACTAGTTCCAATTAGAATGCAAAATGGACTAGTGTGTTATCTTGTGGAAGGGAAGGGTGATCAAGATCCCTACAAATTAAATTATCACATAGGGCTGGAGAGTTGATACTTACCTGAAGTAGGACAGGGAAGGTGGGTTGTTGATCTTGCTTGCTTGCTTTCGGTGGATTTTGGACAAAGATGGAGATACATAGCTGCACATCAGGTCCTAGTGAATGTGTTAATTTGCTCAAGCGATGGAATCACATTTGATACATTAGGTATAACTGGAATCATCATGTGAACCAGGCAGTTCTAGTGGCTCCCACCTGACCTTCCCCATCATGATAGCCACAGGTAAAGAAATCACTGTGGGAATTCTGCTAGCTGATGAGTAGATCTATATCAAGTATGAATTCTGGAGCTGGAAAATATCTGCAGGATGGGTTCAGAGACCCACTGGGCCCACTGTGGGACAGACCTGAGCTAAAACTCTGATTATCACCTGATATCCATAAGTGTTTATGCTGACTGGTGGGACATTTTAAGTTCTGGAACTAATGTCAGTTCAGAGCCCTTATCCCGTAGTGTCTGAAAGGCTTGATTATAACCTTTTCCTCATAGCAATTACTCTGGTAAAAGGCCTTGTCTCCTTTGGTGAAAAGTTAGGGTAATTGTTAAGAGTATGAATTATGGTAGTGAACTGATGTCTTTCTTCAAGGGAACTTTACTGCATCCCCTACAACGAAAGGGTTCTGGTTTTATAAACCCACTTTAAACTGGGAATTGCTGGAGAGTCCATGAGTTTCTGTTTTTATGATTCAGGTTAGACTACTGTGTACTTTACCTAGAACTTTTTAGCTGACGCAGATCAAGCAGAATTTAGTAGGTTACTTATTTGTTTTACTTCTAGGGATGCAAGATTAATTAGACAACCACACAGGTCTGTGTGAGTCAGACTATTCTGATTGTTACTTTGACTCTGACGCTCGTTATGGTAACTCTGCCCACCTTGCTTTTGTCTGTTGAGCTTTTTCATTTGATCTGTGCCACTGGGATCCAATTACTCTCATTACATTTAGGTTTCCCAATTGAGTGTCTAACAGTCACTACTGCAGGTTTGGCCTACAGAGAACAACAAAGTTGTTTTTGTTGCTAGAAGAGTTCTTCAAAGATGCCAGAGCTCCCCACACAAATTTATTTCTTTCAGTTGTGGTGAAAGTTATGGTTTCTTGGACTCTCCTAGTGTGGTGGCTAAGTCTAAAATGACACTACTGATTTTAGGTCTAAGTTCACACTAATATTTCAATTATTCAAAGCATTTGAATCTCTTTCTCCACATTAAATCAAGGCAGATCTGGGATTTCCAGTTTTGGTCTACATGTTTCATCCAACCAACCAAACTGTTAGAATCCTTTCTAAATCCCCAAGATGCAACATTAAAGGCAGAATCACTGCTTAGTGAGTCTATATCAATAAATTTGCCTTTTTCTAACTTCAGGTTCCTTTATGATTCCACCTGGGTAGGATTCAGACTTATATAGTTCCAGTCCCACAGATAGTAGTTGTGCCCTACTGGCTCCTCAGCCAAGCCCACTCACCAAATTGTATCAGTCAAGCTGATACTATTAACCAGCAATGTGTGTTCAGTTCAGTTCAGTTGCTCAGTCATGTCCGACTCTTTGTGACCCCGTGAATTGCAGCATGCCAGGCCTCCCTGTCCATCACCAACTCCTGGAGTTCACTCAGACTCACGTTCATCGAGTCTGTGATGCCATCCAGCCATCTCATCCTAAATGACTAAAAATTGATAGTACATTAGTTGCAATGTACATGTGACAGCCATTTGTTAGACATTGTTCTAGGTATTTGATGCATCTTTTTTTTTTTTGAACGCTCCCAAGTGGCCCATTCTGCAAAGCTATATTTTTTTAATTAATTTATTTTAATTGGAGGTTAATTACTTTATAATATTGTATTGGTTTTGCCATACATCAACATGAATCTACCATGGGTATACACGTGTTCCGGGTAAGGACTATTTGTAAGATTCACTTTAAAGATAAGGAAATTGAAGCTCATACTCTTTAAGCATCCTGCCCAAGATCTTAGAGTTTGGCAATGGTAGAGCTGGGATTCTGGAGAAGGCAATGGCACCCCACTCCAGTACTCTCGCCTGGAAAATCCTATGAATGAAGGAGCCTGGTAGGCTGCAGTCCATGGGGTCACTAAGAGTTGGATACGACTGACTTCCCTTTTCACTTTCATGCATTGGAGAAGGAAATGGCAACCCACTCCAGTGTTCTTGCCTGGAGAATCCCAGAGACGGGGGAGCCTGGTGGGCTGCTGTCTATGGGGTTGCACAGAGTCGGACACGACTGAAGTGACTTAGCAGTTAGCAGTAGCAGAGCTGGGATTCAAATCCAGATTTGCACTGGGACTCAAATGACACAACATGTGATGGTCATTGTAGGGAAAGAACAAATTAGCCAAGGCTCTCACACCCCACACCCTCTTGCTCTCACCCCATATTTTGTAAATAATGATTATGTAATAGTGGAGATCAATTATAGCACTGCTCATGTGCATCGTGAGGTACTTGCTTGGCCACGGGCTACTTTTGCTCTATAAGCTTTTATAGGCTCCACTGGAGAGGCCTGGGGGCTGCGTTGGGTGTGTTGTGTTACATCTGCTGCTATGACTGCTGCATCATCCAGGAGAGAAGAAATGTGTTCGCAGTTCCTATGGCTCCTTGGGTTTTCTTCCAGCTTCCGTGCTCATGCCTTGCCTACCATGGGTTCAATGAACAGCGTGCACAGTGAGACAATCATTAACACTTAGAATTTAGAATTTATATGATTACATCATAGAGGCTTAAGATGTGTACAATTTAGACATCTGATAGCTGGTCAAAATTTACAATATTTATCAGGATTGCTGGGAGAAATATCAATAACCTCAGATATGTAGATGACACCACCCTTACAGCAGAAAGTGAAGAGGAACTAAAAAGCCTCTTGATGAAAGTGAAAGAGGAGAGGGAAACAGCTGGCTTAAAGCTCAACATTCAGAAAACAAAGATCATGGCATCCGGTCCCATCACTTCATGGGAAATAGATGGGGAAACAGTGCAAACAGTGTCAGACTTTATTTTTTGGGGCTCCAAAATCACTGCAGATGGTGACTGCAGCCATGAAATTAAAAGACGCTTACTCCTTGGAAGAAAAGTTATGACCAACCTAGATAGCTTATTCAAAAGCAGAGACATTACTTTGCCGACTAAGGTCCATCTAGTCAAGGCTATGGTTTTTCCAGTGGTCACGTATGGATGTGAGAGTTTGACTGTGAAGAAGGCTGAGTGCCGAAGAATTGATGCTTTTGAACTGTAGTGTTGGAGAAGACTCTTGAGAGTCCCTTGGACTGCAAGGAGATCTAACCAGTCCATTCTAAAGGAGATCAGCCCTGGGATTTCTTTGGAAGGAATGATGCTAAAGCTGAAGCTCCAGTACTTTGGCCACCTCATGAGAAGAGTTGACTCACTGGAAAAGACTCTGATGCTGGGAGGGATTGGGGGCAGGAGGAGAAGGGGATGACCCAGGATGACATTGCTGGATGGCATCACTGACTCGATGGACGTGAGTCTGGGTGAACTCCAGGAGTTGGTGATGGACAGGGAGGCCTGGCGTGCTGCGATTCATGGGGTCACAAAGAGTCGGACACGACTGAGCAACTGAACTGAACTGAACTGAACTGAAGATTGTCTACCCTGGGCAAATGCTCATCGTTCTAGGTAGTGTGGATACTTGGGTGAAGGATCCTAATGTCTGTCTTATGGAGACAGATTTTTTAGGCAGATAAGATATATGGTAAGCATACTGCTGCTGCTGCTGCTAAGTCGCTTCGGTTGTGTCTGACTCTGCTCTACCCCATAGATGGCAGCCCACCAGGCTCCCCCATTCCTGGGATTCTCCAGGCAAGAACACTGGAGTGGGTTGCCGTTTCCTTCTCCAGTGCATGAAAGTGAAAAGTGAAAGTGAAGTCGCTCAGTGGTGTCCGACTCCTAGCGACCCCATCGACTGCAGCCCACCAGGCTCCTCCATCCACGGGATTTTCCGGGCAGGAGTACTGGAGTGGGTTGCCATTGCCTTCTCCTGGTAAGCACACTAGAAGACAGAACTGTTTGTGTTGATGAGTTTCAGGTGATATTATTTATCTAAACAAAGAAATAGGATGAGGAAAGTGTTCTAAACAGAGAAGAAACAAAGGTATGGCATTCACAATCTATCATTAGCAATTAAATATGAAAATCTGGACACTTCAAGTGTAGAGATGGGAGCAGGGTGTGATAGAACCTTGTAAAGAAATAAAGCTGAAAATAGAACATGGGGATGAGTCATTAAGAGCCTTTTATGAAAAAATAAATAACTCTGATTATAAGAACTGTAGTAGAATCCCCCCTTTTATAGTAGAAAAAATGAAAACTGATGAGAAAGTAAGCACATGCCAATGGGTGTGTTCTCAGTCATACACGTCCACTAGCAGAATCTCATGAAGGAAACATACACTCAATTCTCAGCCTGATTGAGAAGACATTGAAACAGAAATACAAAGAGTTTGTTTCAATGACTCCTACTTTCTCCACACAGTAAGAGGAAAAGTTTGTGGTAGGTACAATGAAGATAAGAAGGAAGAGAATTTGAAGATTTTAGGAGAAAGGGGAATTTTGTAGAAGTGAGTGCACCATGGAAATGTGAATAGAAAATAAGAAATAGTGAGAGCCTAAGGTAAAACTGAGATGACCCATACTTTTCTGGGGACAGTTGCTCATCACTTTGGCCTACATGATAGTTTTCCAACAGTGTTTCTCATAGCTGCTCAGATTGCTTCTGAAAATGGAGATATTCGTGCCTCCTTCCTAGAGATTCAGTTGTGGCACATCAGTGGTGAGGCCCAGGAATCTCAATTTTGAATAAGCTTCAGGCGGTGCTTTCATAAACACTAGTTAAACAAGTAGCCAACAGCTATTTGGTGATTCAACACACAAACAGCACGTTGAACAGAGTTTATGGTATTGACAACCAACCAATTAGATTTCTCCAGATGTGAAAGGCATTTACAATCTACCCTAATTTATAGCACTATAACTGTTTTTGAACCCAACTTTGTGTGCCCAATGCACAGTGAGGCCAAACAAACCAAAATGTTGGAGTTTGGAGCTGAGAAAGTTTATCGCAAAGAATGAGCAAGAAGGGGTGGCTAGTGCTCAAAAGACTAGAACTCCCCAGTAGTTTTGAGGGAAGAATATTTTATAGACAAAACTTGGCGGAGGGCCACAGAGTCTTCAACCTTGTGCTTGGTGGTTAGGTAACAAGTTGGTGGTTGAGGTAACAAGTTCACTATTCAGTGGTGAGGTAACAAGTAGATGTTTCAGATATTTCCATCATCAGCCTTCTGGTTCCAACCAGTCTGGGCCCCACTTGTTTCTGCTCAGTCTGAAGTTACCATCCTCTGCCTGGGTGGAGGCCTTAGTTCATGTAGAAGAACTCAGAGATATATTGTTATGTATATCGCCTGAGGAGGAACCAGAATACTGCTTTACCCCTCCACTACTGTTTCTTGACCATTCCACCATAGTTTCGGCATTCCCTCCCCTCCCTAATTAGTAACTATTTAGTAATTAGTAATTAGTAACTATTTGAATCTGCCCTTTGGAACACCAGGGCTTCCCTGGGGGCTCAGATGGTAAAGCGTTTGCCTGCGATGTGGGAGACCAGGGTTCAATCCCTGGATTGGGAAGATCCCCTGGAGAAGGAAATGGTGACCCACTCCAGTATTCTTGCCTGGAAAACCCCATGGACAGAGGACGCTGGTAGGCTACAGTCCAGGGGGTTGCAGATTGTTGGACACGACTGAGTGACTTCACTTTCTCTCTTTCTTTCTTTGAAATTCAGGAAAGTTCTAGGATATGGAAGCCTTTTTTCTACAAATGAGAAATATGGCACACAGAAAACCTTTGTACCCAGGAGGACCCCAAAGGGTCCTGCTCAGTTTCATAATTACTAAAATAACCAATATAAATATTTACTAATTATTTTAATGTAAACAATTGTATATACCAATTAGAGTAGTAATAACAATAATTGACACCTTTACTAACAGTAATCTGCTTAATGTAAATTACCCATTAGCTTCCTTCATTTCCTCATCCCCATTTCTAACCCTAACCCTAACCATAAGCCCATCAAATCCTCCAAACCAGCTTCCAGCCTCTACCATCATATTTATGACTCTTCTAAAACTCATAACTGGGCATTTGATTCTGGTTGTTCAAACTTCATTTTGAACACCTCATTGAAATTACTCTCTTAGAAAACATCATATTCATGGTCAAATAACTAATGCATACTTGTGCCAGAATTTGAACCCAAACTAATTAAAAACCTGAGAAAATTGATCAGTTCACCTGGATCTGGTTCAACCACAGTTATAAGTCAACATTTTTTTTTCTTTTTTGGCTATAGTAGATGGAGAGCTTGATTTAGCCCTGTCTCCAGTTTTATTAAAGGTCTATGAGTAAATCCATTAAAAAAAAATTAAAAAGACATAGGGGAGGTTGAGAAGAAGGCATTGTCAACCTTCTGCATAACTCTAATTAATCTCATGCTCAAGAGATTTATTATTGCCAGGAACCACTGCCACCAGGGCCCAAAGGCAAAACGAGTGTCCTGGACCCAAAGGGTCTTGTCCAGCTAGAGGTAATGAAAAGCAGAGTTCACCTGTGCATTCCAGTTATCTATTGCTGTGAAATAAATCACCTCAGCATTTCATGGCTTAGAATAAAGTCAGTGTACTGTCAGTCATGGTGTCAGGAATTATAGGGGTATGCAAATTTAAATAGAAATTTATAAGGACTTATTGTTTTCCAAAGTATTTGAGAGTCTCTAAGGGTAAACATACATGTATTATGAATACATGGGTGTCTTACTTGAGTGGTAAAACCACTCTATATTTCTATTTAAAGTCATTTCCACATTGTTTTATTTAACTAGTTTGAAAATATTCAAAGAGGAAAAATTCTGGTCCCTTAAAAAATTGAAAGCAGATCCTTGGTAGATGTTACATTTTTAAGTGGTAAAATAAAGAAAGAAAGCCATTTGATGATTAGGCATTGCTTATGAAGGAGGGTGGGGTTGAGTGAATGAATTAAATCCATTGCCAAAAAATTTTTTCATGATTAGATATAAAATTTCACAGGTTTCTCATACAGATTCCACTATGTGAGTAGCATCTGATGATAGAAATTTACTTCTTTAGATTAAATGAAGCTCTATATAATTGAAAATTTACTGAGATAGATTCAACAGATTCAGGAAAACTTGTGAAAGAAAATTGAAGAAGATGCCTTTTTGTGACCAGTTGTGAATACATTAGGGATGAAATGAAGACTTTCACTAACGATTTTATTTCCAAACATCTCAGCAAAAGAATTGCACGGCAAGACAGAGAATGAGGTCGGTGGTCCCAAGGAGGGCTTGGGATGCATGGGATTTATTCTACTCCATAGGGTTTCCAGAGTCACTTGAAATTTTGTTGTCATCAATCATCTTCCAAGGAAGGTCTTCTGAGTCCTATCCAAAGGTAGGATGGCTAACTACCCAAGCAGAAGTTTGGCATTATGGCACCATTTTACTTAACCTCTAGCCAACTAAGACCAATTTCTTTCTCTCTTCTATCCAGAGAGCAGGTAAATCTTACCATCTGAGATGTTGCTCCCTATATCTTCATTGTAGAAATAAAAAGGTGAGTTGAAGCTCTTTTATTACTGCACTTCAAACTGTAACTTGACTACTTGGGATGATTTTGACTCAGTAACATTAATAAAGGAACCAGTGCCACATTTGACTGGGAAGATGTGCCCTAACTTGGCAAGATTACAAATTTCATTCCAATTTGTTTGTTTCTTTCTTACTCTTCTGCCTTGTTAGTAGCACTTTGATTCGAGAAAGCCTTTTCATTGAATTTAAAATGCTTACAACTCTGTCAGAATTTGTCTCAGCTTTTTTTTCATCTTAATGTAGATTTTCTAGCCTCCTTGATGGTTTGCATTTTATCTTCTGAGACCTCTCTTCATGCTTTTAACTTGTCTAGTACTGAGATATTTTGTATTTGGTTTTTAAACTTGTATTTAGAAATTCCAGTCCAGGAATGAGAATTTGCACTTTAGCAGGTTTTTTCTTTTCTAGTTTTGCTCAGGATTAACTTAGATTGAGATCTTTCTCTCATCCCTAAAAATTTTATCCTCTGCTAAGATGCTCTAGAACCTTAATTCTATCTTTAGACAGTTGTTACTTAAGGATGTTTCCTAAATCTACTTCTTAATTGTTTTCTTCATAAGTATTACAGGGGATCATGTTGAGCATACAATTTCTATATATCCCAAATCACTTTAATCAGAATTCAAATGGAAGAATGATAATTCCTATATATATCAAGGTTTTTTTTTTTTACTATATAGTAGGTTAGAATTTGGGTAATTTGGGAAATACAAGTTGACAAGCTTTTTCTGTAAAAGGCCAGAAAGCAAACATTATTGTAAGCCATATGATCTCTGTTGCAAGCACTCAGCTGTACTGCCATTATAGTAGCCACAGAAAGTGTACAACAAGTAATCATAGCTATAGGACTTCCCTGGTGGCTCAGACAGTAAAGAAATCTGCTTGCAATGCAGGTGACCTGTGTTTGACTGCTAAGTTGGGAAGATCCCCCAGAGAAGGGAAAGGCTACCCACTCCAGTATTGTTGCTCGGAGAACTCCATGGACAGAGAAACCTGGCAGGCTATAGTCCATGGATTGCAAAGAGTCAGACATGATCAAGTGATCAATGTGTGGACACACACACACACACACACACACACACACACACACTATCATGGCTATATGTATTGTCTTCTCTATTCTTTACAATACTTGGTGAATAAGATATGAACATTCCCACTTTGCATAGGGGAAATTGGAATTCGACATTAATTCTGAAACATAGTGTCTGGCTGCTGCTGCTGCTAAGTCGCTTCAGTCGTGTCTGACTCTGTGCGACCCCATGGACGGCAGACCACCAGGCTCCCCCATCCTTGGGATTCTCCAGGCAAGAACACTGGAGTGGGTTGCCATTTCCTTCTCCAATGCATGAAAGTGAGAAGTGAAAGTGAAGTTGTTCAGTTGTGTCCAACTCTTGGCGACCCCATGGACTGCAGCCTACCATGCTCCTCTGTCCATGGGATTTTCCAGGCAAGAGTACTGGAGTGGGTTGCCATTGCCTTCTCTGATAGTGTCTGGAGGAGGTACTAAATAAATATTTGGTGACTATATGGAGAATAGATTGGATGGGCAGAATTTGGAATACATATTATAACAAGACATAAAATTTCATTAATTGTTACATATTTGTGAAATATTTGCTCTATTTTTATTTTTGCATAATTGTCTGAAACATTATTAGCATAGACATAAGTGTGAATCAGATTATCCTGGTAACAGAATAGCAGAAGCTAGATGACAAAGCTAAGAGAGAAGTGACATATAACTGTGTTTTACCAAAACAATAAATCTAAACTGACATCAATTTAGGATGAGATTGTTCAGTCCAGTCTCCTGAAATATTTGTTTAGTCTTGTCTGAGAGACTTTGGTTTATTAAAATTTCCAAAATATCATTATTTCTCCCAATACCATGCTCTGAAAATTTCATGGACTCAACCCTGACTTAGTTTACTAATATAACTATATTCAAACTCAGAGAGAAGCTAAAGGAGTTAGGTATGAAAATAAAATAGCTGTGGTACATATACACAATGGAGTATTACTCATCCATTAGAAAGAATACATTTGAATCAGTTCTAATGAGGTGGATGAAACTGGAGCCTATCATACAGAGTGAAGTAAGCCAGAAAGAAAAACACCAATACAGTATCAGTTCAGTTCAGTTGCTCAGTCGTGTCTGACTCTTTGCGACCCCATGAATTGCAGCATGCCAGGCCTCTCTGTCCATCACCAATTCCTGGAGTTCACCCAAACTCATGTCCATCAAGTCAGTGATGCCATCCAGCCATCTCATCCTCTGTCGTCCCCTTCTCCTCCTGTCCCCAATCTCTCCCAGCATCAGAGTCTTACCCAATGAGTCAACTCCTCACGTGAGGTGGCCAAAGTATTGGAGTTTCAGCTTTAGCGTCAGTTCTTCCAAAAAACACCCAGAACTGATTTCCTTTAGGATGGACTGGTTGGATCTCCTGGCAGTCCAAGGGACTCTCAAGAGTCTTCTCCAACATCACAGTTCAAAAGCATCAATTCTTCAGTGCTCAGCTTTCTTCACAGTCCAACTTTCACATCTCTACAGTATAATAATGCATATATATGGAGTTTAGAAAAATGGTAATGATAACCCTGTATGTGAGACAGGAAAAGAGACACAGATGTATAGAACAGTCTTTTGGACTCTGTGGGATAGGGTGAGGGTGGGATGATTTGGGAGAATGGCATTGAAACATGTATACTATCATATGTGAAACGAATTGCCAGTCCAAGTTTGATGCATGATACAGGGTGCTCGGGGCTGGTGCACTGGTATGACCCAGAGGGATGGGAGGGGGAGGGAGGTGGGAGGGGGTTCAGGATGGGGAACACATGTACACCCGTGGCAGATTCATGTCAATGTATGGCAAAACCAATAAAATATTGTAAAGTAATTAGCCTCTAATTTAAATAAATAAATTTATATATATTAAAAAAACACAAGTCACTAGCTTTTCAACACCTTCATACTGTTATAATTACTGCTGCTAAGTTATTATTTCATATAATGGAAAACAGGCATCTCATTGTTAAGAAAAAGGTTTATTTTCCTGTTTTGCCTGTATTTATAGAAATAGAAAGCCAACCCATATAGATAAATATTAAAATTTTATTTTATAATTAACTTTTCAAAAATATGTTTTGTTATTATCCATTGATTCAATTAAGAGGAACTGGCATCTTCCTATCCAATGGGTTATTACCTCTTGGATGAAATCTAATGAATATTAATAGCATCACTAAGAAAAGGAGGAAGTACTTTTTTAGAGTTTTGTGCATTTTCATTTATTTTTTTAATACCATCATTTAATCTGGATTTCACTTCAGTTTTTTTACTTTACTTTGCTTTACAATACTGTATTGGTGTTGCCATACATTGACATGAATCAGCCACAGGTGTACATGAGTTCCCAATCCTGAATCCCCCTCCCACTTCCCACCCCATATCATCTCTCTGGATCATCCCCGTGCACCAGCCCCAAGCATCCTGTATCCTGTATCAAACATAGACTGGTGATTCGTTTCTTACCTGATAGTATACATGTTTCAATGCCATTCTCCAAAATCATCCCACCCTCTCCCTCTCCCACAGAGTCTAAAAGTCTGTTCTATTCATCTGTGTCTCTTTTGCTGTCTCGCATAGAGGGTTATCATTACCATCTTTCTAAATTCCATATATATGTGTTAGTATAATGTATTGGTGTTTTTCTTTCTGGCTTACTTCACTCTGTATAATCGGCTCCAGTTTCATCCACCTCATTAGAACTGATTCAAATGTATTCTTTTTAATGGCTGAGTAATACTCCATTGTGTATATGTACCACTGCTTTCTTATCCATTCATCTGCTGATGGACATCTAGGTTGTTTCCATGTCCTGGCTATTATAAACAGTGCTGCAATGAACATTGGGGTACATGTGTCTCTTTCAATTCTGGTTTCCTTGGTGTGTATGCCCAGCAGTGGGATTGCTGGGTCATAAGGCAGTTCTATTTGCAATTTTTTAAGGAATCTCCACACTGTTTTCCATAGTGGCTGTACTAGTTTGCATTCCCACCAGTGTAAAACACTGATGAAAGAAATCAAAGAGGACACTAATAGATGGAGAAATATACCATGTTCATGGATTGGAAGAATCAATATAGTGAAAATGAGTATGCTACCCCAAAGCAATCTACAGATTCAATGCAACCCCTATCAAGCTACCAGAGGTATTTTTCACAGAGCTAGAACAAATAATTTCACAATTTGTATGGAAATACAAAAAACCTCGAATAGCCAAAGCAATTTTGAGAAAGAAGAATGGAACTGGAGCAATCAACCTGCCTGACTTCAGGCTCTACTACAAAGCCACAGTCATCAAGACAGTATGGTACTGGCACAAAGACAGACATATAGATCAATGGAACAAAATAAAAAGTCCAGAGATAAATCCACACACCTATGGACACCTTATCTTCGACAAAGGAGGCAAGAATATACAATGGAGTAAAGAAAATCTCTTTAACAAGTGGTGCTGGGAAAACTGGTCAACCACTTGTAAAAGAATGAAACTAGATCACTTTCTAACACCATTCACAAAAATAAACTCAAAATGGATTAAAGATCTAAACGTAAGACCAGAAACTATAAAACTCCTAGAGGAGAACATAGGCAAAACACTCTCCGACATAAATCACAGCAGGATCCTCTATGATGCACCTCCCAGAAAACTGGAAATAAAAGCAAAAATAAACAAATGGGATCTAATTAAACTTAAAAGCTTCTGCACAACAAAGGAAACTATAAGCAAGGTGAAAAGACAGCCTTCGGAATGGGAGAAAATAATAGCAAATGAAGCAACTGACAAACAACTAATCTCAAAAATATACAAGCAACTTATGCAGCTCAAGTCCAGAAAAATAAATGACCCAATCAAAAAGTGGGCCAAAGAACTAAATAGACATTTCTCCAAAGAAGACATATGGATGGCTAACAAACACATGAAAAGATGCTCAACATCACTTATTATCAGAGAAATGCAAATCAAAACCACAATCAGGTACCATCTCACACCAGTCAGAATGGCAGCGATCCAAAAGTCTACAAGCAATAAATTCTGGAGAGGGTGTGGAGAAAAGGGAAACCTCTTACACTGGGCATTTCATTTTTACATGGTATCTGTTTTCTTTTACTCTATGTGCCATACATCTTTTGTTTCCGAGTTGATGAATAATTCCTTTGTGGTTTTTATTGTATTATGTAATTTTAGTAAAAGATACTGTCACATTTTGATCCTTATTAATTAAGATAAGCAGTCCTGTAAATTTCATGGAAATTTAAAGGAAAAAATGGTTTCTAATAAAAAGTTTTCTCTAAAAAAAAAGTAAGTAGAATTAAGAAACTCATTCCTAGAATTAGAAATAAGGTGCTTTCAGAAAGACCAAAGGACAGCTATTGAGATAAAAATGGAGTGCATATCATAGATGTTTTGAGATATTTATTGATTTATTGAAAAATATATTTGAATATAATAATTGTTATGTGTAAAATACATTTGAAATTTAACTATAAACGCATCCAATTCAGCTCAGTTGCTCAGTCATGTCTGACTCTCTGTGACCCCACGGACTGCAGCACACCAGGCCTCCGTGTTCATCACCAACTTCTGGAGGTTGCTCAAACTCATATCCATAAATTTGGTGATGCCATCCAACCATTTCATTCTCTGTCATCCCCTTCTTCTCCTAACTTCAATCTTTCTCACGATCAGGGTCTTTTCCAATGAGTCAGTTCTTCACATCAGGTGACCAAAATAATGGATACACCAAACATTGAACACAACTGGAAAATGAAAATACTGATGCATTTTTCAAATCCACTTGCATTACTTTCTCAAAAGATTCTGTCTTGGATCATCTTTAAAAATTCATTGGCAAATTTGCTGGTTTACTTTGTGTCTCAATTTTTATTTCTGTACAGTGGAGAAAAGAATCTTCTTTGTCTTGCAAAATTGTGCACCATAAGAGCCACACTTCAGATCTAAAGAGACACATAGGCTGAAAATAAGGAATAGAAAAGATATTCTATGCACATGGATACAGCAACAGCAAAAAAGTAGGGCTCTTCCCAACCCAGTGATTGAACCCAGGCCTCCTGCATTGCAGGCAGATTCTTTACTGTCTGAATCATGAAGGAAACCCTATATCAGACAAAATAAACTTAAAAAAAAGACTGTAACAAAAGACAAAGAAAGGCATTGCATAACGATAAAGGAATAAATTCAAAAGAATATAATGTTTGTAAACATTTATGCACTGAGAATAGAACTTAGTTAAATAAACCAAATAATGAAAAATATAAAGAAAGAAATTAGCAGCATAAAGATAATAATATGGGACTTTAGCACCCTTCTTATATCAATGAATAGATTATCTAGAAAGAAAATAAGAAAATATTGGCCTTAAATGACACACTTGACCAATGGATTTAACAGATATATACAGAATATTCCATTCCCAAAGAACAATTGATATTCTTTTCAAAAGCATATAAAACATTCCCTAGGATAGATCACATTTTAGGTCACAAAACAAATATTAATATATTTAAGAAGATTGAAAGTATATCAAGAATCTTTTCTGACCACAATGGTATAAGATGATATTGAAAGAAAAGTAGTTCTAAGAGGAAAGTTTACAGCAATTCATACCTACCCAAGAAACAAGAAAAATCTCAAATTAAAAAAAAAATTAAAGGTTTAAACCTAATAAAACTAGAACAAGAACCAACAAAAAGAAAGTAGGAGGAAGAAAAAGATAAAGATCAGATTATTAATCTATGAAGTAGACTAAAAAGCATTGGAAAAGATCAATTAAAGTAAGAACTAGTTTTTTGAAAAGATAAAATTGATAAACCTAGCCAGACACATTATAAAAAACAAGGACCCAAATAACCATAAGCAAAAATGAAAAAGTTATAACCAACACAGAAATACAAAAGATAATAAGAAACAAGTATAAGCAATTATATGTCAACAAATTGGACAGCATAGAATAAATGGGTAACTTCCTAGGAGCATAATATCTTCTAAAACTGATCATGAAGAAACAAAAAATTTTAAGTAGACCAATTACTAGCAATGGAATTTAATCAGTAATAGGAAAACTCACAACAAACAAAATCCCAGGACCAGATGGCTTCACAAATGAATTCTTTCCACACATTTAAAGCAAATTTAATAGTTTTCTTTTCAAAATATTCCAAAATATTGAAGAGGAATGTAAGCTTCCAAACATTATTTGAGGCCAACATTACCTACATTAAAAAAAAAAAAAAGAAAAACAGATACTACAGAATAAGAAAATCACAGGCCAATGATGAATACAAATGCAAAATCCCTCAATAAAATGTTAGTAAACAACATTCAACAATACATTAAAAAGATCATGCACCATAATCAAGTGAGAACTATTTCAAGAATGCAAAGATGTCATATACCATATTAACAAAGTGTAAAATAAAAATTATAAGACCATTTCAATATATGCAGAAAAAGCATTTGAAAAAATTCAACAACTATGATTGAACATCTTGAGGGAATGTACATAAACATAATAAAGACCATATATGACAAACCTACAGATATTCAGTGGTGAAAAGCTGAAGATTTATCCTCTAAGCTCAGGAACAGGACAAGAATGCCTATACTCACCACTTTTACTCAACATATTGAAAGTCCTAACCAAAGAAATTAGGCAAGAAAAGAAAAAAAAAAAGTCATCAAAACTGGAAGGAAAGAGGTAAAATTGTCATTATTTGTAGATGACATGATACAATATATAGAAAATTCTAAAGATTCCACCAAAAAACTATTAGAACTAATAAATGAATTCAGAAGGCTTGCAGGATACAAAGTTAATATTCAGAAATATATTGCATTTCTGTACACTAATAACAGAAATGCAATATACTTCTGTATAACAGTGGAACCAGAGACCAAATTGCCAACATCTGTTGGATCATAGAAAAAGCAAGAGAGTTCCAGAAAAACATCTTCTGCTTATTGACTAAACCAAAGCCTTTGACTGTGTGGATCACAACAAAATGTGGAAAATTCTTAAAGAAGTGGAAATACCAGATCATGTGACCTGCCTCCTGAGAAATCTGTATGCAGGTCAAGAAGCAACAGTCAGAACTGGATATGGAACAATGGATTGGTTCCAAACTGGGAAAGGAGGATGTCAAGGCTGTATTTTGTCACCAACTTATTTAACTTATTTGCAGAGTACATCATGCAAAATGCTAGACTGGATGAAGCACAAGCTGAAATCAAGATTGCTGGGAGAAATATTAATAACCTCAGAAATTCAGATGACACTATCCTATGGCAGAAAGGAAAGAAGAACTAAAGAGCCGCTTGATGAAAATGAAAGAAGAGAGTGAAAAACCTGGCTTAAAATTCAACATTCAAAAAACAAAGATCATGATATCTGGTCCCATCACTTCATGGCAAATAGATGGGGAAACAATGGAAACAGTGACAGACTTTATTTTTCTGGGCTCCAAAATCACTGCAAATGCTGATTTCAGCTATGAAATTAAAAGATGCTTGCTCCTTGGAAGAACAGCTATGGCCAACCTAGACAGCATATTAAAAAGCAGAGACATTCCTTTGCCGACAAAGGTCCATCTACTCAAAGCTATGGTTTTTCCAGTAGTTATGTATGTGAGAGTTGGACTATAAAGAAAGCTGAATGCTTAAGAATTGATGCTTTGGAACTGTGGTGTTGGAGAAGATTCTTAAGAGTCCCTTGGAATGCAAAGAGATCAAACCAGTCAGTCCTCAAGGAAATAAGTCCTGAATATTCATTGGAAGGACTGATGTTGAAATTCCAATATTTTGACCACCTGATGCAAAGAATGGACTCATTAGAAAAGCTCCAAGAGTTGGTGATGGACAGGGTAGCCTGGCATGCTGCAGTCCTTGGGGTCAAAAAGAGTAGTACATGAACTGAACTGAACTGAACACTAATAACAAATTCTCAGAAAGAGGAATTAAGAAAACAATCTCCTTTATAGTTGCATCCAAATGATAGTGTACTTAGAAATAAATTTAACTTAGGAATTGCAATACCTGTACTATGAAAACTATAGACATTGATGAAAAAATCTGAAGATGATGCAAATAAATGGAAAGATATTGTATGCCCCTGGATTAGAAGAATTAATGCTGTTAAAATGTCCATATAACCCAAAGCAATGTACATATTCAATGCAATTTCTATCAAAATATCAATACTATTTTTCACAGAACTAGAACAAATAATTCTAAAAATTTTTATAAAAGCATAAAAGACCCTGAATAATTAAAACAATCTTGCTGCTGCTGCTGCTAAGTCACTTCAGTCATGTCCGACTCTGTGCGACCCCATAGACGGCAGCCCACTAGGCCTCCCTGTCCCTGGGATTCTCCAGGCAAGAACACTGGAGTGGGTTGCCATTTCCTTCTCCAATGCATGAAAGTGAAAAGTGAAAGGGAAGTCGCTCAGTCGTGTCCAACTCCTAGCGACCCTATGGACTGCAGCCTACCAGGCTCCTCTGTACATGGGATTTTCCAGGCAAGAGTACTGGAGTGGGGTGCCATTGCCTTCTCCAAAAACAATCTTGAGAAAGAACAATACTATAAATATTGTGCTCATTGAATTCAAATTATACTGCAAAGCCCCAGTCATGAAAACAGTGTGGTACCAGAACAAAAATAGACAAATAGATCATTGAGAAAAAAAGAATTTATAAATAAACCCACACTGGTATTATCAACTAATCTATGACAAAGGAAACAGGACTATACAGTGGTGGAAAAGACAGTCTTTGCAATAAATGGTGTTGAGAAAACTGAACATATGCATGTGAAAGAATGAAATTGTATCACTCTCTCAAGCAGTCTATTAAAAGCAAACACAAAGACTTGAATGTAAGACCTAAAACTGTGAAACCTTAGGAAAAAACATAAGAATTATGGATATTGACATCAGTCTTAGCATTTTTTAACATGTCTCCTAGCAAAATAGGAAAGGGAAACAAAAGCAAGAATAGACAAATGGGACTACATCAAACCGAAAAAGGTTTCCACAGCAAAAGAAATCATCAACAAAACCAAAGATGTTGTGGAGAGGGGGGTGGGAGGGGGGTTCATGTTTGGGGACGCATGTACACCCATGGTGGATTCATGTCAATGTATGGCAAAACCAATATAGAATTGTAAAGTAAAATTTTAAAAATAAATAAATAAATAAAACAAACAAAAAAACAAAACCAAAAGATAACCTACTGAATGGGGGAATATATTTCAAAAAGATATTTTCAGTAAGGTGTTGACATTCAAAAATTCTTTTCCAAAGAAGACATACAGATGGCCAACAGGCACGTGAAAAGATGTCCAACATCAGGAAAATGCAAATCAAAACCACGATGAGATATCACCTAACACCTTTTAGAATGCCTACCATCAAAAAGTCAAGAAATAACAAGTGCTGATGAGGATGTGGAGAATAAGGAGCACTTGTGGACTGCTGGTGGGAATGTATAATGGGACAATCACTGAAGAAAACAATATGTACGTTCCTCAAAAGTTTTAAAATAGAACTAGCATACAACACAGAAATTTCACTCCTGGCATTATTAACAATACCCAAGATATGATTGTAAACAAAATGCCTGTCAATGGATGAATAGTTAAAGAAGATGTGGAACCTAAAAAAGAAAACATGAACAAATACATCAAAACAGAAACAGGGTCATAGATACAGAGAATAAATAGGTGGTTGCCAAAGGGAATGGGGATGGGGGCATGAGTGAAAGGTAAGGGAAATTAAGAGATACAAACTTCCAGTTAGAAAATAAAAGAGTCACAGGATGAAATGTACATTGTGGGGAATATAGTCAACATAACATTTTTTAAAATATAGATTTATTTATTTTAATTGGAGGTTAATTACTTTACACTATTGTATTGGTTTTGCCATACATCAGCATGAGTCCACCACAGGTATACACGTGTTCCCCATCCTGAACCCCCCTCCCTCCTCCCTCCCGGTACCATCCCTCTGGGTCATCTCAGTGCACCAGTCCCAAGCATCTAGTATCATGCATTGAACCTGGACTGGCGATTCGTTTCATATATAATATTATACATGTTTCAATGCCATCCTCCCAAGTCATTGCACTCTCTCCCTCTCCCACAGAGTCCAAATATAACTTAGTGTCTTTGTATGATGACGGAGGGTAATTGGACTTACTGTGCTGCTGCTGCTACTGCTAAGTTGCTTCAGTCGTGTCCGACTCTGTGCGACCCCATATACGGCAGCCCACCAGGCTCCCCGGTCCCTGGGATTCTCCAGGCAAGAACACTGGAGTGGGTTGCCATTTCCTTCTCCAACGCATGAAAGTGAAAAGTGAAAGTGAAGTCGCTAAGTCATGCCCGACTCTTAGCGACCCCATGGACTGCAGCCTACCAGGCTCCTCTGTCCATGGCATTTTCCAGGCAAGAGTACAGAGGTGGGGTGCCATTGCCTTCTCCAGGACTTATTGTAGTGATCCTTAAATATGTGTAGAAATAGAGGATCCATATTTTACGTGCTGGCTGTAGTTTAGCTGTTAAGTCTGACTTTTCCAACTCTGTGGACTATAGCCCACGAGGCCCCTCTGTCCATTTGGATTTCCCAGGCAAGAATATTGGAGTGGGTTGCCATTTCCTGCCCCAGGGGATCTTCCAGACACAGGGCTCAAACCTGCTTTCCCTTCATGGCAGGTAGACTCTTTACTGCTGAGCATTTTATATATCTGAAACTAATATAAAATTTTGAATCAATTATGATTCACTAAAAAATAAAATTTCAGAATTTGAAACAAAAATAAGCTAGTAAAAAAAACAAGTAAAAAATTAGTATATAGAAAATGGAATGGAAAAGATAAAAAAATTAATTCAGAAAAAGAAACAAAATCAAATTGAAATGTAAATACAGAGGTTATTTCTTTGATAAAAGTAACAATTCTATGTAAATGAGAGAAGTCATAAATACAACTAATATTGAGAATAAGGGTGGGGACATGATGGATAAGATTGGAATAGTAAAAATGCTTTCTAATAGTAGGAAATTTTAATTGAAAAGATTCATTTTAAAAGACTATATTAAAAGTCAAATAAAATTGAGAAAGAGAAAATACAAATGAGACAATTAGCATAGTTG